>NC_056744.1:647515125-647590125 GCF_019279795.1 Protopterus annectens | reverse complement strand
CTAGGGTAATTAGCTTATGGTTGGATCGGACCAATGAGGCGTTGACTTCAGGTGTGGAACACTGGTCACTCATGTTGGTAATGACTAGATCTAGGATATTGTTGCCCCTGGTGGTGGTGTGGATAAGTTGATCCAGGGCATTGGAGTTTATGAATTCCAGAAAGCATTGAGTGAAGGAGTTGGTACATGAGTAGTTTTCCCAGTTAATGGTGGGGTAGTTGAAATCGCCCAATCACTTCCTTTTTGTTAGTCTTGTTGCTTCTACCATACCTGCCAACTATCCCTGATTTTGACTCCGATGTTAGCACTGCCTGCCTTAGTCCCTACTAAAACTGTTATCTTTTGGAGAAAAGGTGATTTATACTTAATAAAGAATGAGAATGATTAGACCTACAGACTTATTTTACTTCGATAATTTATAGTAATTCACAGTCTCTTATTTTGTCAATGTCTGACATTAATAGTATTAATATTTTGAAAGTGTCACCGATTATCCTTGATTATTCTGGATTTGTCCCTCTTTGGTTGACAGCTACTTATAATACTACTGCAAATATATGGAAATCTTTTTTTCACATTGCTCTTCTGCTTGCAAACCCTGGTGGTTTATGACTTTGTGTCTCTCTGTACATAAGACTATAATTCCTGGGTGTAGTAATTTCAATAATCAATGCTACTTTTGTCCCTTTTTCTGAACTACTATATCTGGTTTTCTCAAATCTATTTTTTGAACTGTTGGTTATCAATGATCCTAGTGTTTGCATAATCCCCAGTACAACAGTCTTACCACGTTATTGTTTCCTTATGTGTACAAACCCTCAGCCACAAGTGTATCACACCCAGCAATGAGATGTGCAACTATTTCCAGTTCTACTTTACAGAACCTACATTTGGCTGTTTCTCCGCCTGTTCTATAGAGGTTTTGTAAAGCAGTGTGTATGTAGTTTACTGTCTTTGGCAATCATCATTAGCCTTTCATCTTTTGGTTTCAATTCCCCTCTCTTTAACAATTCCTGCTTCAAATCTTGGTCAATACCAAGTTGTTCTAGAAGATCTCTGCCACTATGCATGTGTTCTTTCCGATTTTCTTCCCATTTCATCCAATCGTTTTCTTTTTGTTCTGTCTTTCTTTCTTTTGTTTGCTTACTGGCACTTTCAGTTACTGTCTGATTTTTGTCTACTTCTGGTTTGATTTCTGTTCCTGTTTTGTTGCAAAATGCTTCTGCTAGGCAAAGATTTCATGCTTTAGAACTTTCACTTTGTTTGGATCTGATGAGGCCAGCAAGTATGTATGCAGTCCCATGACTGCAGATGTCTACATGAAGTTAATTCTGAGACGGCCCATACCTCCTTCAGAGTGAGGGGATGTGTAATCCTGGTACGCACTGGTTTCTATATATCATTTGGTAAGCATGAAGAATTTTTTCTTGTTTTCTTGTATGACTGGCTCAGTGCTTTTTGTGACCAGTTAATTACATCAAAACTGTAAGGAAGAACAGGAAGAACAAACTGATTTGTAGCTTGCACTTTATTCTTAGCTGTCAAAGCAGTATTTAGTATTAACTTTAGTCTTCTGAAGTATTCCTAACTGAGCTCTATTTCTGATTTGTTTATGTTTTATTGAGACCCTTCATCTATTCCTAAGAATCTATACACTCCCTCTTAATCAAGTTCCTTTATATCACATTTCTGTTCTCGGTTGATATTTTCCTGGTGCTGCAGTTTTCCTTTTATAAATGTTAGTTATACACATTTATCACTCTAAAATGTCAGTTTTAACCGTTTGTAGTTGTGCTTTCAGATCCTTGTCTGACATACTATAGACTTTTGCATCATCCACAAAAAGTAGATGAGATGTTTTTAGACAAGGTTGGTTTCTAGGAGTTAGGAGCATATGGAAGATGTTAGGATGCACTGTCTTTGTCTCTCTCTCTCTCTATCTCACATGCACAGATGTATATGCATGTGCACACTTACACACACACACACACACGCACACACACACACACACACACACACACACACACACACACATACACACACACACACACACACACAAACACACAAACACACTAGTGCGCATTTCTTTTTTTTTGTTTCTTTACTTTTTTTTAAATTGTATGCTAGCTAAACAGCAAAGCCATTAAGTGAGCGTAAAATGGTAGCATTTGTTTTTTCTTTTTCTGTCCAAGCATCACAGCAGCTTAATATGTGCCATGAAGCAACAGCATATTTTTTTAACCAGGCATAACCTGTACATTAATGCTTTATCCCATGCATGGGTCCCCTCAAATTATCTATGGTATGATCCCAGTTATTCTCTTTAGGGTTAATATATAATTACCGACCATGAGATGAGTCCAGTTATTCTCTTTAGGGTTCATATATAATTACCGACCATGAGATGGGTAACTCCAGTCCAACACCAAATGAGATAATTAATTTAAGCACAAAAAGGGAAACTGGCTAGGCTTAAAATGGCCCAAAAGGGCAGCTAGTCTAGTACTTACTTATGAACCTAGGAAAGCCTGTTGTACAAAGTGCACAAATCCTTGCATGACTTGCCAAGAGTTGCTGCAGTTGTGAAACATTTGCAGTAACTACCAAAACCTTAATGCAAAATTGTGTCTCTGCAAAGTGTGAAATATGCCAGTGTAGAATCAAAGATGACTGTCAATGCTTTGTTATTACTGTGCCATAGTAACATACACAAGTTGAGTCTCTGCTGTTGATATTTATTTGCAGCTGTCAGCAGTCCAATGCATCAACCATCTGCTATTGCAGCTAACATCAATTAAGCATATACTATTCTAAAGCATTCCATGCAGCTGAGACTTAATAATGCATGGTGTATTATTATAAAATATTCTATGCAAATAAGGTTCACCAAATATGCATGGTGTACTACTATAAAAACATTCCATGCAAATAGTATGCATGGTTTACTACTATAAAAACATTCCACGCAAATGAGAATCACTTAATATGCATAGTGTGCTACTATAAAATCATTCCATGCAAATAGTATGCATGGTGTACTACTATAAAAACATTCCATGCAAATGAGTCTCACTGAGCATGCATGGTGTGCTACTATAAAAATTTTCCATGTAATTGAGACTTACCGACGCATGGTGTATTACTATAAAATAGTCTATGCAAATGAGTCTCCTTGAGTATGCATGGTGTGCTACTATAAAAACATTCCATGCAAATGAGGCTTATGCATGGTGCATTACTATAAAATCTAACATAGTGTTCGCAGCCTAAAGAAACTCTACAGAAGAGTGATATTTCTAGTAAATCTTTAACAGCTATGCTAACATATCGTAATATGCTATACATATGTCTGTGTACCTGATTTGTTTTATTATGTGCTCGATACTTTAAGAATACAGTCCTGAAACCTTCACTTTTTAGCATAGTACACAGTTTCTGCAGATATAGAATGAAAAATGAGAGACCTTCCACCATATGTTAATGTAGTTTTGTTACTGAACTTAGTTATGCAGAAAAGCTATTCTGAATAAAATCTGTACATTTTTATGTCTGCACTGTTATACTGTGGGATAGTTCTAACTTTTTCTTAATATGCAAGACTTTTTTTTCTATATGTCACTGCAACATTTGACTCCTAAATGTTATCATGTATAACAGCCTGTGTAAATGAAGTGCATTAAAATGAACTTTTCAGATTTCTACAACTGGCCAGAAGCTACACTGTGGTAATTACACGCTGGAGGAAGGTGCCATCCTCACTGAAGCATTAAAATGACCTAGCATAACATTTCTTTGCCAGAATTGTGCCAAAACATAGAGATCAAATGTGAGAGGCTATAATATACAGGGTAAATGCTGTGAGGTGTCATGACCACACAGTTCAAGCCTTCTACCAGTGTGTCACTGACATGCATGACCATTTACGTGTGTGGGCACATGACATTGAAGATGCTAGATATTTTACTAGTAGTACCAACAACTACCTCCTTACTGAAGCTGGGTGGTCATACTAACGCCATAACCATTTCCAGGGATGGTACTGAAGTTGGAGTTTCACTTAATCAAGTGCATGCTTTCTTCTTGGACATACCATTCATATTTAATGTGGGTATGATATAACTGGAATTTATATAGTATAATAGTATAATAGTAATTATTGGTGTATGATCTGAAATAGTTATTGGATGTTTGTCAAAGTTCTTATTTAAATGCACATGTTCCTGTGAAATATAATTTCTGTCAAGTCTAGCCCAGTTATTGTATCTTGGGGGAACAATATGTAAATTCTCTCAGAGTCCCTAATACTGAATTCACATCTTCCATACAAATATTTTCATAAATTACTTCAGAAATCTACCATATTTTGTTATATTTTCCCTTCCAGGCCTCCATATACATCCTCATTGTTGCAAATCAAATTCCAGTCCTTACTTATAAGTAATATTCCCACTTAAAAGCTTGTTATTTCTCACAATTTTTTAAAACCCCATAACAGCAGTTTTAGGTGGAATATAAATATATGCCAGCATAATCCTCATTCCTTGCCAGTAGCCTCTTACTACCACAAATCTGCTGTTATCTTCCCCCCTCTAATATCACCATTGGAGCTTCTCTAGCAATTAATATATGTGCTTCTTTTTTCCTTGATATACTGCTGAATTTCCATCCTCATTTTTTCCAAATATGTCTGCTGTTACTTTACTATTTGTACCCTGCATTTCTTAATGTAACAAAATATTATTTCCTTTTTGTCTATATGTGTGAGACTATTCACATTTCAAGATAGTATGGAAAGTATTGCCATTATGATAAGAAGTTATTATTTCCACCTATTATATAAGAAAGCTTTTAAAATATCTATTTCCACATTTGTGATATGTGTACCCAGTAATGCTTGTCAGGTTGATCCTTTATATAGTTTTCTTTATCATCTGCATTGGAATCTATGTCACATTTTTACAATGTGTTTTGTTTTAATGAAAACCTTGGAAAAAAGACCCCCCCGAGCATTCCTATAACCTGTAAACTTAATATAAACACCCAAAACTATGTACATCTTCAAATAATGAAGTTTAACACTTCTAATAGGAACAAATGTCCCAAGTAGACAGCTGCAAACACAGGCATTAGGTAGCCTAAAGCTGGTTATCCACGCTACGACATTTGTTACTGTCTGTGCTTCTAATTACTCTAATTATTGTCTGTTCTTCTTTTATCTTTAGTCCCCTCCTAGATGTGAAAAACAGCTTACATGCTTTCAGAAAACAACTTTTAGCCTCGAAGAAACCAGTGCCTTGTTTTCTTTTATTGACATATAATCAGCTTGTCTCCTTGGAAACGTAAGAGAAAAAAGTGTAGCCCTCAGGTGCAGGTTTCTAAAGGCAAGCTAAAAAAAAATTTGCTAAAGGAAACTGTTCTTTATATTCAGTGTTCTCTTATTTACTTGTTTACATTTAAAACTTTTTATTAGAGTAAGCCAAGGGTCTTAACCTAGACATTCACCTATGCAAAAGTCAGGGAAATTATTTCATATATACACCTCAACTCCTGATTACAGATTATTAACAAATATACTTTTGTCTAGTCTTTTTTCATTTTGCATTGCAATGTCTACATTTCTTAATACTAAAAAGAAGAAAAAGAAAGAACGGCTATCTGTTTACTTTAGTACCTTTATCGCATGCAACAACTAAAATGTCCTTCTAAATATTTATGACATGAAGTGACAGAAATGCCTTTCATTTCCCCACAGGTTTAACAAAGTCAACAAAAGTTCACTCTTTCTACTATTTCTTGTACAGCTGTATTTCACAAATGTGATTGATGCTTTGCAGTCTCATATTTATTCACTAATTTCCTTCTTGCTGGTCTTCCTCCTGTTCCTCTCCATCTCCCAACTGGATACTCTGGTTCAATTTCAATGTACTCCTTATTCTTCAAGTCAAGTCCTGTGTGTTTCTCTGCCTCTCAATAATTTTCCTTTGGAATAATGGAAAAAGTTTCACTGGCAAAGTCTCTCCAAATACTTTGTTATCTAAAGAATGAAAAGTAGAGTTTCGTTCTGCTTGATTGCTCACTTTTTGTTGGACACTCCCATTCTGCTTGATGGCTCACTTTTGATTAGACAAACTTTTGTATTTCCTCTGTAGCCTGTTCTGCATCAAAAAATTACTTAGATGCTCCATGAAAAAATAGTCTAAAGACAGAGGGATACAGCTTGAATCTCACACCTGCCTCTTGACATTCCCTGATTGTTGGAATAAATCCATTTCTCTTCTGCCTGGTGTACAGTAAATAATTATTTTCCACAGACACTCTACTTTCAACAACTTTAATACTTTGCTCTTTTGCCACAGTTTTGCCAGGATCAACTCTTTCTGCTGGTAAGCTGACATCTTTACTAATACAAGTCCTGGCTGCTTTCTCATAGTCAGGTTTGGAGTATACACATGCTGTGTCCTTTCAATTAACAGTTCATGTTCTGGAATACCAGTCTAGTTAGTAAATTGTGCCTTTATAAAATTAATACAGTCTGTTCCTTCTGGTTGCTCTGGTACAGCAGAAAATCTCAAGTTTTCCCTATATCCTTTGTCCTTTAATTCTACAATTTTTTGAAATATTTCTTCTTGAGCAGTCTCATATTCAGTGAGCCTTTTCTTCATCCTGACCTCTAATTTTTGCAGTTTTATCAGTTCAAGTGAATATCAGTTTAAAGCTTCTTCCATTTTTCCAGCCTCTTGTTATTTGAGTTGATATACTCCTTTAGTGTTTTGTTTATTTTAATCAGCTCTGAGCATATTTGCCTTATTTTTCTTCTAGATTACTGGAAACCATGCCTTGCATCAAACATAGAGGTTTTTGCTGAACAGTTGCAGGATTCTTCCAAATCAGTGTTTTCTCTTCACCTTTTCTATTTGATTTTCTTTTAGACTCTCTTAGATTCTTCTTTGCTGGCATCCAGGCAAAGTACTTACTAGTTAGTAACTGAATTTACTAAAAGTGACATGGTGCCTGGCCCTTGTCTTTTGGTTTCTTTTTTCACACTAGGAGAGCGGAAGTTAAGCTGCTGATATTAGTGTGCATCCATCTTGGAAATCTTCAAGAGATATTGTTTTTTGATTTATGGCATAACGGTTATGGGTTCTATGTTACAGACACAAGATACAGTGTTTGATTCTCATGTTTGAAGGGAAATTGGCTAGGCTTAAAATGGCCTTCAAGGCAGCTCACCTAGTACTTATCTATGAACCTATGAACGGAATCTAGAGACCTGAAAAGTAGATGCTAAACAGCAGAGATCTCAGTAATAAGCCCTGTGGAACACAACGGGTCATCTACATCCTCTACTCTCACTGTGTGGGTTATATCACTTTAGCAAGTTTGCTATACATCTTACTATATAGGAATCTGTCTCAAGTGTGTTTAGCTTATTTATTATGTTAACACGAGGGACAGCATGAAACGTTTTAGTCAGGTTGCGGTATGCTGGGTGTACAGCTTGACCACTGAGAAAGCCTATGTTACCTTTTAAAGAAGTTAACCAAATT
The DNA here is from genome assembly GCF_019279795.1 of Protopterus annectens. Taxonomy (NCBI): domain Eukaryota; kingdom Metazoa; phylum Chordata; order Ceratodontiformes; family Protopteridae; genus Protopterus; species Protopterus annectens. The sequence goes on along the minus strand of NC_056744.1, from coordinate 647,582,578 downwards.
CATTAGATATGATCTAACTTTGACAGACGATGCATTCCACTGTGATGTGTTCCATTGCTTTACAGCTATGGCTGGTGAGGTTTGTAGGTTTATAGTTTACAGGGTCAGTGATGGAGCCCCACTTGTGGAGTGGGATGTATTAGCTCAGTGCATTGCTGGGTATTTTTTCAAAGGTTTCTGACATAGTTGAAAAAGACTTTGTGCTTGTCTTTAACAGTGATGGTAATTTTCAGTTTACTTTTGGAGGATTTGATTTTACTTCTAAGCTCTTTGTTAATCTTTCTGAGTTCACTTTTAGGGGTTGGATTATTAATTTTTTTTCTTATGGACTGCAGATTTCTTTATCTTACTGCATAGTTTGTTTATACCAGGGTTCCACCATAAAGGTTTATTCATGAACTTGGCATTTCTTTTGTCTCTGAGGGGGACCAATGCCTCATTGCACGCTTTTAGGTAAGCACAGAAACAATCTGCGAATGTAGCAGTGTGTGTGATAGGGTTATGGAGGGGTGCTTAAATTTAATCAGATTATCATCTAGTTTTAATATATTTGCCTTAGAATAGTCTCTAAAGATAGAAGGGGTTTGATGGCGAATCAGATTTTACCCACATAGTAAATATTACTGAATTGTTGATGGATTTGACCAATGATGGGTCAGCTACAGGCGCAGAGCATTGTGAGGTTGTATTGATGAGGACTGGATACAATATTTTGATCCCCTGGTTGGAAAGTGAATTAGTTGGTCTAAGGAGTCAAATGTTATGTGATTTGTCTTTACACATCCATGTTTTTGGAGAGTCCAGTGCAAACCTCTTAACTGTACCTATTTTCTGGCTTGATTTATCCCTTTTCATGATGTAACTATTTTTGGAGGTTTGTATCTATTTTTGGGCTTGATTTACCACTTCACGTGATTTTCTGAAGCACTCCTCATCACAAATGATTTCAAAGCTGTTGTATACACAGAAAACAAGCCTCCATGACCATCAGAAAGAAATGTTTTATCTTCCTTTTTCAGAAGCAAAAATAAATGAGTTTGTGAGGTAGATTTTTGCACCGTCATTCATCGAAGTCTACAGCTTTTACATGGTCTTTGCTACTATACTAATTTTTTTAATCTATTTTGTCACTCTGTTTTTTTAAACTTATGTTTCTGATTAGTTTCCCACAGTCCTACAGGAAGTGGGAAATGTTATTTGCTATTCATTATTCAAATTTTATGCTAATTAGGTGCACTTATTTCTGGCTGGATGTAGCTTCTTTTCAGTATTCTTTGTACTTATTTTAATGTCTGCAGGTTGAGAGATATGCTCTAGTGAATGGATGTCATGACAAGCTCATCAGTACCAACTTGAGCAGAACTGCAAACTTAGATAGCATGTCACACATGCTTACCATATGATGGTGCTGTAAGGTAGCAGTATGAATTGGTGCAGTGCATGCTACATGGCCCTCATGATGTATCACAGGCTGTTGTGTCTTATATGTACCAATTAACATCCACAGTATATGCTATTTGTGACATGACATGCACAGATATTTCCCACAGTAGGCATGGTATGGTTGTATGGGGTTATAATCATAGAGTTTATAGATAGAGATTAATCTGGTCTCATATGCAATTGCATTTTGGTTACATCTAATCCTTTACATCCCTTGGCAAGTCCAGCTACCCTATTTATTGACTGCTCACAAAGGTGAACATTTGGACCGTACAGATCTATCCTATATCAAGTACTGTCAGTGCCATTATTGTCACTCCTTTGTGGTAGGAAGTCTATACTGGATGCACACCTGAGCGTAATCCTGCTGGTGCTCATACTGATTGACTTCATGGATAAGATCACTCACCATCAGCCCCATTACAGATTGCCTTAAACACGCCAAGGATCTATGTGCTATACAACTAATTTTTATGCTATAGGTGTTTGCTACATACTATGTTCTATGCATGGTCTGTTGCTTGGGCAGCTGAAGATGACTTTGACACAAGTAATCTATTGTGCATGGTTGAAAAGTTAGCTATTTCTGATTCTCCAGGTGCAAGGGACCAATACTGAGCAGCATGTCCTATAGCTGTTACATAAAAGCAGCACCCGAGATGCAAACATCATATTATTCTCTCTCTCTGCTCCATGCGCACCTGCAGTGTCACTGTACATGGGTTTGTACCAGGCATTTCTGTAGCATACTGGACTTACCAACTTCATATATACTCATGATGTTCTTTCCTGTGGTCTTCCTCGATGCTATCTTCTTTCTTCTATAAATATTTTGGTTCAGGTGCCTGGGGTTTGGGTGTTTGATACACTTATACTCTGGGCTGGGCAGTCACCATGCTTTGATGGAAAAAAAACTCTGAAGTATGGAGCATAAGGTGACCACCTGAGCTAAGTTTTCAATGGTATATTGGTGAGTATCCTAGACATGCCCAATTACTAGAACTGGAACCTCTGCAAAAAATTAACAATCTGTTATCACTCTTTTTTGTCTATGTGCTTAATGATAAGACTGTTTGGCCACTATGTATGTGGATTTCAGATCAGTATATGCAGAGAATAGCCTCTGTCACTTGTACTTTTACATATGTTAAGAATATGTAGTGACATTTCCCTTAATTGACAGAAAGAGATATTCTTGCTTTCAGATGTCCTTTTGGATTGCTTTGCACTAATTCACTTGGCATGCATTTGATATATCCCTGTCTTAAAAATAGTGATGTAGTCCTTGCATCCATCAGATATGTATATTGTGCACACTGCCCGAATACTGATGTATGTTACCATTCGGTTGCTTAATGAATGCTAACCTTTGAAGTTAATGCTTATCTCTACATCTTCCATGCTTGGCACAATGATAGTTATATGGGTACAGGTGATGGTGTGAAGTACTCTGAGAAGCTGTGTGATGCTCAGCTGCTACTGAACGTTGTATAGTTCCTAACGTTAATATGCATGATGGGACAACAGAGGGCTAGTTTTGGTGTGGTCAGATACGGTTCAAGTATCTGTGCCATCTGACTGCATCTTCCCATGCTGCTAGTTGTAGTTCTATGGCCATCAACATTTTTGCTTGGTGTACTAGATTTCCAATATGTGAGGCCATTTTGTCTTACGTCTCTGTACAGTTCCTGGAGTTTTCTGCAGCTCTTACTTCTACCTTTTAAGTATATTGTGTAAGGTACTATTTTCTACATTATGCTTATCTGTTAGTCATTTGCATTCTGTCAGTGCAGATAGTTCTTGCAGAATTGCACATATTCTGCAAATATCTGTGAACTTGGCACAACATTGTTGCCTGAAAATGAATTATTTTGGTATCAGGCCCATTATTTCTCAGAAATAACTCCCCCAACCCCGAAAAAAGACCACATTAAGTATGCTTGTTTAAATCCTCATGTCAAGTCAGGCAACTGATAGCATTCATACCACCCTGTACAGCATTCAGTGTTTACTGAGAAATCAAAAAAAAAAAAAATACAGAAAAAAAATCTAAAAACAGAACACCATAATACAATTTGAATTGAATACTTCCTTCAGAATAAAATAAAATAAGGCAGAGGCACAGATTAAAATTCAAGTATTTGGGAGGTATGGTTGAGGAAAGGGAAAATCTGAATATGGAAGTTAAACCTACAACCATGGCTGATGCAGCTAACTAGCACACAGTGTCAGGGTTAGTGTTTGGCTAAAGAATACCAAAGAAGCTGAAAAGTAAGGTGTACAAGACAGTGGTATGACCAGCGCTTCTGTATGGCAGAGATGCTTAGCCAGTGAAGGCAGAACACTGAGGTAGCTTGAGGTAATGGAGACAAAATGCTTGGTAGGATGCACAGTGTGGGACAAATGAATAAATAAGGACATCAGAGCAGAAGCCAAAGTTGCTCCAGTTGCACTGAAGGTCGAGAAAAATAGATTATGATAATTTGATCACATATGCAGAAAGCAGAAGGCAATCTGGTAAAGCAGATTTTGGGGAGTCAAGAAGAAGGCAAAAAGAGACGAGGATGAGAACCAAGAGATGGATCAACCATGTGCAAGATAATTAGCAAAGGTTGTGCATGACGTCAAAGAAGGTACAAGAATGTCTCTGAGCTCAACAAAATGGTGACAATTGACACGACACACCAATCCTACATAAAAAGAATGGGAAAAAGGGGGACGATGATGACAATGATGATAAATTCCTTTAGAGATATGTTTACAGCAAAATTCAGAATAAAGTTAGAACTGACTGTTTTAATGGAAGTTATAATTACATAAAATACTGTATGGAAGCTAGGAATCTGATTCCATGTAAAAGGCCTTACCTACAGTTCAAACGACACTAAGAATTATAAAAAAAAATTGCCGAAATGTAACAATTAAATATTACAGATCATTTTGAACTTAATTCCATCTCATTTATAATTAGAAAGAATAGTTTCAAATTAAATAATAAATGTTCTCATCTCTAGCATGAGTCCATATGAGAACCATACTTTAAACAATACAGTTATCAGATAACATCAAATACAACTTACCTATTTCTTCTTTATATCTAGTGGTTTTATTCACCTTATTATAAGCTAACTTTTAAAATCTGGCTGCGCGTTTTCTGATAAGATCTCTGATATGACTGCTCTCGATACTCATTATGACTCCTTGAATCAGAGTAGTCCTTCATGCCCCTGCATGATATGTAGAAGAGTGATGAAAGAAAAACATTCCTTTCCACTTAAACAGGAATGAAGGGAATTTTTTTAGCCAAACATGTCCTGCAGGAGAATAATGCTCTGCACTGCTGCTGATTCCCACAAGGATGTAAATAATGCTATGTACTGGTGCTGATTCCCACAAGCATGTGAATGATGCTGTGTACTGCTGCTGAATCCCACAAGCATGTGAATGATGCTATGCACTGGTGCTGATTCTCACAAGCATGTGAATGATGCTGTGCACTGGTGCTGATTCCCACAAGCATGTGAATGATGCTGTGCACTGGTGCTGATTCTCACAAGCATGTGAATGATGCTATGCACTGGTGCTGATTCTCACACGCATGTGAATGATGCTATGCACTGGTGCTGATTCCCACAAGCATGTGAATGATGCTGTGCACTGGTGCTGATTCCCACAAGCATGTGAATGATGCTGTGCACTGGTGCTGATTCCCACAAGCATGTGAAAGGTGTTGTGCACTGCTGCTGATTCTCACAAGCATATGAATGATGCTGTGCACTGGTGCTGATTCTCACAAGTATGTGAATGATGTTGTGCACTGGTGCTGATTCTCACAAGCATGTGAATGATGCTGTGCACTGGTGATGATTCTCACAAGCATGTGAATGATGCTGTGCACTGGTGCTGATTCCCACAAGCATGTGAATGATGCTATGCACTGGTGCTGATTCTCACAAGCATGTGAATGATGCTGTGCACTGCTGCTAATTTTCACAAGCATGTGAATAATGGTGCGCACTGGTGCTGATTCTCACAAGCATGTGAATAATGCTGTTCACTGTATGCATTTCTCACCAACAACATAGGAGTTAGTTTCCAAAGCCATAAAGTCTGTAAAATCCACCTGCCAAGGGAAAGACCTAAATAACAGTCACTCATGCTGTTTCAGTGATGGCTCAAACATTGGCCAAGTTACTTGCTGAATCTCAGTTACTGGAACTACATTCAGGTACAAAACCTTTATGCCAGTGGACATTGGCACCTATGTCTCTAATGCAAACAGGTAACCTGTAAATGGTTCATCTTCTAAGCCCATGCTTACACTTATCAAGGGTATCAGAACTTGTCAGAGATTTGGGATGCATGGCTAGGCTTAAAAAGGCCCTTGTGGTAGTTAGCGTAGTAAACACCTATGGATGTATGAACCTATAAGCAGTATGCCACTCGTCATCTTCTGTATCAGTGTGAATATTGGATCTATACTCAATAGATCTGGATAACATTTATAAGACACAATCTGTGGAGAAAAATATATTATTAGTTGGTATCTCATGCCTACCAGCTATAGTGCAGTCTTCTCTTTTATTTATTTATTTATTTGCAGTTGGTTTACCAGGATAGTCCATTGGGCCATTTGAACCCGTTTTCAATGGAGTCCTGGGGAGAAAAGCTCCAATAGCACTCTAGGTTACAATAGTTTAAAGATTATATTTATACAAAGGTTGCAGTTTTGAACAAGACCTTTACAATTAATACAGCAAACATTGCAAGTAATACACACTAGTGATGAGGTTGGAGTTAAAACTGTCTGGCAATGGAACATTGCATTGTACAGCAGAGAGGCATTTCTTCTTAGGAACATACAGTTCATAGTTACAGTCTGATTCATTGTTTACAAATCACATATAAGTAGCAGCAGTCTGATGCAATATTTACAACTATCATATAAGTACTGGAATAAAAGTATATGGAGAGATGAATAGAAGGAGAAAGTTTTAGATGAGAATAAGATCGAGAGAGAAGTGAGAAAGAGAGAAAGAAGGAATCTAAGGCCTTGAATGAGGTGAAAAAGGGGTTTGTTTTCCATAGAAAGAATGGAACAGGAGTTTGATATCATTTGTTATGTGGGGAGAGAGCAGGAGCATTCCCATTGGGATATTAGGTGTGAGTGAAGAGATTTTTTTAAAAGAGTAATGGTTAGAAGTATTACGAATGGAAGGTGGTAGGGAGTTCCAGAGACGTGCTAAACCATAAGATAGAAGATTTTTGCCTGGTGGACGGGATGGTTTGTGCACTTCTATTAGATTTTGATTATTGGACCTTAGTACTCGATCAGGAAGGTACATCTTAAAGGTAGAAGAGAGTGAAGGGCAGAGGGTGGGGTTAACAATGAGCTTATGTACAAGAGTTAGTTGTGTATAGATGAGTTGATTTGGTAGTTCTAGCCATTTTAGTTTTTGGAGAGAAGGGCAGTGATGGGAGGATGACTTTTGGCTGGTAGCAAATTTGGCAATTTTGTTGTAGCAGGAGGAAAGTTGAGATTTAAGAGAGGATTGTAGGTTAGTGAGAAGAGGAGTTCCGTAGAGAAGGGAGGGGATAAGAAAGGAAGTAGAGAGAGTTACTTTAGTGGCAGGGTTAAGGTAGTTATTTTGTCGGTAGAGCATGCCTAGTTTTTGATGGGTCTTTTGATGTTTAGTTGTAAGTGGGAATGGAATTTAAGCTGGTTGTCAATTTGGACCCCAAGTAATTTGGTCTCTGATACCAGTTCCAGAGGTATATTGTTTTGGCTAGTGATAGTGAAGGAGTTAAAGTTGAATGAGGTAGTTTTAGAGGGAGTAAATACCATTAGTTTGGTTTTAGAGGCATTTAATACAAGGTGGTTTCTTTTCATCCATTGCTCAGTGGTTGAAAAAGCTTCTTGAGTAAGTTTTAGGAGTACAGGGGTAGATGTGGCAGAGCAGATGATAGTTGAATCATCTGCATATTGGATGATATTTGAGAAAGGAATAGAGTTCTGGAACTCATTTATAAATATATTAAAAAGAAGGGGACCTAATATGGATCCTTGGGGGGCTCCGGTTGGGGTATTAAGAAATGAGGAGGTGGCCTTTTTCCATTTTACTGCTTGATATCGGTTAGATAAGTAGCTGGAGAACCGATTCAAGGAAGAAGGGGATAGGTTAAGTTTAGAGAGTTTAGTTAAAAGCAGGCTATGAGAGATAGTACTGAAGGCTTTAGAAAGGTCTAGTAGTAGGGTGGAAACAATAAGGCCAGAATCCCAGGCTTTATTAATAGTTTCAAGGAAGGAGAGAAGGGCAGTCATAGTACTATGGTTTGGCCTGAATCCATGTTGTGTGGGTGTTAGAAGCTGTTTATCTAAGAGGTGTGGAAGAAGTTGTTGTTGTATGCATTTTTCTAAGAGTTTAGAGATAGGAGACAGGATAGCAATGCCTTCAAATACACTAGCAGCTGTGGATGAGTATCTGTATTAATTCATAACTATTGTTTCTCAACAGATTTCACATGATAAAATCTGAAACTGGTTGAAGTCCTAGCCCCCCCTGTGGAAATGAATCCTTTTTTTTTTTTAAAAAAAAAAAAAACTAATTTTTTTTTCCCATAAAACAGGGATTCCCAAAACCCAAGGACCCAAAAAAGGGGCCCCCTTTTTTTTTTTTTAATTTTAAGGGGAGAAAAAAGGAAACCAAAAAAAAAAAACCAAAAAAAAAGGCAAATTTCCCAAAAAAAAATTAAAATTAAGGAAAAAAAATAAAAAAAAAAAACCCCCCCTTTTTTTTTCTTTTCCCTTTAAATTTTTTTACAGAAAAAATTTAAATTATTTTTAAGGATTCAAGGAGATAGTAATTGAAATTTTTGGGAAAATAGTATTATTTTGGTAAAGTTAGTTCAGATTTACAATCTTTGACTTTTTTATGAGGTTTAACAGATGTCAATGGACACCAAAATGGTCATACATTAGGTAACAGACTCTGGAAAAGTTCATCAGTGGGTTTGGGCCTGGTTCAGTCATGGCCAATACCTGCTGTATTACCTCTAGGTGATCATTAATCTCGTGTCGATTGTCTGGTATAAACGCACAGCATTCTTCTTTGATAAGCTGCCAAGTACCACCTCTCGCCGCTAGGGTGAAGTCAAGAGCCATTCGATTTTGTAGCACAACAGTTCTCATTGCATTCAGTTCGCCAGTCACTAGTTCGAGAGCAGAAAAGTTGTTACTGCTACTCGAGAAGCTTCGACAGTTTTCTCAACTCCCAGATCGATTTGATCGCTCCATATGCTGGAAATATTCCAGCCCAGGATATAACACTGTCACTCAAGTCCATATGAGTCAACTTTTCTTTATCTTTCACGGAATGATGGTTCTTCCAACCAGCTTCGATTTTTCCCATTGGATTTACAGGTTTTCCGATTGATCTTCAGGTTTTCGGCCACATCTCTTACATTTCGTATCTTACCTAGAGGTAGTTCTGCAGTATGCCTTATAGCTGGAACCAGATAACCCAAAAAACAACTGCCGGACCAATTCTCAGGTAGCCATTTGTATGCTTTTTCCCACAAACAAAATAACAGTTTTCTACTTTGGTACTGATGCGGTTAATTCTGAATGAAACATTTTCTTGTCTATAACAGACAATTGTTTATGCAAGACAGGATTTCTCTGCACTTCACTTAATGTTGTTTTCATTAAGCTCAAATATGAATCATAATTTTGCTACAAATAGTGCGTTTATCTTTAGTTTTAATATAGCATTTATAAGATATAGTTATGTTACAGTTACTCCAACCCACTTGGAGTGCATCATTCTTATAGAAACATACAATTCCCCTCTGTGTAATAGGCAAATACAATGCAATTTTGTCCTGTGATCTTACAGAACCTGTATCAAAAAGTAAATTTTCCCAAGTCTCATTTATCCCCAAGGGGACAGCGGACATCAACAGTCCTCCATATGCTGTTGGTATGGCAGTACAAACCCAGCAATTTGAAATGTTCATAGTCTGTACATATACAAGCTTCATAGCTAGGTATGTGTTAAAGTTTGGATGCCAGTCTATAGACAGTTCATCACGTTTCTCCACTTTCACTTGTGTGGTTATATGTAGGAAGAACCACAACAAAAGCAAAGTCAGCACAATCATAGTCAATAAATGCATAGTTAGCAAGATGATTAAACAATATCTTCGGGGTTTATCTGTATTTTTACTCATTTTGCTCTTGGCCATCCTGCCTTTGTTGTGTGTCAGTCACAAAATGTTTATCAAGCTGAAAATTCTTTACCGGTTTACAGTGTGTCAGGTAGACCCAGGACGACCTCTCAGCAACTTTAACTGCAGTAGGCGTCGCCAACAGTACCTGGTACGGTCCTTCCCACTTTGGACTCGCCCAATTCTTCCTCTTCGTGACCTTCAATCACACCCAGGACCCTGGGGTCAGCACTGCTTCCAACGATCTGGTCTGTCTTTTATCTGAAAAAGAGTTCAACTGCAAAACAGTTTTATTTGTTAACAGTTTCCTCATATAATTAGCTAATGAGCTGTCAGCCTCTAGTTCCACAGGCATGAGAGCTTTCCACTGTGGCACATAATATGCTCTTCCAAATATCACTTCAAAGGGGGTCAAACCCTTTACATTTGGAACTGTTCTCATGCTCAGCAGTGCCAAAGGCAAACAGCAAATCCAATTCTTCTGTGTATCATCTATTAATTTTCTCAACTTGCTTTTTAAAATTCCATTGTATCTTTCCACCAGTCCTGCAGACTGTGGGTGGTAAGCACAATGATTCTTCAAGGAGATCCCAAAGAATCTCCCAAGTTGGTGAATCGTCTGATTCACAAAATGTGTCCCATTGTCACTATAGATTCTTTCCGGTATGCCAAATCTAGGAATTATTTATTTTATTAGGGCCTTTGCCACTGTTGCTGCATCCGGGTTTTTAGTTGGAAAAGCTTCTACCCATTTGGAAAACATGTCTATAATTACTAAACAGTATTTTTTCCCTTCACATTTGTTCAGTTCTATGAAATCCATACAGATAGTATGGAACGGATATGGTGGTATAGGAAAACTCCCTTGCTTGGGTTTGAATGCTCCTTGTGCATGATGTTTATTACAGACATGGCATGCTGCACAAAATTTTTGTGTAAAGTTTGTGAATCCATATGTTTGGAATATTCGATTTAATAACTGTACCATCCCCCCTGTTGAAACATGGCACTGCCCATGGCTCAACAAAGCTGCATATCTAAATAAATTAGACGGCAATATTGTTTTTTTCTCTTTGGAGATATACAGTCCATTTTCGAGGATTGCACCTCGTTTCTCCCATTTCTGTTTCTCAGCTTTTGTAGTTAATGTCTGCATCATTTTTAACATTTCTAAATCCAAAATCTCAGAGGGTTGTAATTCCTCGGTTAAAAGTAAAGTTTCTGAGGCTGAGGCTGCTTGTTTTGCAGCTGCATCAGCTTTTGCATTTCCTTTTGAAATTGCATCCTGTTGTTTTGTATGAGCTAAACATTTACAAATAGCTACTTTAGTAGGTAACTGAATGGAATCTAACAAGTTCAAAATAAATTGCGCATGATTAATCGGTTTGCCAGTAGATGTTATCATTCCCCTATTTTTCCATTGCTGTGCAAAAACATGCACTGTAGAGAAAGCATACTGACTGTCAGTATATATGTTCACACATTTATCTTTCGCTAGAGTACAAGCCCGTATTAAGGCTATCAGTTCTGCTGCTTGAGCAGACAGGTTATGCTGTAGGGGTTGGGCTTCTAAAATCTCTGTATCTGTGACTACTGCATACCCTACTAGATTTTTCCCTGTAGGACCCTTTCTGCATGAACCGTCCACATAAAATGTCACCTCGGCATCATCCAAGGGCATACCAGTAAGGTCTTGTCTGGGCAAAGTTATTTGCTCAATTTCCTGGAGGCAACTGTGTGGTGTGCCATCCACAGGAGTTGGAAGTAACGTTGATGGATTTAATGTTGTACAACGTTCAATTACCATATGAGGTTGGCTCAGCAGTATGGTCATACATGAAAGATGTCTAGCAGGAGATAGATATGCTATTTTCTCTTGCAGTAAAATTATCGCGACTGCATGAGGCACTCTCAATGTGAGATGGTGGAACAACACCACTGAGGCCGAAGCCTGTACTGCCATTGCAGCTGCGACTACTGCTTGCACACAGTGAGGCAATGATCGTGCCACTGGATCTAACTGTGATGAATAGTAAGCTATGGGGCGTTGCTTATCCCCATGCTGTTGCGTCAAAACTGACGTCATGTATCCCTGTTTACAATCTATGGTCTGAAAAAATCTTTTGTGGTAATTTGGAAGTCCTAAAACTAATGATGAAGTTATCAATTGTTTTAGTCTGCAGAAAGCTGTTTCTGCTTCAGGTGTCCATTGTAATACATCTTGTGCTGCCATTGGTGTTTTATATATTAAATCAGCCAGTGGAGCAGATTCTAAAGCATAGTTTGATATCCAGCTTCAACAAAAATTAGTTGTTCCCAAGAAGGACATCATTTCCTTCTTGGTTGCTGGTTTGGGTGCCTGTAAAATCGCTGTTTTTCTGTCTTCGCTCACAATATTCTACCTTCATTGGATATTACATATCCTAGGTATCTAACCTGTTTTCTCCAAAGTTGTAACTTACTTTTGTTTACTTTGTGTCCTTGTGCTGCTAAAAATTTCAATAATGCTATTGTATCCTCCCTGCATTGATGCTGGGTAGGGGCTGCTAGCAAGATGTCATCTACATAAAGTAGAATCTGACTACCTCCTGGTGGAGTAAACCCTGCCAGGTTGCTTGCCATTTCTTGTGCAAATATCGTTGGACTTTCACAATATCCCGCGGTAGCGGTATAGGTATATCTTTTACCCTGAAATGTAAATGCAAACCAATACTGGCTATCAGGATGTATAGGTATTGAAAAGAAAGCATTGCTTATATCTACCACAGTAAAATATTTTTGTTGTGGTTTCAAATCATTCAACAAGGTGTGTGGGTCTGGCACCGTAGGTGCTCTGGGTATTATTGCATTGTTTACAGCTTGTAAATCCTGTACCATCCGCCATTCTCCGTTTGCTTTTTTAACAGGAAATAGAGGGGTGTTACATGGTGAATCAAGAGATTCTACCAGTACTCCTTCATTGAGTAATGCTGCTATTATAGGCTTAATTCCTTGCTCTGCATCTTTCCTCAAGGGGTATTGTCTTTTTTGTGGTCTAAATGCTGATTTTGGTGTAATAGTTACTGGTCCTGCTGTTTGAATAAGTCCTACATCTGATTTACCTGTTGACCAAAGAATATCTGGTATGTCACACAAGGCTTTTTCTTCTTCTTCTAATAAGAATGCTAATCAGCTGTCTTCACTAGTTTGTAAGTGTACAGCTGGATGTGCCTGTGTTAGCCAATTCAATTTCTGTTTTTGTATTCCCTGTTCTGATAATTCTAAATCAGTTTGTTTTTCCCATCTTGTTACTTTTTCTCCTAAGTCTGCCCATCTCACATCCTTATTCTTTGTCAGGCTGACATGTGGTAGTCTATTAGATTTGTACAGTGTCATGAATTCCTGAGGTAGTGAACAGCTTACCACACTGTTTCCTCAGTATCCCAATACAAGGTTCGTAATACTAATCTGTTAGCAGGGTTTTGAACAACTCTTTCTCATATTCTTTATCAGGTCCTGGCATGCTACAGTAGTATAGAGTACAATGTAACAAATGCTGTTGGTCAGTGTCAAGGGAGGGCCTTACTGATGGCTACATTCATCAGTTCTTCGGTTACTGCCCTGGACCAGTCATAACTAGGTCCTGGCTGTACCAGTAAAATGTTTCACCCTCCGTCGCACCACAAAAGTATCCATTTGTCTTTGTGCTTCCATACCCTGCATAGTGGGAACTACCGCTATGCCAAATATCTGCATAAGATCTCTTCCCAGTAAGTTTACTGGACACTTTGCAGAAACTACAATTTTACTTTTCTGAGTCATACCTGAAACAGGGTCAGTTATTGCTATATCATGGGAGAGTGGCTCCCTATATAGCTGTCCATTTGCTGCTTTCACTAATATATAGTCAGGTGATTCGGAATTTTCTGGTAACTTTGAAGGATGTATCAAAGTTCGTGACGCTCCTGAGTCACACAAGAATTTCACTTCCCTTCCTTCCACCAGAAGTGTAACTTCCAGTTTTTTGTCTGCCAAATAGAGCTCCAAGCTCAGTAATGCCAAATCTAAAATTTCACTTTCTTCATCCTCTACATCTGCTTGCACTTCCTCTGTTCCTTCCACTACATTTACGTTTGCCCTTTGTTTTCCTTCTCTGATGATTTCTGATTTTCATCACTATCATATAGTCAGTCCTCATCACCTTTATTTTCTGTAGTCGCCTTTTTATTTAGCCTGCAATCCCTTGCTAAATGTCCTTTCACCGCACTTAAAGCACTCACCTTTCTTTTTCTTTCTTCAAAATCTTCTGACCTTTTGTCAGATTGTCTATTTCCTGGGTATTTTTCTTACCCTTTTACCTGACTGTACTACAAAGACCTCTGCTCCATCTTCAACTGTGAAGACCTGTGTCTTTTTCTTTTTACTATTAAAGTGTCTTTCAGCATGTCTGGCATATTCAAGTAAGGCTTGTAGCCTACTTGTTCGGTGATCTATCATATGCTTTGTAATAAAGCTACTGATAGGTGCAATGCAACCTTTCAAAAACGCATTTTTCAGTTGCTGTTCATACGAGGTATCATGTGTCTGATTTTCCGGAATAGCCATACCACTATGGTTATTGAAACATTCCAATAATCTACCATAGTACCCATCTACAGTTTCATTCTCCTGTTGTATGCATTGATTAATGCAAGTCCAATCTGCTCTAGGTTTCCATTTTTCAAAAATTCGGTCTGTAAGACCTTTCACTCTGTTGTCTAATTCTGCATCACTATGTGGGAGTGGTTTAAGCTCTACATTTCGAGGATTCCAGGTGCCACAAATCATGTGCCAGTCTGGACCCACAATCTGTCTAACTACCTTTTCTACTTCTTCCCCATTCAAGTGGTAACTTAATCTCATACCTTGCAAATCTTGTAAAAACTTTGTGTAATTGATTTTTTGGATGAGGGATTCCTCTGTAGCTTTCGAATATCTTCCGTGTCCATGGTCTATATACTAGAAGAGTTGGGTCCTGCCCTTCCTGTCCTGCCTGAGGATTCGGTACCTCGATTAGTGGACAGATTTCTTCCTCACTCTCTTCTAGTGTGTTTCTCCTATTTGATATAAGTCTGTGTCCCCAAGTGTTTTACGTGTCCGGGACCTAGTTTCAATAGGATCTCTAGCAAATGGTTTTAGTACTCTTGTAACTTCAGGATAACGTGGAGGTGGACCAGCTTGTCCTCCTGCTTCATATCCTGAAAAAGGCATTGGGGGCGGAGGGGAGGGGCCGCTATTACTGTATTATTATCCTCTTTGTCTAAAAATAATGTTTTTGCATTTTTAGTTTTCTGTTCCTTCGGGTTTACTTCCTCAATCCACCTGTGTGCCTGAGGAATGCCTAATCGCTGTTGTTTTTTTGCCTGACCTTCGTCAGATTTAAGCTGTTTTAAAAGTTTAACTAATGAAATCTTGTTTAATTTACCGTCACATCCGTATTTATTAACCCATTTTGTATAATACCTTACATTATCAGTCCGTTGTAATTGCATATATTTTGCGTCATCAGTTAGCGGATCTCGATTTTTAGTGCACTGATTTCCCATTCTAAAAGAAAATGTTACGTAACCCTTTTCACCACGTGGTATTTCAGTTCCTTACACAGTTTATCTAGAATAACTGCCTACCTTATTCTGTTTCCTGATCTCTGACAAAATATACAGTAATTTCCTTTTGTCCCTGATCTGTATAACAAATCTCTGACAATGACATTTACTGTAACCTAGTCCCTGATCTAAAACAGAAAAAGGCAAATATCTTCCTACCTGAGCCTCCTGGGTCGACCAGTTCGAGACCGCTCTTGCCAGATCAGAAAGTGGCCAGCCTCTCAAGACGACAATTCAGTCGGTGGTCTTTGTGTTTCAAGAAGAACCATTTCGGTAACTTCTGCAGTATTCACCACCGATACACTCTGATCTGCAGCTTACCAAGGGAATTCGGTTCAAGGAGGACCAAACTGTTAAATAAAAACAAATGATAACAACACAGGAGGCTCAGATACAAAAGTTTACTAGTGTACACCAGGAGGCAAAAAACCATACAAGTACAGAGTTTTGTCTGACATGATGCAGGAAATACACAATTTTATATAGTCTTACATTCAAGCTGTGCCCACCTTACTGACGTGGTTAGTCACAGGGCACCTACATCACTATGGTCTACAATATTCTATTCATAAGAAAAAGCTGATGTTATACATTTTAAAAGTTTTCCCATGGGAATAATACAGCCTTGCAAAGCACCTGGTTTGTTATAATGTCTTTCTGTAAATGTTACTCTTTCAAGGTTTCAGGCTTGCTCGAATACAATAGTCGGTTCAGTCTTGTAATATACTTCTTTGTTCTTCTTGCAACTTTACTTTAGCAGCTGTGCCTTATCTTTGATAATATTTTCAAGGCTAATTATCTCAGGGGAAGGAAGAATGCTTTATACATTTAATTTCCTGACCCAGCAGATAATCATTAGTGAAAAACATAAGCTTGCTGAGCTGGCTACTGCCAGGGTCAGAGTTCAAACACACTGCAGCTCCAAAGCTTCAAGCAATTACATGTAAAATCATTCTTATTGCCATATTGTAAATAGAATAAAATGCATTATATACTATTTGCTTTAAAACTAGCACTTTATACATGTTCAAATACATATTTTTCTAACACATTCCCATTGGGATATTAGGTGTGAGTGAAGAGATTTTTTAAAAGAGTAATGGTTAGAAGTAGTACGAATGGAAGGTGGTAGGGAGTTCCAGAGACATGCTAAACCATAAGATAGAAGATTTTTTCCTGGTGGATGGGATGGTTTGTGCACTTCTATTAGATTTTGATTATTGGACCTTAGTACTCGATCAGGAAGGTACATCTTAAAGGTAGAAGAGAGTGAAGGACAGAGGGTGGGGTTAAAAATGAGCTTATGTACAAGAGTTAGTTGTGTATAGATGAGTTGATTTGGTAGTTCTAGCCATTTTAGTTTTTGGAGAGAAGGGCAGTGATGGGAGGATGACTTTTGGCTGGTAGCAAATTTGGCAATTTTGTTGTAGCAGGAAGAAAGTTGAGATTTAAGAGAGGATTGTAGGTTAGTGAGAAGAGGAGTTCAGAGAGAAGGGAGGGGATAAGAAAGGAAGTAGAGAGAGTTACTTTAGTGGCAGGGGTAAGGTAGTTATTTTGTCGGTAGAGCATGCCTAGTTTTGATGGGTCTTTTTGATGTTTAGTTGTAAGTGGGAATGGAATTTAAGCTGGTTGTCAATTTGGACCCCAAGTAATTTGGTCTCTGATACCAGTTCCAGAGGTATATTGTTTTGGCTAGTGATAGTGAAGGAGTTAAAGTTGAATGAGGTAGTTTTAGAGGGAGTAAATACCATTAGTTTGGTTTTAGAGGCATTTAATACAAGGTGGTTTCTTTTCATCCATTGCTCAGTGGTTGAAAAAGCTTCTTGAGTAAGTTTTAGGAGTACATGGGTAGATGTGGCAGAGCAGATGATAGTTGAATCATCTGCATATTGGATGATATTTGAGAAAGGAATAGAGTTCTGGAACTCATTTATAAATATATTAAAAAGAAGGGACCTAATATGGATCCTTGGGGACTCGGTTGGGGTATTAAGAAATGAGGAGATGGCCTTTTTCCATTTTACTGCTTGATATCGGTTAGATAAGTAGCTGGAGAACCAATTCAAGGAAGAAGGGGATAGGTTAAGTTTAGAGAGTTTAGTTAAAAGCAGGCTATGAGAGATAGTATCGAAGGCTTTAGAAAGGTCTAGTAGTAGGGTGGAAACAATAAGGCCAGAATCCCGGGCTTTATTAATAGTTTCAAGGAAGGAGAGAAGGGCAGTCATAGTACTATGATTTGGCCTGAATCCATGTTGTGTGGGTGATAGAAGCTGTTTATCTAAGAGGTGTGGAAGAAGTTGTTGTTGTATGCATTTTTCTAAGACTTTAGAGATAGGAGACAGGATAGCAATGGGACGGAAGTTGGTAACATTATTATTGTTCCCTCCTTTATGTAATGGTATAATGAAGGCCTTTTTCCAAATTTTGGGTACTATGCATTCCTGGATTGAACGGTTAATTAGAATGCTAATGGGGTAGGTGACTGCTTCAGCGGCTAGGCTGAGAAAATAAGCAGGGATATCATCTGGAGCATTGGAGCATGGCTTCAATTTCTGAAAGAGTTTTTTTATAGTAAACGTGGGAATTGGTTTTAATGAGAAGGGAGGACACTGGGAAGTGTGGGAAGTAGGGGAAGGAGATAGAGAGGGGTGAGTGATAGTAGAAGAAGGGGTGAAGGATTGTGAGTTAGTGGGGGAGAGTGAAGGAGTGGTGGAAGAACAGGGAAGAGTAATGGTAGAGGAGGGAGGAGGTGATGTGGAGATTGTGGTGGTATTAGAGAAAGAAGAAGTAAGTTTAGAGGTAGAGTCAATGAAAAAAGTGTTAAATTGGGTTGCTAAGTCAGTGTCAGTAGCATTTGGGTCAGGGGAGGGGGTGTCTAGTTTGCCGGGGTTAAGGAGAGTGGAGATACCTTTCCAGAATTTCTGAGGGTTAGTTTTGTTGTTGTTTTGTAGTGTGGAAA
This sequence comes from Protopterus annectens, assembly GCF_019279795.1. Taxonomy (NCBI): domain Eukaryota; kingdom Metazoa; phylum Chordata; order Ceratodontiformes; family Protopteridae; genus Protopterus; species Protopterus annectens. The sequence continues at coordinate 647,564,326 of NC_056744.1, read as the reverse complement.
AAAAGTTTTGTCGGTCGGAAATGATGAGTTTTTTTACTTTATTTCGAAGTGTTTTGTATTCAAGAAGGGTGAGGGGGGACCTGTTTTTTAGGTAAAGAGCCCAGGCTTTATCTCTTTGCCTCATAATAGTTAGTGTGTTTTTAGTAAGCCAAGCGGCTGTTTTAGTTTTTATTCTCTTTGTCCTTATGGGAGCATGGTGGTCTAGAATTTTTAGGAATAAGGTGTTAAAGTGAGCAACTGCGTTGTCGAGAGGTAATGTTTTTAGATAGTTCCAGTTTATAGCTTTTAGGGAGTTAGTGAAGGATGTTGTGTTAAAGTTTTTTTGGTTGATCTGTTTTATGCAATGCACCCTTATTCCCTATTGGCAGTATCATCTCACATACTTGGAGTTTCAACCTTAATACTGGAGGCAAATTTTTGCAGCTGCACTGTGTAATAACTCTGATGCTTTTTGGACAAAATCAGATTCTCTGTAAGCTAGAGGGTAATGTTTTAACCACTCCTTGAGTAGGCAAAGGCTGGTTCTATCTAGACTACAGGCTAATATAGTCACCACATCTTAATCATGTTCCTATGTGAACGTCTCACATTTCCTTTCTGTTTACTGTCAGCACACAGCATTTAACATCTGAATTTCTCAGATGAATGAGTTCAGATTCCCAGTCATATATTATTACCCACTGAAGTATTGTGTTTTCTCTCAAATACTTGTCATGCCTTCAAATACACTAGCAGCTGTGGATGAGTATCTGTATTAATTCATAACTATTGTTTCTCAACAGATTTCACATGATAAAATCTGAAACTGGTTGAAGTCCTAGTTACTATCAATAAAATTAATTACCCCATTATAACCAATTATTAACCCCACATGTACATGCAGAATACCTTAACCAGTTAGAAAAGTTAGCAGTCAAACAAACTCTTATGGGTGACTTCAACTATCTGCACATAAAAAGGCAAACATTTGCTACCAACAAGTATGAACAGAGATTTCTGGACTTTATAAATGCCAATGCACTTTACCAAATTATCCCCCTACTCACTAGCTGTGTTAATATTGATCTTGTCCTCATAAACATTTCTCACAATTGCACCATCCTGCTTGTTACCCCCTCCCTAGTCAAATCTGAACTTCTTGATGTAATCTTTTCTATGAAAGGCTTTTTTTGGCCCCCTGATTACTCCTCTATATTTAGAGAGTACTCTTAGACCAATTATTTACTATTTATTGATCTTACCGACATTCACAAATGGAATAGTTACACTGCATATTGCTGTTTAAGTGGTCTAAATGTTGCTATTATACCCTAGTTTCATTCTAATGTACGGCGTGCATGTTAGGCTAGTTCAGGACTAGTTTTTGCATTAAGGCACTTCCAGGTCAGTCATCTCAGAGTTAAGAGTCTAAGAATTCCAAAGCTGCTGTTTGCTGTGATCTTTTAAATTATTGTTGCATTAATTACATAGAGAAATAAATGATCTTTTTTCATATCTTGATCTGTTTTTAAATTCGCTTTGACAGTCTGTATCTGCTTTAGCTAAGGCTTTTAAGCCTATATTAGTAATTCCACTACATAGTTACACTGCATTTTGTAAGAAAGAGTAATTCCCAGAATATTAGAGCCCATGTCACCGAAATAAACAAATAACTCAGGAACTTAAAATCCACCAAAGCCAAGTATGAGGCTAAACTAGCTAGTCAAACCAAAGACAATCACAAGGCCTTTTTTTAGCTAAGTCTGTAATCTCAAATGCACAATGCAGCAATGCTCTGAGCTGATTGTGAACAATGCTACCTACATTGAGGCTGAAGATATAGTGAACCTACTGCCCAATAAATTTAGCTCTAACTTTATTCCTCTCTCCCCTCCATCTGTCCCTTAAGATATACCTGAAACTGACTTGCTTCCAGCTAGTACACAAGACCAAGTCCTAAACGTGCTATCAAAAGCTAAAAATCTAAAAAAAAAACGCATCAGTGGGTAATGACAATATCCCTGGATGCATCCTAAATAGCATGAATCATGATTTAGCCACAATGCTAATATCACTGTAAATTTTCAGCTGCCATACAGGGTTTAAACTAAGAGAATGGAGAACAGTTATAGTCATTCTCCTGTATAAGGGAAGACCTTCCACAAACCCAGGCAATTACAGACCCATAAGTCTGACCAGCCTCATATACAAAGCCATGAAAAGACTTAAGGAATTCATCATTTAGGACATAGGGGACCTCCAAACACTAGACCCATCTCAATTTTGATTCATCAAGGGCAGGTCATGCTTACTTACCTTGTGGACTTTTTTGAAAAGGTCACCAAAGCATTGGATGAAGACATAATGGTACACAATGCATACTTTGACCTGGCCAAAGCTTTTGACATAATTTCCAACTCAGGCAAAGAAAAGCCAAAAAACTGGGAATAACGCCCTTTGTCAACCATTGGATTGCCTACTGCCTTACAGATAGGACACAGGAAATCAAATGGGGAAGCTACCTACAGAAAGAGACCATTCACCAGTGGTGTCCCACAGCATTCTATGATAGGAACTGTCCTGCTAGGTATCTACTTTACTGAAATAAAAGCTAATACCAATGGGTTCTGGCTGACTAGGTTGCAGATAGCTGCAAGCTAAGTGCAGTAATTGAATCCCCAAATGACTTAGTCATCCTGTAGGAAAGTTTGTTCCAAATAAATAACTGGTGTAACAATCATAGACTGAAACTAAATACCAAAAATGCATTATTGTATCCTTTGGGAAGTCATATACCCCAGGAAGCTACCACGTTGACAATATGCTCCTAAGGGTTGACCCATTTGTTCAGGATTTGGGAATAGATGGGTACAGTGGCTACCTTTTGACCAATGTGTTCATTGTTGTAAGAAAGTCCTTCTATACTGAAATATAAAGAGTGTGTCTAGGTCAAGTGATGCCATTGTCCAACTTTAATCAGTCCTCATTAGACCAGTCATTGAGTATAATGCCCCCTTTGGCATATATCTGTCTAGACACATGTAACAACTGGGCCGTCCACAAAAATACCTTACTAAAAGGATACAAGACCTAAACAATATGTCCTACATAGACCGACAAAGCCGACTCAAAGCCCTCTCACTATACTCAGTATCCTAAAGACAGCTAAGAGGTGGCCTGTGTCTGGCATACAAGACATCCACCAACTAAGTACTGATAGATTTTCTGTACATTAGCAACTCAGATGCCATCAGAAATAGTCTATGGATCTAAACCTCTTCTTAATATATAATTATTGACCATGGAATGGATATCGCCAATCTTTAACCAAAAGGGATAGGTTAATTCAAGCACAGAAAGGGAAACTGAATAGGTATAAAATGGCCTGCAAGGACAGCTAGCTTAGTACTTACCTATGAACCTATGAACCTATAATAGCTCCTCACCAAATCTTGTAACTGAGGTTACTACTTACTGCTCTGAATTTTACTAAATGCATTGAGGCAACCATACCAATCCAGAGTGAGCATAACAGTAAGTTTAGAAATAAACCCACATGGTGGAACTACTACATCAACAAACTCTACAATAAAAAGAAAAAGCTCCTGTTTAACAGATATCCACTTCATAATTATAAAAAAGGACTTAACCTGGAAAGGAATTTGTCAAACTTACCATTAGAAAATGTAAGGCCAGTTATGAAGGTGCAACTAATTTAAAAGATAGCCATAAGGTCTGCTTCAGTATCCTATAGTTCTGTACTGAACTCCTCAAATATTGCCTCCTTCTAGGACCCAAGGCTTTGCTAATATTCTTGCAGACAAATTCTCTTCCAACTGGATGACAAATTTTCACTAGGAATATGTGGAGAAAATCTGATTAATAGGGGGCACTTCTAGTTTCCCACCAATACTGGGTAATGTGACTGAGCCTCTTGATGGTCTCTTTTGACCATAAGGTTAGTAAGAACCCATGAACCTATAGGTTTCATGCTTATATTAATATCAGTATATTGGTATTAATATCTGTATAACTGTAAGAAACATTCGCTGAGAAATGAAAAATGACATTCGTTGCAAAACAAATGTTTTCACCAGTGAGGGTGGAGTTGAAGATTATCTTTGATGCTATGAGTAGGTGTTTTCAGGAGGGAACCATGTTTAAACTAAGGCACAGTGTGGGCACCATGACTGATAGATTGGACATATATCAGATACTTCTTTTGTGGTACATTTCTTTAGATAGTTGATTAAAAGGCAGTTATTTGATGAAAAGGCAGTCTAATATGGCATACAAGTGATATTAGCTTTACAAAGGAGGCCTAAAAGATAAAAAAGAATATAAAATTGATGGTAATACGTCAAGAAAAAGTATATGCAACAATGCAAAAACTAATTGCTTGGAACCAGTTTCAGCTCCATGATGCAGTGTGAGAAAGCCCTGACCATGACTTAGGTAACCTGGAATCAACTAACATGGCCAGCATTTGGGAGCTTCCAAGAGGGATTATGAAAGACAGTAGTATTTTGCAACTCACCTACCCCAGGGGAGTAGAAGAAACACAAATACCGATGGTAGCCTGGTTGCAATATCATGGTATATATCCTCTGCTTTTAGAATACTGGGGTCATGCACCTTGAGATATCCTTGGCTGTAGCAACCTTATGTTATGGCATGTTAAGGGTTGGGGTAGTGTAATGTTTAGGGCATATAAATAAAAAAAAAAAAAACTCTATACCTGCAAATATGATGCTGCACAGGGTTGCCTCAGTTTCCTTTCAGGCAATGGCAGAGTTTGGGATTAGGTCCAGTGGAGTCAGGAGTGACTACTCTGCATCTAGGATATTGGAGAGGTACTGGCTCTGACAGCTGATGGTCTTCTCCACTGGGGCCAAAAAGAAAAAAAAAAAAAAAACGCGTGTAACTAGCTTGCTATTGGAGAAAACATTGCATATGACTTTAGCTGATATAATATGTATTTTCTCCTTGCCTATCAAAACATCATTGGCAAATTTAGGTGTGAATTTATGAGTAGCATCACGTTATATTATCTAATGATCTGATAGGTTCATAGGTTCATAGGGTCATACTAGGCTATCAGCCCTAGGGCATTTATAAGCCTAGCCAGAGTGTGTTTGGCTTTCATCACCCATTTTAAATTAATTTTGCTATGCCCTTTTTCGAGGTTAGTATACTGTGCCTCTGTCTAACAGTGACACAAAAGTGATACCTGGGGTAAACCTACGATCTCCCATCCACTCATCAAGATTCCTCTTGAAGAGAGTCAATGAGGGACTCTGCCTAACCTGGACTGGGATTTTATTCCAGAGTGAAGGGAGCCTCTGGGTTATGAATCTGTCCCTCCAGCATGTCCTATTTATTTCAGTGCTGAGGTTCAAGTCTCGAGCGCCAGAGCTCGATGGGATTTGGATTTTCTGAGGTGCAGCATGTCCATTAATTCCAGGTTGGACATGGCTTTATACATCAGGCACAGATCGCCTCTGAGCAGGCGGTATGCCACTGAGTAGAGCTGGAGTTTCTTTAACCGGGCAGCATATGGCATCTGTTTGAGCCTTTGATCCTCTTGGTGAGGCACTTTGGGGTCTTTCCAGTTGCTGCAGGTGTCTGGTAAGGTACATCCCAAAAGGGGTATTGTACTCAATTATGGGCCTGATGAGGGATGAGTAAAGAGGCACGATGACCTCCCCTGATCTAGATGTGAATCCCTTCATGATTAGGTGGGCTATATAAAATGTTTTTCTAACCACTTTGGCCACATGGTTGTCAAATGAGAGATTGCTATCAACTTGGGTCCCCAGGTCCCTAATTACTTCTTCTGCACTTAATGGATTACCACCTATGTGGTAATTTGTGGGCACTTTGTTTTTGCCAAAGCGGATGACTATACACTTTTTGGAGTTTAGCTTGAGACCATGGCTCTAGCACCAGTTGTCTGTTTCTATGAGGCCCTTTTGGAGGATGCTTGTGTCAGCTGGAGAGTCGATTATGGTGCCCAGTTTGCAGTCATCAGTGAACTTGGTCAGCCACAGTCCTTCCGTGTTGGCCTGTACCTCCGAGAAATATATACCGAACAAGAGAGGTCCCAGGACTGAGCCTTGTGGGACGCCACTTGTAACTGGTTTGGAGTCTGACATGGCTCCAGCAATTCTAACCATGTGGGTTCTGTCCTTGAGCCAGTTTGCAACCCATCTAGTGACATAGGGGTTTATATTTAAGCTGGTGAGCTTATCTATAATGCCCGAGTGGGGTATTGTATCAAAGGCTTTTGCGAGGTCCAGATGTTTTTGTATTAGCAAATTTGACAGCAGTGAAGGTGCAGACAAATAAAGATAATGCAATTAGTAACCGAGAAGGCCCAACCTCCTACCATATCTCTTAACCTCTTTGAGCAAGACACCTGGATAAAGGCACAAATAATGGGGGGATAAAGGCCCCAAAATCAGGACACTTTTAAAATAATGCTATTACAAACTTATAAAGTTGATAGAATAACAGGTTTTGCATTAATGTGAATTTTCTGAAGAATATGACGTCTGAAACTCAAGTGTGTGTCATTTTCTGACTTCAGTCTCAGTGATTTCCCATTGATTTGCTAGAAAGCCACAATGTTATGAGAAACAGACTAAAATATGAGTCAAAAATCCAGGCATTCTGCGAAAATCTGGTCAGATGAGAGGTATGCCTCTTACCTGTTACTTGTTTTATTTGAGTGTTTCTCTCGCTGTTGTAAAATATGCATTTTTAAAGAAACCATCACAACTCCTGAAATAAAAATCTAAATTTTGTTAAATATGATCAAACCACCGATATACTTTTACTTTTCAACCTTGATGTTAGACTTCTTCAGACTGGTGAATGAAATACATAAGGAACTTTAAATAGAAAGCAAGTAATCAGTCACATGATTACAAAATTAACCAATAAAAAACATTTGGGCACTGTAAACAATATTAAATCAGGAAACAAAGTGCTTAAGTCTGTTGTTAATGTTTAAGTGGTATCCCCTTTAAATACTTTTAAAATTTAAGGTGTCATTGAGGCACGGAGGCTCAAAAAAATTTTGAAAAAAGGTGCCATCTGGTAGTTTAATCATATTTAATCAACTTTTGTCTTTTATTTCAAGCTTTATGGTGGTTTGTTTTGCTATTTTGATTTTATAAATTTTAGCAAGTCATGATTTGCTTGTATTGAGGCACCCTTTGTTTTTGAAATGCATATTTTAGTCAGAAAACTGTGATTAATAAAGGAAGATAAAACAACTTTCATGTTAAAAATTTGGTCTTTGTGATTACAGATGTGATTTTATTAATTGCAGTTTAGTGTAGCTTAAGTGAATGTTAATGATTTTAAGATGCTAGTTAACCTGCTTGTTTTCATTATGATATGTGATCATGACAAGTGTGGAGTATTGAATGAGTTAGTTGTATGATTCTGAAGAGGTGGAAGGGCAGAATGAGAAAATTGTGTACATAAAATGAACAGCTTTGAAGTTATGTCATATGTTATAATTAGCAAATATTAGCATAAGATGTCTACCAAAGCTGATAATTATAGGTTACTGTAAAGTATACTTCACACATGTGTGCACATCATGAAATGATACACGACCTACTAGATTTTAAAAGTAGCAGTACAATCAAATACTATCAAATTTGCTTTTTAGGATAAAGGTACTCCTGAAGTTATTGTGTTAACATATTTAGACGCAAATACGTATTACTTGATTATTAATTTCTATTTAGTTTGGATTTGAAGTAAAGTTTCTTCTCGGCAGTGCCCTTGCTTATTAAGTATTGTTGACATCTCGACCTGAAAAGGAATACAAAATAATGTAAGCGAGAGCACCTATGTTTTTTTTTTGCTCATTATGTTATGCCACTACTAATAAGCATTGCTTTTCAATAAAACCAGGAGGAGTAAGATGCTTCTCTCTTGACCACATGGCAATATAAATCTTAAGCAGCAGAAATAATTTGAAACAAAGTTTCAACATATGCACTAATTCACCCTGCTGAGAAAGAAAAAAAAATTGCATTTATCAGTTCTAAAGCTAATTCCCCAGCCACAAAGCACAATTTTCATATTTACTTCCAGAAGAAGTTAATTAATGACAGGTAACGTAAAATGATTCATTTTAATATACAGAATATAGTAAAACATGTTGAACACAAGCACGTTTAGGAACACTCTCTCCATACATGCTAACACTCTCCCCATACATGCTAACTCCCATGTCAAAACATTTAATAAATACAAAAAAAAAACCTGAGATGCTTAAGGCTCCATGCTAATTTAAAAAAACAACAACTTCTGCCTGTAGAAATATCTGCCCTATGGGGTGCTACTTTTATATCTACAGGTACTCATGCAGACTGCAGGACATGCACAGTCCTGAGTGCTGCACTACTGCAACCACACGTGCAAGGCAAACATGCACTTCTCTCGGCCACACCTGCATGTGCACTAAAAAAGTGTACTGCTCTAACTAATTTGGTAAAGGCCAGCAACTTTTCCAGCCATGGGTTTAATGTGCTGTTATCAACTTGCAATTGAAGAAACAAATCCATGGAAGTCTCCCGCGTTGTAGACATGTTTGATTCCCAGATGGGCAGATTAATTTCAGCAGTAAATGCATAAATTATTCAAGGTTTAATGATTTCCCATTATATGACAGCACATAGGAGACTATATAGCAGTAACACACTATGAAACGAAATGCATCATACAATGTTTGTTAATATTTTTATGCAGATTAGGCCTGATGGAGCTTTAGTTCACAAAGCATGAATTATAAAACAGCAAACATCAATGACTGTATAGGTATGTACATATTATTCCATAGAGCAATAGCATCCCATTAAAGTGCCACTGTATTAGTAGTTGCTAGACATTTGTGTGTTATACATCGTATACCTTTATGAGGCAGATCTTTGGACTTGCTGTTTTGCTGACTACAGAGTGGTCCAAATTCTATATTTCCCATTTACAGTTCCTATACATGTTAACATTCAGCTGTATAAAGTAGTACAAATATATGTTTCTTTTATAACCACCAGAATGAACTCAAGACAGCAGTTTAACTGAGATGGATGCTAATGAAATTTTGTGAAAACAAGTAATGAGTCAGCAGATTTTTAAACCTATTATGTATATTTTGGAGTTATTTTCATGTGTAACAAAATCCCATTAATGCTTCAAATCATGAATCTTCCTAATGCATATTCACTCTGCATCATTTTCTGTCACTTCATGTGCAGTTACAGAACAGCATCTGTAATAAAGACTCCCAGAAATAATTGTTTAAGTGCTCTTTTATCCAAGCTCTAATAGCTGTACTAATGTAGCTTTATGCTTAACACTTGATGCTGTTTGGCCCATCATATAGGGATACACTCCAGAAATGCTATACATTAGTAACTTAAAACTTCATATAACAGGAGGGCTTCATCAGCTGCATGAAACTTACTTCAATCTGGCTAGCCATGCCAGGCACTAATAAACATTTTACTTCCTATCTTCCACACCATATTATATATTATTAGCCTAATGGGAACATTTTGAATTTTTTTAATAGCTACTATAAGTAAGCCACTAACTAACCTATAAAATTAATCAGGTTATTTTTGGTTTGCATTGAAAATAATGTTTTTGCTACTTTAACAAGTCATCACTGTTCACCCAGACTTTACAATTAGTTACTATGTGATGCCAATCAATAAAATTCAGGTAGAGTTTCACTTTCCTCATGTCTGAATGTGTGAACGCAACTTTCATTGATCTGAAATTTGTATTCACAGTAGTTCATCATGCTGACCCCTTAGTGGTTGAGGGTACTAAAAGAAGGCAATACAATCAATTAATTCAGTTAGAAGTTGCATCCAGCGTGATTACTGTTACTCAGAGTTACACATGGATTTTAGGATGTTCCTCAACCCTCAGGTCATCCCACAAAAAAGGAAGGAAAAGGAAAGTTACTTAAAATCAAAGCCACTGACACTTTAAATCTTGCCATCTACTGCAAATGTTAAGTTTGCAAAAGCCAGAGCAGCTAGGAGTAGGTGATAGAGTACGTCATATTTCTACTATAGTTTTTACCCCTTGTGTTCTTGTGAGGAATGTCAAATGAGACTGTCGAAAACATCCTGCCAGTTTCAAACATCCACACATTCATCCGCAGATTGTCTGTACTCTTCTTTTTGGAAATCTACCTAACATCATTTAATGACTATTTATTATCAGAAAGGGAAACATATAATCAAGTCATTCTACTGAAAATTATAAATTATCTAATGGACATACTGTTAACTGCCAGTAAATCTGACCTTTATGTTTTACATATTTGCTGAAATTATTTTATTTCAAGGGGCATGAAATCTCTATTTTGCAAGCCTGTTAATATTTATTGCTGTTTAAAATCTGCTGGAACTCATAACTAAAATTTGACATTGTATAAGGCAAGAATGTCATAGAAATGTACACATGAAATCTATGCAGCTATGTCTAACATGAGCGCATACTAGTTTACCCAGTATATTTTAATATCTTCCAAATCATATTTCAGGGCCCTGTGTCCTATCCAGAAATTAAAAAAAAAAAGCTTAGCTGCTTCAAGATTAATCTTGGCTACTAGTCACTCTGTCTGGTGGGCAAGAAGATCCATCAATGCTTTGCAATCATCATTTATGTTTATTCAGTTTTCTTGCATTTAAATGACCATTTAAGACTATTTTAACTATATTTATATTGAATCATAACTTTTTTCTCATTAGAAAACATAATTTCAGGACTGTCAGGTTACCCTGTCTTTCAGCTTTTCACAGTCGCCACAGTGGAACTCCAGTCTGCTAATGATTGGCAGTGGATTTTTATGGTGCTGAGTTGCCAGCCTGATGCCCAACCTTCAAAGAAGGTACACCTGTTCACGCACGCACCTACCTGCATGTCTTTAAGCATCACTTGACTGTGGGGAGGACCTGCAGACTCCATAAAGAAGGTGCTCCAGCTGAAAATTGAACTGGAGAACCTATTACTGTGAGGTGACAATACTAACTGCTGTACCACTGCGGCGCCTATTTATGTTTATTCAATTTTCTTGCATTTAAGTGACCAGTTAAGACTATTTTTAACTATATTTATATTAAATCATAACTTTTTTTCTCATTAGAAAACATAATTTCAGGACTGCCAGGTTACCCTAATTAGCTTAAATCATCACTGTGACATAGGTTCAGAATACTTTCTTCAAAAAATAAGTATGTTTATATATGATATAATTTGTCCCAGAGCCTGGCTTAATGGTTGATGCGTTTAACTTACAGGCAGAATGTGAAGTGTTTGATCCCCAGATGGGATAATTGGCTAGGCTTCAAATGGTCCACATGGGCATTTAGCTTAATACTAACCTATAGGTATATTATCTTGATTTATTAAATGTTATAATCCAAATGCATTGCTCTTTTGTATATGTGCTAAGAATTCTGGAAACTAGTATTGCAACTTCAGTCTTGATTTTCTATTCCAGTAATGTCATAGTCCAGCAACTATGTTTTCTTTCATTAGTGCGTTATTTATACCTACAATGAATTGTCACTTTTCTGTTGCTACTATTTTGTCTTACATTTAATTATAGCAACTAGCAGGGAGGTTAATACTGTGATCAGTTTGCCTTTGCAACACATAAATGTTTAAGCACATCTTATGACAGATTAGTCTGTGATGACTGCTTTCTTTGCCTTTTGATTTATCCTTCATTGTGTATCTTCTGATGCTTTTACAGGATGTAGCGGATCCTCACATCAGGTAGCTTATTTTTCACAAAAATATTTTGGCCTCATTTTGTTTTTCCATTTTGTAACAACTCTTGAAATATTTTCCATTTGGAAATCATAACTAATCATTTACAGGTATTACTTTGCCATATGCTTTGATAACATTCCTCTGGTAAGTCAACACGTTATTTTCTCTCAAGTGCAGAAGTAATTAGTTGTAATATTTATGTATATTTCATTGTGCATTAGTTGGAATTTGAATGTTTTGTGTAATTGTACAAAACATTGCAGGAAATATATTCTCAGTTTTCTGCTTATAGAAATGTATACATAAAGCTTTAACATTCCTTAGCTCAGAGTTTTGTATATCACGTACATGCAACAGTCATATTTTTGAAGAAGAACTAATCATTACAAAAGACATAAAGGATGAAAACATATATGCTTGGATGTACCAGTATCATGTACCGAACTTGTGTTTCCACATACAAATAAAATATTTTCTACCCATAAGCATATTTGACAGGTTCATACAGTATTTGATGTCACTTCAAAGGACTGCTGTTGTTGCTTGTAGGTTTTAATATGTTATACAGATTTCCTTGTATTCCATGTTCATTCATTATTCAGTTTTCAGTGAATTGTCAGTGTAAGTTTTTTTCCCAGGCTTTGAAGATGATCATCAGTCTTAATATTATTGTCAAAAGATTAGGTAAGCTGATACTGTCTATTTTGCAGTGGTTAACTGCATATCTGTGTTGATATCTAATTAATTGCCAAATCAGCTTCATTTTAAGACAGATTTTCTTACTGAGATGCAGCCCAGTTTAACACGAACTGGAGAGCTTTTGGCTGTCTGCAACCCCCCCTGCTTAATATTCTGGCTTATTCAGCCACCCAGCTGTCCTGTTACCAATAGTGGAGTATATACATCTCATCTCTAAGGCAAGCGCATTGATAAATGGATATGCTTCTATATTTAGAAGCACTAAAACAGCTGTCACTCTTCAAAAGGGTAATTTGCTTACTAGTCTGGCCTGTCTAGGTCATTTCATCCTTCTGGAATATACTGTTTTTAAAACATTGACCTGTATTGCACATTTATTGTGTAACACTGTTTCTACTTCTGTACCAATTAATGTTTATATTTTTTCTGTATGTATGTTCTTGTTGGAGCTTTTCTCCCCGGGCCTCCACTGAAAATGGGCTCTTTTAGGCCCAGGGACTTTCCTGGTAAACAAATGCAATAAAATAAATAAGTAAATAAATAAATAAATAAACTGTGCACTACAATACTTCACAAATCACAAATTATTCCTACTGTAAAAGTTTATATGCTCTTCCTTTGTGATTTCTCTATTATTCTTATCCTCAGGCATTTGTATTACTGTAGTTTTAAATTCTTTCACTGTTTGTATTTTTGTATATATTTAAAGTATGAAGTATTCCCATTGTTTGCTGCCTAAGAAACAAGTATAAATAAATAAACTTTTCTTTTTGAGGTACTTACGTATTATCGCAACCACTTTTTCGAGGTAATACCGCTCGCTTCCTGCTGTGTTGATTTAACTGTAAGTATGTACAGGATCACATTGACAACATTAACTTTATTAAAAAGCCTTGTTTAGGTAGGAAAGGCGGTATGACATGTGAGGAATGACTGCTTGTTTCAAGCTATGCCGTTTCCCCGACATCATGTCACTGGAGATACATTTTCCCACAGCACTTTTGTGTAACACGCATTCCATCTCTCAAGCCGCGAGCCGCTTAATGTAACAGACTCACACGCTGACAGTTGTCCACTTGTCTACTACTTCTTGACAGCTACAAAAAAAGAGAAGAGACCAAAAAAGGGGGGGGGGGAACAAAGCTGTCAAACTTTGTTGTGCAGCATAGTTTCTTAATAAAGGTGATGGCAGGGAATGCGGTGACAAGCCTTAATATCCTTTTATTCCTTCTTACTGGTACCATTATCAGCGCTGATATGCGAGGAGGAGTACATTCCAATGGCTCGTCAGTGCATCAGCGATCAAGAAGCAGCGAGCGCAAAAAACAGCATAAGTACACCAAAACCATGATCTGCACCATTTCCCACAATACCCCTGCCTAAAACAACCTTTCAACGTGAAGGAAAACACACTTCTTGACATAACGGCAGCATGACCGTCTACATCTGCGCACGGAGAAGCGAGCGGTATTACCTTGAAAAAGTGGTTGCGATAATACGTAAGTACCCTTTTTGAAATTATGGGGGGTATTCAGAAACATAACACATAGCATTACTCAGAATCATGTAAACTGCAGTGACGTGCAGAGAGGAGGTGATTCAAAAAGAAAAGTAGCACAGTCAAGCTACAGGAGAAGTTGTGTGGCATGGAAGATAAATAACTGATGCATAATAGTATGCAAATGAGAGCTAGTATACAAATGAGTCTCATTGAAATAATGACAAGAGACACGACAGAGTGATTTAAAGACATATAACACCAATACTTTGCATTAATTCACCCATTCTGAACAGTGGAAATCTTTGGTGTATAGGAGTCAATGATACGGTGTTAATAATAGCAGCAGCTAGGACTAAACATAAGGTTTAGTGGCCATCTTTGGAGCCAGAAGCCATGATATTATATAATGTCACTTTCTGTGGAGCAGATGAGTCCACCAGCACCTAGCATGCCATCACCTTTCTGTGAAGGACATTGTTGACTGCAACTTTGTGGATGGGGGATCCATATGAGAGTTTGTGGTCATGTGTTGCCCACACATGGAATCAAGACAGATACATAATTTACTCTTTCTGTGTGTCCATATCAAAGGGAAATATCCTTTCAATTGAAATCCTGATTCCTGACTTACTTATCTTAATAAGATCTCCCACAATATGACAACTATGCTTTATATAATGCTAAAATAGGCGTCTTGGCATGGAGGCTGTATTAGTGAGGGAATTTAGTGTGGCTGTCTTTGTATCACTACCAAAGAACATTGTTCTGTGACACCCAAGCAGCTCTAGCTTGTTAATCCCTGCTCGTCTCAATGCTAATAAGCCATGCACTATGCTTGTTATCAAGGCCTGTTAAGCTAATACCACGGCTACGCTGCACTGCCCTGTGATGCATGTCATGTGATGTCTAACATGTAGCCACATGAATAGCCAGCTCCATGGTATACAGGAATAAAGCCCTGACTATGGCCCATGCAACCCACATTTGATTAACAGCTCAGACACCTGTTGGAGTTTGCCAAGGGAGGATGGCAGTGAACAATTGCTGATGGCTCAAACATCCTGAAAGGGGAGGAGGTTTGACTCACCACATAGGATAACCCCTATAAGGATCACTAGTTGTTATTCAATGCATATCGAGCCAACCAAACCCATAAAATCACAGTGCTTATCACGGGTAAGCTTGAGGAGAATGAAATGTGTGGAAGCAAACTTCCCCTTGGAGAACTATAATAGCAGGCTTGGTAGAACTACCAAGGGCAGGGAATGGGCTCCCCATGATAAGAGGGTAGACCAAGGCCAGCAAGCTGGCTTGCTTCCTACCCTGGCTGTCAAAGGGGAGCAGGGAGCTGCTGGGGATTCTTGGACAGGAATGAATGGATCATAAAGCTCTTGCCCATCCCTGGAGTGTCTGGCTCCTGTGGGCTCAAAATGAATGGATTTACTGGGATGATTGTCAGTGGTGGAGCCTTCAAGCAAGGTCTTGTGGAGAGCAAAGAAGAAGAAGAAGAAAAAAACATGCAGCATGTGGATGGGGCTACCATTTTGCTCCTCAGATCATCCTGTTACATAGTTATGGCTTCATTAGGTGCCGAATTCAGAAGGATTCCTGCCTCGTACGAGTGAGAGACTAAGATTTTCATGTATTTCCTTCACAGGGACTTCGTGGAACACATGCAGGGTCATTATGACTGCATATTAAGTGGATACTTGACACAAGCTTGTCAGAGTGTAGGGCATAGGTAAATTATCTGCAGTGGTGCTACTCTGACCTGCTTCACTTGTGGGGGGAAAAGGTTAGGGAGAGTGTGCCAACTACATACTGTAAGCACTGTATATTAGCACTTTTTTGTTGCTATTATGTGTTTGTTTTTGCCCTCATCTTTTCATAGGCTGAGTGGACTATTAAGCCATATATACTTTCTTTTATAGTGGCAGAGCAGTGTTAAAAAAGCAGGGACCTTGTCTCAGAAAGGTTGAATGCCTCTTCCAGTGGTAGGGTAAATGTACTATGTATATCATCACACTGTGCTGCAACTGGTCTTCTAGTCTTCTATTTGTAACATATATATATATATATATATATATATATATATATATACATATATATATATATATATATATATATATATATATATATATATATACATATATATATATATATATATATATATATATATATATATATATATATATATATATATATATATATATATAATTTCCCTTCTAAAGCTTGAAATTTCAAATCATCGAACGTCTAATTAACAAAGACCTGAGGATGGAAGATTTGAAATATCGAACCTAAAAAAAATCTAAAACTTGAATACTTCTTATTTCAAGTTTATATATATATATATATATATATATATATATATATATATATATATGTAAAAAAAATATAAATATATATATATATATATATATATATATATATATATATATATATGCATGTACCTAATATGTTTCTGTTTTTTTCTTACCTCTACAGGTCCAGCTGTGGTAGAGGCAGAAAAGTGTTGGTGGCTACCTGGGTCTGATCGAAATGATGCATCTGAAGAAAGGTAACCAGTGATTGTCATGTCTGCTTCTCAACAGTGGGATGGAAGTCACCCTGTTCAAGGTGACCTGTAAGGCTTTCTGCAAATCTCTGAACCTTGTAGCAGAAGAAATATGGACAAAGCCAAAAATAATGGGGAGAGAAAGGCCCAAAATGAGGGAAAGAATAACAGGTATTATGCTACCATGCATTTTTAGTAGGATATAAACTCTGAAATTCAAACATCTATCATTATTTAGTGATGTCAGTTCTCAATGATTTGCCAGAAAGCCACACATTTTATGAGGTATGGATCAAATATATGAGATGAAAAACTGGACATTCTGTTAAAATCTGGACAGTTGAGAGGTGTAGATCTTTGGTGGCCTCTGTGATCACCTCCCAGGAATGGGGAAGTGATTTATTTTCTGAGAGTGGCCCAGATAGGTTCCCTATGGTCATCAGGCATCATATGCAGACATTGGTTGATTCCATGATGTGCTAGTAATTGACTGCCTGCCTGTACACTGTGAAGCACCACCTTGTATTGTTAGCAGACTCACTTAACCAGCTGGCCCTGACCATCACTCCACCAGGGGCAGAGTGATGTCTGGGTAGGCTGCAATCTGGGGTGGTCAGGTGTGCTCCCTGTAGCCTGCAACATCCCTTCCATTCAGTTGTTCCCCTCTCTTATATGTCATTTCCCAGAGTTTGTAGTCCAGTCATCCCCTTCACCAGCTGTCTACCCTCTGGTTGACAGTAAGCATCTACTATTGTTCCTATCTAATGTGTCCATAATGTCCCTGTCTGCCTGCATCTGTGCTTCATGTTTATTTGTCTGCCCCTAGTAGCTACCATACTACTGCTATGCACTCCTTTTTACTTTCCCCACCTACCCTTCCTCTTTGTGTGTATAAAAAGAGCAACTGTCCTAAAGAATATGCCCTTCTTCCCTCATGTATAATTCCTTATGGATCGTTCCTGTTTTCTCTTTCTTCCCTGTTTATATGATGAAATATACTGGCACTTTGTTGTGATGGTGCTTTTTGGCCTGCTTAGTGCCTGAATTGCAGCTATGAGGCATTTGTGGCATGTCTACCCTTGTGAACACTTACTTACCATTCATTAATTTTTTTTCAGGTTTGACCTAGGGGCTTCCCTTCCTGCACCCAAATGAACCATTTGTTCCTTCATCTGAGTGAATGCCCTCTAGTTTATTTATTCCTTGATGGAGGTGATAGTTGGGTAATAGGGATTAGACAGTCTGCAGATCCTGTGGAATGTCCTAATCTTACCCACTTCGCAACCTGGAAGGCCCACTATAGTTGTCTCAAGAAGTGTTTGCACACTTCTCCACCCAAACAGGACACTAATTGCAGGCATGTACACTAGGCTCTTCATGCAGCATTACACCTGCAGTCCTTTCAGTATTGACTATGCAGTGAGCCAACCTGCCTCCCTCGCCCCCCCCCCCTCCCAAGGATGGGCAAGTAGGCATTCATTACTTCCTCTCTAATATGCTAACAGATACATCAAAAACTAAGCATATGAGATTTGGGAGACATAAATCAAAAGGTGAACATTTAATACAGCTGACAGTGATTGAAACTGTAGATTCAGTTAAGGATTATGGCATGTAGGTAGAGCCAATGAAACATGTTAAAGGTGTAGTACACAATACAAATAAAATGTAAAAAATTGAAAACGAAAGGCAGTCCAACACCAGCAGAGAATTCACGTTGTTTAATAATCCACTAAAAATATCAGTATGAGCATTTTCGTCTCTGAACCAGAGACTTCTTCAGATACAATAATTTACATCACTTCCTTCCTTAAATACTAAAAATCGTTCAACAATTAAACAGCATCACCTGTAATTCATTAAACTGGCAGTACTCCTAAAAAAACACTTCATAAAGGAGCCTGCCACAATCCCAATACAAACAAAGGCTGTTACAAAATTTTAAAATCCCTTTTGTGCAAAAAGTGTATAACAATAAATAAAATTACATTTAAAACTAAATAAAAGAGTGTAATGACAGTGTTTCCCTGTCATATCAATAATGCCCTTTGTTTAAGCACCAGTTTAAGGGATGTTTGTTCATTCAAACCTGGAAAAAAATTGCCCTTAACCTTAAGCAATTTCTTCTTTAATAATTGTAACTTCCAGACACCCTCATTAACTGTAAGCTTCATGTGATCAATAATTCCAAACTTAAATTTGGTAAATTTTTCACATGAAACTGAATGTTTAAAAAGGGCATTAGTCTACTTTTTTACACTCATTTCATAAACATGTTCATGAATCCTAGTTCCAAGTGTTCTCTCTGTCTTACCTATGTAACAGGCAGCATAATGCATGCCAACTGCAGATGGGTCCAGGCTCCTTCCTTCGTTAAAATTCCAAAAATTTAATTGCTTAAAGCGCGATCAGTAATAGTACACTTTTAGACCAACTTCTTCAGAAGCAAAACAGTGTTTAACATAAGCACCAAGCTTAAGTACTTACAAAATCACAAATACACTGAGAACTGGTTCTCCACTGGGAAAGGAACAACATTTTGTCAGTGGACGATGTTACCTCCAAAATAGGCTTCTACACTAGATTTTTTTTGAAAGTTTGATGGTAGACCTAAATGAGTCAACTGACTTCACGTTCAAACACAACATGAACAGGATTGACTATCTTGATATTGACCTGAGTAAGGATTTGGAGAACAAGTTGTGGTCATCTAAAATACACCGCAAGGAAACTTACTCTAACTCCATGTTACATTATTAAAGAGATCTGTTGTCAAAGGACAACTTGTCAGGAAGGAAGAAGATTTTTGGATGAATGTGAAACCCTCTTAAATGAGATTATTGATGAGGTTAAAAAAAGGCACTTGAAGATTTATGTCCCCTGTTGAATGGGGACCAAATAGGTGTGGCGGAGGACAATTGGAAACTTGACTAACCCAGACTTTAACAGTGCCTTTTGCTACACCTTCAGTATTGATGCCATGAAAATTAACAACATAATACTGAAAAACTGGGAGTTCCTGACCAATGACAACGACCTCCAAAATGCAGTGCCAACGAGACCTAGAATCATTTATAAAAGAGGACCGAACCTGAAAGAACTCTTGGAAGGTCCACCAAACTGGGCATGTTTAAATGCCAAATCTGCAAGTATTGCCACTGGATTGAGGAAGGTGTTAAATTTGCCATTGGTGATTGTAAATTCAGATCTTTTTCTAAATTTGACTGCAACAGCAAGTTAGTGGTTTAGCTGTCCAGCCTTCTATATCAACATTTATACAGCATCAGGACAGCCAGAGTAACCAACGCCCTAGCCAGACATGTTGTGGACAATGCAGGACACCAGTTCAGGTTCAGTGTCATTGACCAACAGACTAGAGACATTAGGGGAGGGTATGACTCCCTTAAACTAGAGCGAAAAGAATTGATATGGCAGTTGAGAACTAACGCCAACCAGAAACCTGGGCTCAACGAAATGACATCTATAGCCTGTATTCTTAAATTAAAGAGTCTGGATAGATAAATTCTACTAACAGACCAATGACGACCTCCAAAGTCCATTATTGACCATTATACATATTTCACATACACTATATACATATGGGTGTTGGAATTTGAAAAAGTTGGCATCTGACGCTTTTGGTGGGGTTGTGCCGCCACTTATCAATTGGTTGTGTATTTCAATTCAGCCATTGTTTTACGGCTGAGTGAAACTATTCAAAACGGAAAAGGCTGGAATTTCCAGTTTTCGGCCCTTACCTTTTATTTAACCCCACTTTGGGAAATAAAATTATAACTAATTCTAAATAATTTCAATAACTTTAATAGTTGCCAGATAAATCTTAGTTACTGGCCATGCAACACAATATATGCACCATTTTTTAAAAACTAAATGGTGAATCACCGGCTGAGCAACCACTCTCCCTTCCTTGAGTCTGTAAGTCCTAGTGCCACGATTACAATGTGACACCATAGGGTCGATCACTGGGGGTTAAGGTTTTGGTTACCTGTATAGGTATTTTGATATGACCCTATTTACATGCATATATACACACTTTTTGTGTTATGAGTACTACATGTTTCGGAACTATGAGTGCCTTGCAATCCGAAAACTACTTATATTTGAATTGAGGATGATATGCAGGCAGCAATTCCAACATTCACTATGTTGAACAGTTGGTAAAGGGGTTGACGTGGAATGGACCTGTAGGTTGGTAGTCACGTGAAGGTTCAACACCTAACAACTGACCCGATATGTTCTATATTTTAAAGGATATACTATTTAATTAAAATAACCTTACATTTCATAGGGATGTTGTTTTTCCTAACCCACTTTGTGATTATAATGGTGGATTTGTCTGTACCTTTTATAGTTAATTTTAATTTTACATTTTATACAGGAGAGCCGCCTATTGTATGCAGGTTCTATAACTGTTCTATCTATGAGCGCTGTTTTTAAATTCACTTTGTGACTGCATTGGTGAGGTTTTCGAACCTTTTTATAGTTAGGTTCAAACATTTACTTACATCTATTTATATTCATTTTTACCAAACCAAACTAAGTAAAATGCATCATGTTCTTGTATGAAGAACCCATGGTACATGTTTGAATTTGACATACTGTGGGTATGGGTTGTCCGTTGCCCAACATGATTATAAATGTAATAATTATTATACCACAGCTTGAATGTTCTTAATCACAACTGAGAAAGGTATTAAGGCTGTTTGAACAGTTAATTTTGTCTTTGGCAGTCTTTAAAGTTAGCCCTACTATATGACAACTACCAGGTGAAAAGCATTAGGTATTACTTCAATTAATGGTGGTTCTCAGTGTATTTGTGATTTTGTAAGTACTTAAGCTTGGTGCTTATGTTAAACACTGTTTTGCTTCTGAAGAAGTTGGTCTACCAAGCAATTAAATTTTTGGAATTTTAACGAAGGAAGGAGCCTGGAGCCTTAATTTTATTTGTTGGTTGTTTTCTTTTGGACATTTCTGAGTTTGTGCTTGTGCTATGGAACCAGGCAGCCCTAATTCGTTGAACGAGGATCTAAGGAGCGATGGCAAGAAAGTATCTCAACAAGTGGAGTCGGTCACCCTCAATCAGAGGGGATCACAGAACAATCGGAGCGACCCCGTTGTAGGGTCAACAATGGGGAATGTAGCGCTGAATAGTGACCTACCACTAATATCAACGCGAGGATGGGGTATATTAGAACTGAACAACAAGTGAACGTTAATGGGGAGGTACTAGCAACTACCAGTAACGGCTTATCTGACCCTGCGAGAACTGGAGGCCTTGAGAATTTTCTTTTGGAGATGTGGAACATAATGGCAACCTAACTACAACAAGTGAGGTAAGCCAGGATTTATTAACGAAACTGAGCGATGAAAAGGACTAAGACACTGGCAGTTGGTCTCATTGACGGTTCCCCACTCCATGTAGCTCTCATTAATCTTTTGACAGACACGGACTTGAACTGACCACTACCAGGCATCTATTAACACCTTGATGGAAGAAATTAATGACCTCGATGGGTCTATCAAAAGTGATCTTAATTTCCAGAGATACCAATACGAGTACAACAGGTGTTTTAAGAGTATTGACGAGCATCTTTCTAAGTTAAACCTGACTAAAAGGAAGAAAATTAATAGAGACGTTAACGACTACAGAAAGGGGGTAGCTTACCCTAAACCAGCTAAACACTCAAATTTTGAACCGACTGGTCTAGGGGAAGGTGATGCGAGGGGCCAAGCCACAGGACAGCAACCAATTATTGACAATGTTATTGGCGACGTTGAATTTTTTGGTGACAATCAAAACGAGGAGCACCCACCTGATGGTGAGCTAAGAAGAAGTGAGAGACTGGCCAACCGGGGTAATGGACAGAACCCTGTCAATTATAACAATAGTACTGGGGGTGGCAACCACGGAACAGTTCCTCAGGCATCACCAAATGGGAGCCCATGGGCAACAGGAGGAAGGGTGGCAGGAGGAAGAGATGGTGACTTTAAACCACCAAACTATTGGTGACACTACCACTACCACTCGCTGTAAAATCTTGGTTAACAGCAGTGGTGACTTTAAAGTTTTCAACTACACTGAACACACTATTAGTCCTGACACCATTGAACTACTGGCCAAGGGGAACACATATGTGCCCACAAACCACTTTGATCTGGCCAATACTTTAATTGACTTGAAGTTATTTACTAGAAAATTAAATTTGAGTCTGGTGTTGGGTAATGGGTGTAACAGGAAATCGGAACTTTATGTATCTAGTGTGTTCAATCCCCCCCTGCACCCAACCTTAATGCTATTTGAAAAGGTAAATCAAATGGATATGAGGAACCTTAATAAACAACAGTAAATTTAAATTGAGAAAACAGACACCAATTTAAATGAGAGGGAGGAACCCTACTTAGGAGAGAGGCCCAGGTTCGAATAATGAAACGGATGCAGAATTTCGATAGCATACTACAAATGTATGTTTAAAGTAAATCACCAAGGACTCTTCTTCTTGGCATGAAGGAGGAACTCAGTGGGCTTAGATTCAGAAAGCTTACTTGCCACAATTGATGTGAAAGACCTATATTCATCATATATGATATATAGCCATTAGATGGGTAGGAGCAATGTTAAGGCTACATGAGGCACCAAATGAGAAAATCAATTTGGTGAGTGAGTTAATGGGACGGTCCTTTCATACAACTACATGTTTGATGGGGATCTATACCACCAAAATCGGGCTCTATGGATCACCTAGTAGTGGAGGTAGCAGCTTAAATTTAGTCATGGCCCACTGGGAAAGGAACAACATTTAGTGGGACGATGTTACCTCAAAATAGGCTTCACTAGATTTTTTTTAGACGACATCATGTGGTTTACTTTAGGATCTGCTTCGATTTTGAAAGTTTGATGGTAGAAAATGATGAGTCAACTGACTTCCTCGCCTTCACGTTCAAACACAACATGAACAGGATTGACTATCTTGATATTGACCTGAGTAAGGATTTGGAGAACAAGTTGTGGTCATCTAAAAAATCAACACACGCAACTTACTTAACCCATATTACTATTAATTAGTTGCCACCCAGTACACCAAAGAGATGTTGTTGTTGTTGTCACAGAGTTGGAAGGCTGATGTCTAGCAAGGAAGAAGATTTTTTTTTGAATGGATGAATGTGAACCAATAACCCATTTCTTTCTTGCGAGGCTACCCGTTTTCCCTCTTAAATGAGATTATTGATGAAACGTAAGTAAAAAAGATGAGGAATTTATGTTCCCCTGTTGAATGGGGACCAAATGTGTGGCCCCACGCCGGAGGGACAATTGGAAACTTGACTAACCCAGACTAACAGTGGCTTTTTTTACACTTCAGTATTTGATGCCATGAAAATTAACAACATAATACTGAAAAACTGGGAGTTCCTGACCAATGACAACAACCTCAAAAATGCAGTGCCAACGAGACCTAGAATCATTTATAAAAGACCGAACCTGAAGAAGAAGACTCTTGAAGGTCCTAAGCAACCTGACGGACCCACAAACACTGTTTATGTTTAAAATGTGCAATGCAAGCCACCACACACTGGAGGTGTTAGGTTGTTAATTTGCTATGGTGATTAAATTCAGATCTTTTTCTAAGTTTGACTGCAACAGCAAGTTAGTGGTTTACCTTGCAATGCTGTTGCTGTCCAGCCTTCTATATCGGGAACGATATAGAAGGTTGAGGGAAGGGATATACGAACATTTATACAGCATCAGGACAGCCAGAGTAACCAACGCCTAGCCAGACATGTTGTGGACAATGCAGGACACCAGTTCAGGTTCAGTGTCATTGACCAGACTAGAGACACCAAGGGAGGGTATGACTCCTTAAACTAGAGCTTAAAAGAATTGATATGGCAGTTGAACCGCGGAACCAAGAAACCTGTACCCTAAATTAAAGAATATGATATATAGCCTTAAAATAAAGAGAAGAGTCTGATAGATAAATTCTACAGACACCATCTGGCGACCTCAAAGTCCATTATTGACCATATTATATATTTTTATTACACTATAACAATACATATGGTTTGCGGGAATTTGAAAAAGTTGGCCTCTGACGCTTTTGGTGGGGTTGTGCCGCCACTTACCAATTGGTTGTGTATTTCAATTCAGCCATTGTTTTATGGCTGAGTGAAACTATTTAAAACGGAAAAAAGGAATTTTTTTCCAGTTTTCCCTTACACTTTTATTAAACCCCACTTTGGGAAATAAAATTATAACTAATTCTAAATAATTTCAAATAACTTTAATAGTTGCCTAGATAAATCTTAGTTACTGGCTATGGCACAATATATATATATATATTTTTTTAAAACTAAATGGTGAATCACCGCTGAGCAACCACTCTCCTTCCCCCTTGAGTCTGTAAGTCCGTGCCCACGTTACAATGTGACACCATAGGGTGTGTCTTATCGATCACTGGGGTAAAGTTTTTTTATAAAGGTTACCTGTATAGGTATTTTGATATGACCCTATTTACATGCATGTATACACACTTTTTGTGTTATGAGTACTACATGTTTCTCAACTATGAGTGCCTTGCAATCTGTAAACCACTTATATTTGAATTGAGGATGATATGCAGGCAGCAATTCCAACATTCACTATGTTGACGCGGTTGGTAAGGGTTGACGTGGAATGGGACCTGTAGGTTGGTAGTCAGTGAAGGTTCAACACCTAACAAACTGACCCGATATGTTCTATATTTTAAAGGATATACTATTTAATTAAAATAACCTTACATTTCATAGGGATGTTGTTTTTAACCCACTTGTCTGTACCTTTTATAGTTAATTTTAATTTTATTTTATACAGGGCAGGCGCCTCTATTGTGGTGAGGTTCTATAACTGTTCTATCTTTTTAAATTCACTTTGTGACTGCATTGGTATAGTTAGGTTCAAACATTTACTTACATCTATTTATATTCATTTTACCAAACCAAACTAAGTAAAATGCATCATGTTCTTGTATGAAGAACCCATAGTACATGTTTGAATTTGACATACTGTGGGTATGGGAACATGATTATAAATGTAATAATTATTATCGTTTGCCACCACAGCTTGAATGTTCTTAATCCGACAACTGAGAAAGGTATTAAGAACAGTTAATTTTGTCTTTGGCAGTCTTTAAAGTTAGCCCTACTAAGGGGCGTAACTATGACAACTACCAGGTGAAAACCATTAGGTATTACTTCAATTAATGGTGGTTCTCAGTGTATTTGTGATTTTGTAAGTACTTAAGCTTGGTGCTTATGTTAAACACTGTTTTGCTTCTGAAGAAGTTGGTCTACCAAAAGTGTACTGTTACTGATCGCGCTTTAAGCAATTAAATTTTTGGAATTTTAACGAAGGAAGGAGCCTGGAGCCTTAATTTTATTTGTTGGTTGTTTTCTTTTGGACATAACTGCAGATGGGTGTCAAAGGTGTCAGCTCCACTGGCACTAGTGGGTACAAAACTCCCAGCATCCAGTTCAGAGCTACCTGTAATGGGTAGTGCAGGTAGGGCAGTAGGGGTGGAGATGACAGTGGTAGGTTGGGACCTAGATGTTGTAGGTGCTTCTGTTGGTGATGGTGGTGGTGCTGCTGCTGCCACCTGTGCAGGTCAACAGGCTTTACCTCTGGGCCAGGTGCAGATCTATATACTGCTGCTGAATATAATAGTAAAATAAATGAGGAGAATCAAAATAATAAAATAAATGTATATAACTGAGAGAACAGCAACAAATGTGGTAGAGAAAGTATAAATTGATATGTGCTTGCAATATGATTACATTATACCTAACGTAACTGAATGGGCAAAAACATTTCTCAGTATAACAAGGCTGTCACCATAGACAAGTCAGAGTGGGACCTGAATCCACAGCCATCATCACTTGCATTCTGAAAGGCAAAGGATTAATATGATGAGCTGCATGAACAAGCCAGCAGGGTTCTGATGTCTATATGTAAATATATAAAGAAAAAATGCTACTCAGATATACATTCCCCTCCAGTTACTATTAACGAAGGAAACAAGTATATTAACAAAGAGTGTCTATGACGTAAATGTCCATCCACCTCAAAATGTTGCTCATCCATATTTCCCTTATCCACTATTATAGTTATTTCAATGTGACAGATACTTCAAATGAAAATTCATCAGGACACACATGGGGGGATTAAACCCACAGGCATAATCAAAATGTGAGAGCATGGTCATGATGTCATGAGCCACTTGTCCAGGTGTATAGCAGGATGATACCAGTTAACAGTCATAGTACTTACCCTTTGAACTATGGAAGTTATCACAGAAGTGGCACCTATTTATGAAAGGTATACAGTATGAAACTGAATATGTGGTACTTAATAAAAGTAGTATTTTCTGAAGCAATTATGCTCACCCTGGTGCACTCTTAGGTGCACCAGTTCCCCCCTGTGGAGCTGTCTATTCATTGCAATTTCTTCAGGGATTATTGAGTAAAAAGCAGTTATGTTCCACTTACAGTAAATAGGTGGTTCCTACTGGTTAACTTCATCCTCCCATTGGCCTAGTTGGTCAGGATTGTGGCATCTTACATCACTATAATGGTGAAGGCACTGGCCTTCCTGTGTGGGATGTCAGTGGCATGAGTGACAGCCAGGAGTAAACTATTCCAGACTTCATCCTTATACTGAGGCCCTTGGTAGCCATCCTACAGAAGCTTCTGGCTGTAATCCTAATGGAGGAGGTAATTTTCTCTTCTTCACATACTACCTCTGTGCTCTAAAAGAAGCACTACTCTGTCTTTCTCCAGCCATGATGTTTCTAGAAGAATCTCAGTGAAAAATGGCAGACAGCACACAAAGCAGTTTTTGCATGTACCATCTAATGCTCATCAACAGGCATCGAATGGTACCTCATTTGTGTGAAGGGTGGCCAACTAGGATAATATAGTTACTGTATTATTATGGTTCATAATTGTACTTTAAGATGTGAAACATGGCAGTCATGTATCCCTAGTTATACTGTTAACAAAGCAGGCGTCACAGTTACTCCAGGTTATATGTGTAATTATCTATTCCCCCTGGAGGTATGGCCTGGATGAATGCACATGCACAATGCTGTGTGCACGGATCCAGGCATGTGCACAGTATTGAAGAGAATTGAGCACAATATTTAGCAGATGTTCCTATTGTGCAAAGTGAGCAGTTCAAAAACAATAATCAGATTAGGCCTAATTAGCATAATCATCACAACCAGCCAGGTGAATCTGCATGTAATGAGATAACCATTGCACTATGGATGATTTGCTGAACCTGCAGCAGCTGAAACTCTGAGGAACTTTAATGAAAAGTAAAGCTCTGATTATACAAGGTAAGTGCTACTTTTTACAAGTTCATTTTGTCAAGTATGGCTACTTTTAGCTGGTATTGTACTTGACATAATATGAAATGTTTGTCACTACTTGTAGGTGTTTTGGGAAGGTATATTGAGAGAAGAACTGGAAAGGTAAGGCAGTTCTAGGACAGAATTAATGTTAAGTAAAATGGGAGTTATACCTTCAGCATGCACTCAGAGCAGAGTTCAACACTTTCTTGGTGAGCTTGTGACACCACTTTCAGTACAAAAATTTGACTGCTGTATATATTATGCATATATGTCATTGGCAAAAATCTTTTTAAACCTGAGAGAAAACATTCATATCACCTTGGTTAGTTGCAGTGGCATAGATATTATTTTGTAGGGATCACTTGCTCAGTGAACTCACGTGCATGTACTTGCCATTAATTAAAGAGTGTGGCTATAGATATATATCTATCAGGAATGCAAATAATATGCTATATGGGGAAAGGGGAGATTGGTGAAGTAAGGATTTTGCAGGGACATTCAGAAAGAAATCCCACCTACTAAACTTGAAATGATGCTGTTGCCTTGACCACACATAGTCGTAGTCTGTCCTACTGTATAACCTATTGCATCTCCTTTCTTCATCTGTTAGTAATTTCTGCTTAAACTAACCTCCTAAACCCTCAGCTCTGCTACTATAGCTCTACTCCCCCCTCCCATTCTCTGCACTATTTATCCCCCCCACTTACTATCAGTGTCTGTACATTTTCCTTCTTTTGAACAACAATTATCCTTTTGTTTTCCTCTTATATGTAGTACATGTAGACCACTGCTATCAGTGCAACCCTTAATCTTCATAATTATTTCTTTTGTTTTTCTCTTTATAATTAATTTCTTATTTGCATTGTTATTTCTAATAGTTTTTGTCCTGTATGTTTATCTTTGCTTATGTTTGCTGGGGCAATTTCCACTTGGGTCTCCACTGAAAATTGGCTGCTTACCATCAATGTAATGCAAATAGATAATAACCTTTTCTTTTTTACAGTTATTTTGTATTGTGATTGTTATTTAATATTTGTATATTCTCACTTTATCTTTACTTATGTTTGCTGGGGCTTTTCCCCTCAGGTCTTCACTGAAAATGAGTTTGTTTGCAAACTCAGTGGGACCAACCCGGTTAACAAATGTGAAATAAATAAAAAACAAAGCTGGTAATTCCACTGTATTCCATACTTACAGAGCAAGCATACTAGGGACTCTGATAAAAGGACAACATGAAAGCCAAAGTTCTTTGATGCAGAGGAAGAAGTGCTATTCCAAGGCATCCATCTCCATGGATGATGTCTCTTTGGACTGCATGCTGCTAACCAGGTCTACTAGGATTGTGCCTTGGAAAACGCAGTGGCAGAAATTAATGCATGGTGGCCATGACCATAGTTATGAGATTCTGAGAAGAAGGGCCACTGGTATGACATGTGCCACTGATGTAAGCACTGAATACCTGGCATAGAAAGGTGGATCAGTGGGGCAGGGGACCATCAAGTGAATTACCTGTCACAGAGCTAAAGGAGTTTCTGGCCTTTCTTAGAGGGAGTGGCACTTCCACAAGGTCCCATGGTGCAGTGCTGGATGTACTGGATGTTGGGGCAGAGGTGGAACAGCCAGCAAGACAATCTACTGGAGATACACCAGGCATGTGCACCTTTTTATGTGTAAGATTAACTTTAAGTCTTCTGTGCCACTTAGTCACTGTCCAAATTATAAAAGCTGACTATTTTAAAGTGTACATGAACATCAGGGAATCTACTCCATGGTCATCTGCACAAGGTATGCAATTAAATATTTACTGTTTTAATGTTAATGTTTTTATACCTCATATATACTTCTGTTGCTAGGTCATACTTATACAGGATATTGTGCTTTGGTGTATTCAGAGGTGATTTTTTTATTTAGTACCAGCAATGTGGAACTGCTTTAATGATGGAGGATCTGCAACCACTGATAATGATGGTGTGGAGGAGCTGGCTGGTGGTACAGAATATGTGCAGAACACAGGGAATGTGACCAGCACATCCCACCACACACCACAGACAAATCCTCTAAGCCTGCTGATACCAAAGATACACAGACATCACACAAGGAGGACAGGTTAATGGGACACTATCTGTCAGGGAAATGTGATACCCCCAGTAGACACATGTTAGGATATATACCTAGCACCCATTGGCAGAAAGGTCTAAATAGGAGGGGTGGTTAATTATGCTCACTGGAGAAATGGTTACTGATGTTCCCTGAAGTTGGTATGTCAGTGGCTGCAGCCCAGAAGATGTGCAGAGCCATCATGGAGACACAGGCTAGTACCATCACAGCCATGACAGAGTTAGTGAGTGTGAAACAGGGTGTGCGGGCGTGCATGTTCCATATGTCTGCTTGTTTGGATAGACTCGATCACATACAGGAATGTGCTAGGTCCTCTCAGGCTCATTTGGCAGGAGAGAGGAATTTCCATGAGTCCAGCTCACCTGTCTCCAGAGATGGTAGCCATTGTGGCTATGCACAACCTAAATACCACTCTCACTCCTACAGCACTATCACTTTCACTATTACATCTATTGTGGAGGTGTCTTCACACTGGAGAGGACATTCCCATGGTCATGGCAGTTGTAGCAGTGGCACATCTCATAGCAGATGTCACTCATTGCTATGCAGCAGACCAACATCTAGCCATTGTAGAAACAGTCCTCTCTTGGTTCACATAGCTCTCATGGGCAGTAGGATACTGAAACACCTGCCATGCTTGCCTAAACCTGTCCAGTACATTGAGCTTCAGTACTGCAACTACTGCTGAAGCTTATGAACCAGCAGACTCACACTCTCACCACTACAGCCTCAAGAACATCACACACACACACACACACACACACACACACACACACACACACACACACACACACACACACACACACACGCGCACACACACACACACACACACACACACACACACACACACACACACACACACACACACACACACACACGCACACTTTCACTGATATTGGCCCTTCACAACAACCTTTACATAAAGACCACGCCTCCCGCAGTGACAGGCAATAGATACGCTAGCAGGTTTTACTTTAATAATCCACAGCGCTCACACATTTTCCTGTGATAGACATCCACTCATGCACTTGTTGTGTCTTTCAGCCTCTCCTGGTCAGGGGTCTCCACAGCGGAACTCCGGTCCGCTAATAATTGGTAGTTGATTTTTACGTGCCAAGTTACCAGCCCTGACACACAACCTTCAACGAAGGTACGCCCATTCACGCATGTCTCCACGCAGAAGACGCTCTAGCTGAGAATCGAACTAGACAGTGTCTTACTGTGAGGCGACAACGCTACCGCAGCATGCACTGCCATTTGTAAATCTTTTCTTTAGTTGCTGTAGATCAATGTGTGTGCATGTACCTTTAAGAAGCTATCCAAGGGCTTCCATGAGTGTATAAATACTGAACACGTGCAAACTAGACTGCCATTTTGTAGTAAGCTGTTGAGATGTAAGCATGTATATATGTAAGGTCTGTCTGTTAATCAGTTCATTTGAATTTTATGATGCTGCTATCCATCCTGATGCGTGTCTATGTGTTAAAGCCTCTAAATGAAATACCCTATCTGCTTGTCTTCTGTGCTACAGAGAGATGAGCGACAGTTGCCTATGTCTGATGCACAGTGTGGTCAGTCTAAGCCTGGAGAAATACAGCCTGGTGTTGGTTTTGCATGCATCAGTTTTACAGCAATGTGCCTGCTTTATTCTTTTCTACTATGTTCTGAAGCTATGGTCAAGCAGTTGCCTCTTTGCCAGTATCACAGGGCACCACTGGATGAATCCAGACATTGAAACTGTGCCTTCTGTAGCCCAAACAAATATCGAATTATGTTCTTCATTTGTGACTGGGCACAGATGTATCCCTGCTCTGTTTGATTTTGTCGATATCATATCAGTGTCATAAGCCAAGGTACCAGGGCATATTTCACATCACAAAAATGAAGGCCTTATGGGCAGTCACCCCTCTCAAAACATCAGAAAAAATCACAGGTGTGCCATATGTGAGAGTCTTGGGTGGCCTGCACACTCACTGTAGATGATAATCTGTGTGTTGTAAACCACCTGGTAGTTGATGAAATGACGCTCTTTATGGTCCATGTATTTCCTTCCCAGTTCATCAAGTGGACCTTTATTTCAATGCATATAGTCTATGGCCCCCAGTACTTCAGGGAAATGGGTTACCATAGAAATCATAGTTGCTGCCCCTCTGTGGTATGAGGGAACCACATATGTTTCCCCACATATGTAGAAGTATGATCTTGAGCAACTGATGGAGTATTCTTGAGGCAGATACCTGAGATACCTCCATTGTGTCCCCAGTAGGTAACTGAAAGGTCTTTGTAGCTAATATATGTAAAGTCATACCTACCCTAGTGCAGTTGAGGCTGACACACTCCCACAATTTCTTGAATAGTGTCCCTATTTACACAGTAACAGTCCACAATGATGGTGTCCTGGAATTAATGAAACTTTAGGCATGGTTGGATGACCCAGTGATTCAGGGAGCAGTGTAGAGCAATGTTGAGAACAGCAGTGGCAATAAAAAGCTCTTGCAGATGCACAATTACTAATGCTGCAGCAACCCCTAGAATTCTTTAACAATTACCTTACTCTAAACATTCATCCAAGCTCAAATATATATCAGGTGCAGTCCTGTTGCACAACATTTGTACATTTATGAGTCACTCCACCATCTTGTTTTGCCTCATTAGCATACCCTTAGATGCTCATTTTAATAATGTTGCTCATTACAGTGTCATTATATTGCAATTAGCATATACCATGCCTGACTGTGCTACTTTGCTTGCCCAGCTTGCAGCACCTGTTGTTCAAATTTATTTAGCAGAAGGCCACTCTGGTGGTTTAAAGAGATAAACCCCTAACCATGGTCCAGCTGACCTGGGTTCAATTAGTGGCTCAGGCGACTATGCAATAGAGAGGGATGGGCGTGGCCATCCTGGGGAGAGAGGGCTCACTGGTGATGCTCCATAAGGGGGAGGCATGGTCTAAAGAGGAGAGTTGCACTTGGACATTAGGACTAGTAAGTGTGGGGGGGGGGTAGGGAAAGGGAAAAGTGGGTAGGATGTATAAAAATAAAAAATAAACCCAGTAGATGGAAGCACAGATGGATGAGAAACCAGGACACCCTTATGATCCATGTCTGGCCCCAGCAATACCGTAGCAAGCCTTGGGGAGATTAGGAGAATACCAGTAACCTTGGTGTGGATGTGAGGCACTAGGGTATGGGCCAGTATCAATAAAGTCTGACAGGAGCAAAAAAAAAAATAATAATGATAATAAATAAATAAAATTTACTTAGCACAATGTGAGAATGTTTTCCGAATCTGGTCCTAAATGTCTCTCCATTCTTGGATGCATGAATTTAGGTTTCATATCTTGTGCACACAATATTTGAATATATGTGCATACTGAACATATGGTGAATGAATGAGCATGGGGTTATGTTGTACATATGCTTGTTCATTCAGTTTGGTCATCCATTAACCACAGCGATGAGTTTGCAGTATACACTGTGGATGCATGAACTATGAGTGTGTTACTGAGTGCAGAACTGGGCTGTTTTGAATGAAGTCACTGCAGGGGATATTCTCTTTTTCTGAGGTAAAATGAATTAAGAGTTCATTGGGTACATAAAAATTGAGTTTACAGTTCAGTTCAAATTCATTTTTTAATTCATTTCTTACTTGTCACTTAAACAGTCTCTCCACTAGCTTCACATTGGTATCATGTAGGTTAGGCTTTGATTGTTTTTCAACAATTATTTTACTACAGAGTTCTTGCTTCAGATTGTAAGTGAATTGTAATAAAACTGGATAAAGATTAGTGATGGCTCCTGAAAAAGTTGCTAATACATGTTTTTGTGGCTATCAGATTTTTCCATAAAGATATTCAGTGTCTTGTTGTTTGGGGGAAAGAACACAATAATAAATTGTATGAAGTTATTTGCTTGTTTTAATAAAAAAGGCTTTAACAAGGTGGCTACAAATGTGTTATCATTTACTAGATATTAAAATAAATCAGTGCATTAATTACTTCTTAGTTTGTTGTAGTTTGTAAAGCATTAGAAAAACATAAAGATAAATTAAAACATAGGAGCTCACCTGAAAAACACAAACTTAAAACCCAAAAAAAGGACTTCAAAGCCAGCAGAATCTGGTGAGACACACACACTAGGCACTCTTGGGCCTTGTATGATGACTACTTCTATGAGACAGTATAGCTCAGGTTCATTTACCCACTCTCTGGTGCAAAGCACAAGTCAGCTTCACCTCCTCTCCCTACTAGTACTGTTATTTCAAGTGAATCTATAGAAGAATACATGGTTTGACTTCTATCATCTCTAGTGAAAAGAAATCATTATTCATTGAGGCAAAAGCTTGCAAAACAAGTAAAAAAAACAAACAAATAAATCAAAAACCTAAGTACACTAACCAAAGAAAACCTTCTTCCTAGGACATTGGTCTATAAATGTCCATGTTGGTAATTGGTAATCTATTATTCTGAATACAGAATTTGTTGAAGTTGCTCTGATCCATTCAGGCCTTCCACCAACCACACTGAAGGTTCCCTGGAGCCAGAGGTTATAAGATAAGTACCTAAATGAGAACCATTAAGTGGCAGATATTTACCCCCCCCGGATAAGTAGACATCTGAAGGTTGATATTTGGTCTTCTTGGTGTTAGAAGTGCCATTGTTCGTAAACTACAAATGCATAGTACAAGAGCAGGTTGATATTTGGTCTTCTTGGTGTTAGAAGTGCCATTGTTCGTAAACTACAAATGCATAGTACAAGAGCAGTTTGATCTGGTAAAAGAAGTCTGCATCTAAGCACCCTTGTCATTTGAAATTGAATGTGAAAAGGAGAATGACCTTGTGTATACTCTAATCAAATGTCTTCTCCTATGGGTTATGATACCGAAAATGATCACAATTTTTTTTTTTTTATCATCAGTTTCTACACTTCAGGACATGTCTAATGAGACACCTATTTTTTTTCGAAGAATCCTTTAAGAGGTATGCTAACAATACAAAACAAAACAAAAACAAGCAAAAAAATGTTTCTTCCCAAACACATTATAAACTAGATTAGCCTAACGCACTGCTTATTTCATCTCATCATATGAAAATTCTTTTCATATTTTCATTTTAGTGGGACCAGAACCTGACACCATGCCACTAGGTTCTAAAAGGCCTAACAAGATATACAGAGTGATTGAGCAATGTAATAATCTCTAAAAATCCACGGACTGGCTCAACAATGATTCAGTTAGAGTGTCATAATGTTTTAGGAATTAACCTTGCACTAAGAAAAGTACCACAAAACAAAGTTAGCAAGGTAACAGAGTGGCACACCTTTTAACTACCAGACTCGTATGGCTCAATAACAGCCTAAAATGTATTCTGTTTAATGATTTGACTAAGCAGAGTGCAATGTCACTATAAGAGAAAGCATGTCAAAACTGAAAAATGTACAAGATATGGTTAGATCCCACCCAAAAGAAGAACAAAAATAAGATGTGATTTATGTGAGGGTATTTACTTATCTCAATGTCAGTGGATATTGCAGTGTCTGTGATTTGACAGGTAGCACAGTCACCTTTGTCGCCTGAAGACCAGAGAGTTGTGGGTTGTTTTCCCATGCCAAATGACTGGATTGCTGACACTGCAGCACAGCATAACAAATGTTTACATCCTTTGGATGAGATGTTAAACTGAGTTCCTATCTGTTTGAGTTGCTGGTAGCTCAACTGGATGTAAAGATTCCATAGCATCTATCAAAAAGAGTATGGGCGTTATTTTATTTATACTTATTTTTATAACATTCTGTGTATAAAACGTCTTATTTTTCATACATTACAACACAACTTTTAAGAAACACATTCATCAAATCTGTATTCCTATAAGAAAACTATCCTCCCCAACCCTTATTCCATAATTATTTTTTTATTTTTGACATTACTAAAGCAGCATCTCAGATTTGATTGTACATCAAAACTTTGCATCTCATACTTCATACTTTCCATAGAATGCTTATTAATACTTTATCTAACCTATCACATTTAATCATCTGTTCTCTCATATTATCCACAAATTATCATATTCATATCAGCTTTAAAAAAATTCCTTCCTCAAATTCTCTTGCACATAAACCCAAAAATTCTTGTATCCTGCTACATTATAAAGCAAAATGTTTATAGTTTCTTCTTTTTGACATACGTTACATAATCCATACTTAATCTGTTTATATTCCTAGCATCTTTCAAAGATAATTTTTCAACATTAATCACTATAAAAAACCCTGTGATTCTAGAACATTTTTGATTTTTTCTTGTTTATATTTAATAAGCTTTTTTTCCCATACTTTAATATACTTAAATTGCTATATAATATCTTCATGCTATGCTTTTTATTATTGTATGTTTAATTCCATTTCAATTATCATGCAGATATTATATTATAATACTGTTTTTCATCTTACTGAATAATCAATTTTTTATGACATACTTCCCATACAAATGTATACTTTATCCATAAAATCTTTCATAAACAATCATGTTTTTCTTGGTTTATTTTTTGAAAAATTCAATACATAAGTAGTGACATCCAAAAAAAAAATACAGGACCCCCTTAGCAAAATAAATAACTCATCTTTTAATTGGGATTAACCCCTTCCTTAAGAAAAAAGAAAAATGCTCTAGTAAATCTTTTCACCAAATATGCTAATTTATCTAAAATATAAGAATGAATCAAATAAACTTTTTTAGAAAATGATGCACCAAATGTTTTCCACATGTTCACAATGCTTCTTACTTCTTGTGTAAGTTATCTTCATTTTTTTAATAATCTCTACACCTCCAAATTTAACACCTAATATACTGACCTCTGTACAAGAAAAATAAATCCCAGCAATTGTAAAATATTTCTAAACCACTTACATTTAATATTCTTAATTATTAACCCTACTCTATCAAACCATTTACACATTTCAGAAAAGTTATGTAATCCATTCTTTACTATTTCCTATAATTATTAAAGCATTTGCATATGACAAATATATTATGTCCATTGTATTATAATTCAATTTTACATACACCTAATTTTACTGTTTCAATAATAGCATTCAAAATTAAAGAAAATAATATACCACTTAATGGGCAATCAGATATCTTTTATTAATACTTGTTTTAAGTTCATATACAGATTTACATTTCTCTTTTAGTAACATCTGCAGTACAATCCTGCAGCCTTATTTTCCACTTAAACATCTTATTATTCCCCTAGTATAAAAGGAATCCATGGTGAACAAACAGATTTTGCTTCAGATATGTTCACAAACTTTTTTACTTTATTGTAAGCTTCAAAAGTCAATTCACAAAAATACTTGTTACCAATGTTGATAAACACTCTTAAATCTTCTGGTACGATGCCTGAAGTACTTATTACATTATCCCATACACAATATCTGTCAATTTTCTCACCACTTTTAGGCTTGTGAAATAGCCCTTTCTTTATTACAGAAGCATACTACATTCCCTTAACTGACTGAAGCTATAAACCTGTTTTTCAGAAGAAATAATGTTATGTCCAACTTTTTCATCATCTGCATTGGTATTCTCACTAACATCCTTTTGTCAAGCTAATGTTTGTTATACAACTTGAGTTCTTTCTTCTTGGTGTGTATCATCTGCTACAGTGTATGACCATGACACTGCAGTATCATTTGCAGGTTCAGACTCATGATTTGATATAAAATATCATCATTCAAACCTCCTTCTTATGCAGTAGTTAAAATAACATGCAGTAATCATTGATTTGCATTACTTGTATCCATATTTTGACCAGAATACCTGTCTGACTTTGCAACCTCCATATCTGCCATGTTACTTTCAGCTGCTGCTGACACATGCCCATCTCCACTCATTGCTGAGTTCTCCATTGTACTCTCTTCAGGTCTTGGCCCTAACTGTCAAAAAGAGTTAAGGACCTTTATTTAACAGAACATAAAAAGACATCACATACATATTTCCATATTTACAAAAATTTACTATTTACAATTTTTCTTATAACATCGTCATTGTTACTCTTCCATAACTGACTCCCACACCTTCTGCCACAACCATAATTTAATTTTTCACAATATATCTGCCAACATCCTTTTTCCATTAAACAAAATTTCATTCAATCTTTCATTCCAAATTACCCATATTACATAAAATAAATTCTAATCTATCATTCTCATATATATATATATATATATATATATATATATATATATATATATATATATATATTATGTCATTAATATTCAAAACAATTTTCATCACACAACCTTTACCAGAGTTTCACCTCTTTTTCATTTAAAAAAATGCTTTGTTGTCTCATCCTCCTTAAAGAAGTAGAATAAATAATTAGATTTAGTATTCCAATTCCCCTTTATCTTCACACATATACAGCACACCTCTTTTCACTGGGTTTAATCTTGAAAGTCATATGAAGGAAACGCCAGTAACACAGTTTCCTTTTCCTACCTTTTTATGGGATCATATAAACATTTGACATACTATGCTGTTTTCCCATAATACAGAATTCATCAAATAAATATTTCTCCTGAATTCTGATCTATATGTCCACAACAGAAGAAAATTTTCTTGAATTTCTTTTATCAAACCATCCCGCTGCATCATAACTGCATATTTTTCCCAAAATGTATCCCTAACAAAGACACTTCATTAATTGAAAAACACACACATACAATCTTTACCACATTACCCAAAACCACTACTTTTATTTTATTTATTGACATTTGATTACCTGGAAAGTCCAACTGGGCCCATTTTCAGCAGAGGCCCAGGTAGAAAAGCTCCAAATTATTACAAAACATTTTAAGAACAATAATTTTACAATCTTCAAAAATAAAAATAAAACATCTACAGTTTAAATAATTATGACAAATTAGATATGACATTGGTTAAGAATCAATACAAAGTATATGATAATCATTTAATATTTATAGAAATTTTAGACAGCTTGTAGAGAAATTAAAGGTAAGTAAGTGCAATACAAATAGGAATTGCAATATGAAGTGAGGGAAAATGGGCTTATTGTATATTTAGAGAGAAAGTCAGAGAAGAGAATTAGATAGCAGTAAGGAAGTAAGAGAAGAAGGGAGAGTACGGAGGTATAAGGAATGAAAAGCTACTTGTCCACATTTAAGGATATAGGTTATCCTGGTTTTGAGCAAGAACGGAGCTAGGTTTTAGCTAGGAAGTCTTTCAGAGTGGTTTTGAAAGAGGGAAGAGGGTAAGTATAGACCTAATAGATACAGGTAAGGAGTTCTAGGCCTAAGCAACATTGTAGGAGTATAGACAATACCCAGCAAATTTGCTAGGTTTATAAACAAGTGTTTTTGGTCACTGGATCACAATGACCAACTGGGAACATAGTTGTGCTGAATGTTTTTTAGTGCTGGATAGGCAGATTGATGCTGGATAATTTTATAGGTGGTAAGAAGTTGTGTATATGTTAGTTGATCTGGCAGTTCTAACCAATTTAGGCTTTTCAGTGCTATACAGTGTTTTTGTTGCATCAGTGAGAAAGTTTTTGGCTCTGTAAAGCATCCCTAGTTTTGATGAGTTTTTTGTTTGCAATTTTGTATATGCAGGTTGAATGTAAGATTATCATCCACTATCACCCCTAATCATTTGCTATAAGAAGTGACTGCAACAATTATATTATCAAGAGAGAGGAATTTAAATTTATTTTTTTTTCATGAGAGAAGGGTTTAGGGAAAAAGTAGTAGTTTGATCTTTTTTGGGTTGAGCAATTACAAAGTCATGTTTCAGTGGCTGTTAAAGCTTCCTGAGTAATTCTTTGGAGGTGCACCATGTTGTCAGATGTGCAAATAAGAGTGGAATCATCTGTGTATTGTATTAGGGTAGCCTGTTGTGTGGAAGTATAGAGAGTGTTGGTGAAAATGTTAAAGAGGAGAGGACCAAGGATAGAGACTTATGGTACACTGGTGGTGACGGGGAGATAAGGAGAGAGCATAGAGTGCCATTTTACTGACTGATACCTATTAGACAGGTAGCTTTTGAACCACAGAAGGGTGGGCTGACAGAAACCAATGAGGACATTTGAAGAAGTTTGCATTGGCAAAATGTGTCAAAGGCTTTAGACAAGTCTAAAAATAAAGAAGAGGCTAGTTTGCCATTATCTCTAGCTTTATTGACAGTAGCTATATAGGTTAGAAGGGCTGTGCTAGTATTATGGGAAAGACAAAAGCCACATTGTGTATGAGATAGGAGTTCTTCCTGCAGGAGATAGTCTAGCAATTGTTTTTGAATACAGATTTCAAGTATTTTAGTGAAGGGAAATAAGATTTATGTAGGTCTAAAGTTATTCATGTCTGTTGAATTTCCTCCTTTGTGCAGAGAGATAATGTGTGACTTTTTCCAGAGAGAGAGAGGGAATGTGGGATTCCCATCTTTACCTATGTATAATGATTATGTGCTCACTTAGAAGGTCATCAGCTGAAGAAGAGCATGGTTTAAGTTTGTTTAAGAGTAGTTTTATATAGGATGTGGGTGCAGGTTTCAAGGTGCAAGTAGATCTGGTGATATATGGCTGTTGGGCAGGGTTGGGATTAGATGTTGAGGAATCCTTGGTTAGAGATGCTATACTATCTATAAAATAAGAGTTACACTGTTTTGCACTTTTGACTGGTGAGTTATTGGGCATGGGGTTTGGGCTGAATTTTTGCCAGGGATGTAAGATTTCTTTACTAGATGTCCAACATTTTTAGGGTTGTGTTTAGTATTATTTTGAAAGTTATTATAGTATTGTTTTTTGTCTTCAATTATTTGCTTTTTAGTACTATCGTAAAGCATTCTGAAGTTTTCAAGATATTGAGGTGTTTTATATTTTTGCCATTCTTTCCATGCTATTTCTATATCCTGCATTAGCATTCTATTCATTTTGGACAGCCAATTTGCATAATTTGTTTCCAGTCTCTTCCTTCCAGAAGGTGCAAGGCT
Source organism: Protopterus annectens (assembly GCF_019279795.1). Lineage (NCBI taxonomy): Eukaryota > Metazoa > Chordata > Ceratodontiformes > Protopteridae > Protopterus > Protopterus annectens. The sequence goes on along the minus strand of NC_056744.1, from coordinate 647,523,255 downwards.
ATTTAGGATATTTAGAAAAGTTGTACTGGATTTTTAGGACATTCCAGTTAAAAGATGATAGTGTAGAAATGAACATATCTGGGTTAAACCTGGAAAGGTTATATGTTCTTTTATAAATATGCTATTTAACTGGATGTGTGAGATGTCTAGTTATATGGACTGGGAGGTGATCACTGAGACAGTCTGACATTGAACCTGTGGTGGAGTATTTGCTAGGGTTTGACACTAGGATCCAGTCTAATAGAGAATTTGATGTCTTGCTATAATGTGTGGGTCTATTAATTAGTTATGTGAAACCATATAAGTTTATGTTAGATATAGGGGAGTTAGAGTTTATGTCCAACCAATTGACATTCACATGATCTAGTAATATTTTTTTCTTGTGGAAATGTTAAGGATATCCAGTGTAGAATATCTTCCAGTATAGCTGTATTGTTGCCAGGAGGGATATAAAGGACAGTATAACATATTTGTTTAGAATTGTTTATTTTGAGGAAAGCAATAAGAAGCTCTGCTGAACTGCATTTTGGTGTTGGTTTGCTGTAAGGGGAAATGTATAGGTATTGGGAAATATTAAAGCAATACCACCACCTTTCCTCTTTATGCAGTCATTATGGATGATATTATAGCCAGGAGGTATAAGTTTGGAGTCATTTATGCTGGGTTTAAGCCACGTTTCATTTACGGTAAGAATATCTGATTTGCAGTGAGCTGAATGGAGGAGGGCACTAACCACAATGCTGATCTGTGATATATAATAATAAGTATCGTGTTTTTTTTTGCTTATTTTTACTAGTTATTGCTTATTCTAACCATTTATAGCACTTTTCTATTGTCTGCTACCTACTATTTTACTGTATTTTATTGCTATAAACTAATCTGCACTATTGTACTGAAATTGTGGGCCTGTTAAATCACTTTTGTTACTGCCACACTGTTTGTAAAGCTTTTTTACCTATTTTTGCTGTTTGAAAGGTATTAACTGGAAATGTTCTCCATTTGTTAAGCATCTGTTTGTTTGTTCTGATTTCCTGCCAAGGAGTGTATCATATAACTGATCTGTTTGCAGTTAAATGCATGCTCTAGAGTCTCCTTGCTCCTTCATCTGTTTAAAACTTTCATTTAGTGTCTCACTGCTGTTTTCCTGCTGAAATAAACATTTCTGTAGTGTTTTCTGCCTAAAATAGTGTAGCTAGTAGCTGTAGCATAGTCCCATTTCAGGTTTGCTGTCTCTGGGTCTGTTTGTGTTTTTGCAGTGGCTGTTTGTTCTGAGCATGTGTTCCAGGCCATCTTGGATTAGTGGAAGCCTTTCTTCACTTTAGTGAGAGGATTGTGTTGATTGGCCACTGGCTGGAAAAGGTTGGCTGTTCTAGGGCTTAGAGTAAGCACTCATTGGTCCTTTTGACCTTTTTTAAAGTTATTTCAGGTTGTACCTTCTGGTATTTAGGCCCTGCCTTTGAGAGGAATTGTGTTTATTTACACTGAGCTGAATGGAAGGAGGGGCACTGACCATAGCTCTGATCTGTGATATATAATAATAAGTATCCTGTTTTTTTGCTTATTTTTAGTAGTTAAAACTACTAGTTGGTAGCTTTGCAGTTCCCCGCCCCTATTGTAAATTTGATCTGGGACACTCCTCCCAGTCCAGTGTCATTAGCTCACTCTACTTACTACAGAGAGGACATCTGGGAAGGTCAATGTACTAGGCTATCATCCTGAGGGCTAAAGCAAGCCTAGCCAACAGTGTATTGGCTTTCACCACCCATGTAGTGCTAAGTTCCTGCCACTATATCGAGCAGAGCCCCAGACATAATCCCAGGGGTGAATTTCCTATCACCCATCCACTTATCAAGGTTTTTCTTGAAGAGTGCTAATGATGAGCTCTGCTTGATGTGGATGGGGATTTTGTTCCAGAGCATGGGAAGTCTCTGGGACAAGAATCTATCCCTTCAGCATGTCCTATTTATTGTTGTGGTGGGGTTTAGGTCCCTGGAGTGTAGCTCGGGGAGATTAGGATTTCTTTAAGTGGAGCATGTCCATCAATTCCGGGTTTGACATAGCTTTGTATGTCAGACAGAGGTCTCCTCGAAGTAAGCGGTATGCGACCGAGTAGAGTTGGAGTTTCTTGAACCGATCTGCATAGGGCAACTGTTTGAGGCCAGCAATCCTTCAATTATCTCCTTTCTCCCTTTCCACTTTACTAAAAAAAAAAAAAAAAAAAACTTCATTCAGCTGTGTTTATAGTATTTGTGTTTCCTCCTCCTACTCTATTAATTCATCTTGGTTTTTCTGCTACTTGTTCTCTAAAGTCTTCGATTACATCTTCTCTGCTGCATTTATTTCTGCTTGTTTTTAGCTTGTTTAAATTTTAAGTGTTATTCTAAGCCTCTTAGTTTTGGTTTAAGCACTTGGGCTTTAGGCCTACCCTTAACTCTCCCTGGCCTCTCTCCCTTGGATTCTGTCAAATATGGATGGACATTTTCCTACGGTTTCTCCTACCAGCCTGGTTGATATGGGCATCCAGAGACAGTGTATCAACTGCCTCATGTACACGGATAACCATCTACTACTACCACCTAGGAACACAATTTGTGAGAGATGCAATTACGTAAAGAAGCTAGAGTCTATGCTCTCTCCCTCAGAAGCCTGTATATCTGGCACTGAGAAGGTTGTCAACACAATCACTACACCTCAAGCACCAATCGCAACTACACAACACACACCCACATATGTTGGGGTTTTCAACAAAAACAAACCCAAACAAAGGAGACCTCAGAGGCAAAAACACATGAGAACTCCACAACCCTCCACACCACATACCATGCATAGTCTACACACCAGTGTCTCACAACCACTAAGGCCTAACGATAAACCCAACATATTAGTCAAAGGAGACTCCATTGTGAGACACACAGATGTGCCTCTCACCAGGCTGGATAAAGAGAAAGTCACAGTTAGTTGTTTGTCAGGTGCCAGAATCCACCATATCACACACACACACACACACTCAGTTCTCTCAACAACAGGTGCTGTTATGACTCTGTCATAGTCCATGTTGGCTTGAACACCTTGAGACATACCTTCCTGGACTACATGAAGAGAGACATGATTGAGCTCACTGAATTTGTGTCCCAGGCAGGTATGTCCCTAGCCTTAAGTAGCATTCTACCATCACCCAGAATGATACCTCAATACAAACAGAAAATGATTGACTTTAACAATTGGCTTAGTTTCTGGTGTCATTCCAGGGGGATCCAGTGCCTGACAGCCTAGGAAGATATGATCGACCGACCAAGATGCTTTGCTAGAGATGGCCTGCATCTGTCTCACTTCAGCTGCAGGCTTCTGACAAAGACCCTTGCTTCACCTTTAGTGACTTTTTTTAGCAAAAGTCATGAGGTTGATACTGCCAACATAACAATTTCAATAAAACGCAAATTAAAGGTCATGCTGCTAAACCCTAGGAGTCTAAACATGAAACTGCACTCATTACAAGCATTCTTAACCCTAGAGGATGCTGACATTTGTGCAGTCACAGAAACCTGGTTCAAAGCCATGGTGACAACCTGGCCTTGCCTGGTTACTCATCCTATCATATATTCACACCCCAAAATGTGGGCTTTAAAGCCAAAGGAGGTGGAGTTTCAATATATATTAAAGTTACACACACACCTTCAGGCTGGTCAAACAGTATGCCATACAGGAGACACTCCAGGTACAGTTAACCATTTTCAAGACCCCTATTCAAATTATAGCTAGCTACGGGCCCCCATATTTGACTCAAGATGCCTACTCTACCTATCTGGACCTCTTCAAATCTATCAAGATTCAACCGTTTACCCTGATCCTGGGTAACTTTAATTACCCAACCACAGAGTGGAAAAACTACTCATGCCAGAACGCAAATGCCCAGAGATTCCTCGATTTTATCAATGCAAATGCCTTGGAACACCTAGTCAGTACCCCCATAAGAGGTGATAATATCTTGGACTTGGTATTAACCAACATGAGTAACCACTGCAGCACCCCTATGGTATCATCCTCCCTGGTAAGTTCTGACCATAAAGCAGTCACTTTAATGTCACCATCTCCCCTGACTCCTTCTTTAGTTAGGGTCAAACTAAAAAACTTCTCCAAAGCTGATTACAGCCTCCTGAGGGATGGTATAAACAGCTTCACAACCCCCTCCCCCACTGTAGGGACTGGCACCAATATCCAAAACTACACCAAAAGGACTAAATCATCTTCCGCAAGGAAGAGTAAACTTGTCTGGTGGACATCTGCAATAAATAAACTATATAACAAAAGGAAAAAAAATGCTGCCCATGATCAAGAAGGAGCAGGTGCCCAAATGGAAGCAATCTCTCCCTAGCCTGAATTAGCAAATAAGAGCACTAGTGAAATCTTCTAAAGCCAACTTCGAGTCCAAATTGGCCACATCTACTAGAGACAATCATAAGGCCTTCTTCACATATTTCCGCATTCTCAAAGGAAGCACCTAGATCTATTCAGAACTGGTCATCAAGGACACCACATACACAAATGTTGTAGCCAATCTACTGGCAAACAGATTCAGTGAAAACTTCTCCCTTCTGTTCCCCCATCAGTAAATCAGGACATCCCCAGTACCTGCCCCTCACCCCTTATCTCTAGGGGAACAGGTCATCATCTGTAAGGCAAAACATACAGCCTCCATGGGACCTGATAACATCCCAGGCTGCATCCTACATGAACTCAGGCATACATTTGCAGCACTATTAGGCACCCTATTCAACCAAAGCTTGAGTACCGGCTTTGTCCCTGTTGAATGGAGGACAGCCACTGTCATCCCCTTACCGATTCAGGAAATTATAGACCCATCAGCCTAACTAGCCTGATCTGCAAGGCCATGGAATGGATTATCATGAACCTCATTAACAGGGACATTGGCAACCTCCAAACACTTGACCCTACACAGTATGGCTTTGTCAAGGGGAGGTCATGTCTGTTAAATCTGGTCAACTTCTTTCAGACAGTCACCAAAGCCATGGATGAGGGAAAGATGGTACACACCACCTACCTTGACCTGACCAAAGCCTTCAACACTATTCCCCACTCGGCCATAGTAGATAAACTCTCTCAACTAGGCATCAATCCATATGTTACCAGGTGGGTAGTAAACTGGCTCACTGATAGAACCTACCTAATCAAAACAGAGGAATTCACCTCAAGCAGTAGACCAGTAATGAGCAGCATGCCCCAGGGATTGGTCTTGGTGCCTCTGTTGTTCGGGTATATTTCTCTGAGGTGCAGGCCAAAACCAGTGGGCTATGGCTGACCAAGTTTTCAGATGACTGTAACCTGGGCGCAGTCATCATTCTCCAAGTGATGTGAATGTCCTCCAAGAGGGTCTCAACCAAACAAATGACTGGTGCCAGAAACGTGGCCTCAAGCTGAATGCCAAAAAATGCATCGTCATCCCCTTTGGGGAAAGTGATGTCCCCACATATTATCACATTATTAACAATGTCCTAAGTACACAATCAGTAGTGAGGGATTTGGGTACCCAGCTTGATAGCAACCAGACTTTTGACCACCATGTTGCTTCCGTTGTATGGAAAGCTTTCTACATGGCCCACCTCATAAATAAGGGTATCTCATCCAGGGACAAAGAAGTCATAACATACCCATATTCTTCCCTTATAAGGCCAATTATTGAATACAATGCCCCCTTTGGCATGTACCTTACAAAGCACATGCAGCAGATGGATAGACCACAGAAGTTCCTCACCAAGAGAATCCTGGGCCTCAAACATCTACCCTACACAGACAGACTAAAAGCCCTATCCCTCTACTCAGTTTTATACAGACTTCTCAGAGGTGACCTCTGTCTGGCATACAAAGCAATCTCAGACCCCGCCTTAATGGGACTGCCGCATATCCACAAGTCAAGCTCCACTTGTGCAACCCATCTGAGCGACCTCAACCTGGTCTGCAATATCAGTAGGACTTGTTGGTGGGACAGATTTGTGTCCCAGAGACTCCCCATCTGTAGAATAAACTCCCTCTCCATGTCAAGCAGAGAACCTCATTATCCCTTTTCAAGCACAACCTGGATAACTGGATGGGAAACAGAAAATACACCCCTGGGATTCATCCGTGTCTCTGCTGGACAGGGGCTTTGGGTGCTGACTTGTCTAAACATAGGCTAAACTCTTTGCCAGGCATATAAGGGCCTCAGGGCCAATAGCCTAGTAACCTCCTATGATCCTGTGTTGGGTAATCCAGGCATGTAGTTCAGCAGTTTTATTTCTTATATCTTTATTCAAGGTCAGTTTTCTTATATCTTTATTCAAGGTCCCCATTCCTATTTCATTTAAACATCCATTCAGACAAACCCATACTTCCTTCATCCCTAATGTGTTCTTAGCAGCTACAACTATATTGCCTGTGTATGCCAAAACTACTGTAATCACTGCTTCCTTTTGCATTACATATCTAGCATCTTTCATTTTGAAAAGCTTCTTCACTCACCATCACATTCCTTACTAATGCAAACAATACTCCACTCATGTGGCATTCTGGTCTTATACCACTCTTCATAACTATTCCTTTACAAAGCTACATATTTCATTAATACTCTCAGTCCATTATTTTAATATACTGATATACACACTCCCCTAATTCTATTACCTATTCCATATTTCTCCATAATATCACACAAAACATCATGTCCTACTATATCAAATGCCTTGCTAATATTACCTACCATAAGTTTCACATCCTCTGTTTTACTTACAATATCATCCACAATTTCTCTCACAACCAATAGCAATTCTTGACATCCCTTCCCTTTTATACCATATATAATTTCTTCCATAATATTCACCCATCTTTTCATTCTCCTCTGTATTCTCATAAAAATTATAATCTGTAATATTCAGTGTGATGGGTCTCCATTTTCTTCTTTCATTTTTCTCATGTTTCTTCCATATAAATTTTAATTTTCCACTATATATCTGCATAAAGAAATGCTTCATTTGATCATTCCTTTAGTACATTTACAAAATATTCTATTTGCCAATCCATTATTTTTTTGTATTTTACATACCCTATACCATCTGGGCCTGATATCAAACCAATACTTACCTTTCTAAGTTCTTCATCCCATTCAGTAATAGTAATTTCTTTTTCAAAATCTTCCTTGTTTTGGACTTTTTTTTACTTTCCATTCTCTTTTATTTTCCTTTTTTTTTTTTAATTTATTTTTATTTTTATACATATTGTACTCATGTTAGCTGCGGTGGTGGTGCTGCAGTAGCGTTGTTGCCTCATAGCAAGACGTTGTCCCATTCGATTCTTAGATAGAGCGTCTTCTGTGTGGAGGCATACATGAATGGGGCGTGCCTTTGTTGAAGGTTGTGCATCAGGGCTGGTAATCCAGTACATAAAAATCCATTACCAATCATTAGCGGACCGGAGTTCCACTGTGGCGACCCCTAACCGGGAAAAGCCAAGAGACACAAACAAACATATTGTACTCATGTTGTACTTCAATACTCATGTGTTCTTTTTACCTCCCCCTTTATATTTTTCATTGTACTAATATGCTCCTTTACTGTTTAACACATATACTGCGGTGGTGGTGCTGCAGTAGTGTGTGGCGACCCCTAAGAGGGAAAAGCCGAGAGACACAAACAAACGTATTGTACTCATGTTGTACTTCAATACTCGTGTTCTTTTTACCTCCCCCTTTATATTTTTCATTGTACTAATATGCTCCTTTACTGTTTAACACATATATGCAGATACCTGACCCTTCTAAATAATATCTATGCCTAAACAGTAATGCCTTGATTTTTTCTTGATTTCTTTTATATATGTCTTTTGGTGTATCATAATACTGTCTTGTATTCTCGAAATTCTGCTATACATTTCTATACTTTTTCCCAGACTTCATTTTCTCTTCCTTTTTTGCACCAGCCTGCCATTGAAAAGAACACTTTTTATACTTCTTTTTGAATTCAGTCCACCATTCAGACCAGGTTTTATAGAAGTCTTTCATGGTTATATGATCCTTCTATAACTGCAATACTTCTCCCTCTCCAGTTTCATCCCATAATTTCTAATTTATTCTTTTTATTCCCTTTC
>NC_056744.1:647497625-647510125 GCF_019279795.1 Protopterus annectens | reverse complement strand
ACATAACGCATGCCCTCAAGTCACTCCACAACAAGTACAAATAAGACTCTGTCATTGTCCATGTTGGAGTGAATGACTTGAGATGTACCTCCCTGGACTACATGAAAAAAGACATGGAAGAGCTCTCAGATCATGTAGCCTTGGCAGGTATGACCCTAGCTCTGAGTAGCATCCTGCCTTCACCCAGAATGATACCACAGTATAAGGACAAAATGCTTGACTTCAACAATTGTCTATGTTTCCGGTGTCATTCAAAGGGGATCCACTATCTGTCTGCCTGGGTTGACATGATCGACAAACCACAATGCTTTGCCAGAGATGGTCTCCACCTGTCACCCCTGGGATTCAGGTTACTGGCTAAGGCTCTTGCCACCCCATAGTGCCTTTTATAGGCAAGACACAAAGGTCAAAACCACCACCATAACAGATGTAAGCATGCAAAATCTGAAAGTAATGCCATTCAATGCTAGAAGTCTAAACCTCAAAATGCACTCTCTCAAGGCAGTCCTAAAAATGGAAAACATTGATATCTATGCAGTAAGTGAGACCTGATTCAAGGCTCCAGAGATCACCCTGCAATACCAGTCTACAGCTCTTACCACACTTTTCGACTACCAAACCAGGACCGAAACACTAAAGGTGGAGGAGTGTCCATATTCACCAAGGATATTCACACCTCCAGGCTAGTTGCCAACACAATGCATCTGAAATTCTACAGGTGCAACTAACACTAGGTAAAACTGCAATCCAAATTGTAGCTTGCTACAGATCCCTTACCATGCCCCAAGATTCTCACTACACCTTTCTGAACATAATGAAAAATATTAAGATATAACTAAACACCCTAATACTGGGTGATTTCAACTACCCTGCCATTAATTGGGAAAACTACTCGGTTACCAACACCTTTGCCCAACGGTTCTTGGAATTCATAAAGTCCAACGCCCTGGATCAACTAATCCATAGTCCCACCAAAGACTCAAATATCCTAGACCTGGTCATTACTGGCATGGTAGATCAATGCTCCACACCAGTGGTCAACCCCCTCGTTGGTCAGGTCTGACCATAAGCTAATCACCCTTGACGTCCACATCCCACCCACACTCCCCAGTAGGGAAACCTCCATAAAAAACTTCTCCAAAGCCAACTTCTTGCTACTAAAGTCAGAAGTGACAAACTTCATGACACCCATGCAGATGGGAACTGAAAGTTCAACTGCTGAATCCTGCACTAAGGCACTGTATGAGCACATCCACTCATGCATGAATCGTGCCATTCCAAATAAAACCAAGATGCTCTCTTCCAAAAAAAGGAAGCCAATCTGGTGGTCCCCTGCCATAAACAAACTATACAACAGAAGGAAGAAACAGTTGCAGAAAAGAGGAAAATCCCAGGATGCAAAAAACTCACTTACCAGCCTCAGTAAGAAGCTGAGCTCTCTCATAAAATCCTCGAAAGATAGTTACAAAAATAAAATTGCCAAAGATTCCAAGGACAACCACAATGCATTCTATAGTTATGTCAAGAATCTAAATGGCAATGCTCAGATCTGCTCTGAGCTACAACAGAATGGCATTAAATATACTGATCCTAAGGATACTGCCAATATCCTGGCAGATCAATTCAGTGCCAACTTCACCCCCCTCACCCCCTAAAGGGCCCATCTCAATATCAAAGGATTGATAAAATTCTGGTAATCACAGCCACACAGGTGAAAAAATGCACTCTCCAAAGCTAAGAATACAGCATCCATGGGACCAGAAGACATCCCGGGCTGTCTACTACATAAACTACAAAATGAACTGGCACCTCACCTAAGTGTCATGTTTAATCATAACCTCACCTCAGGCTTTGTGCCCAATGAGTGGCGCACAGCTACAGTTATCCCACTCCACAAGGGGGCATCCACATTGGATCCTGGGAACTATCGTCCCATCAGTCTGATGAGGCTGATCTGCAAAGCCATGGAATGCATTATCGTGGAACTTATAAACAAAGACATTGGCAACCTTCAAACACTGGACCCCACCCAGTTTGGTTTTGTGAAGGTCTGATCTTGTCTCCTCAACCTGATTGACTTCTTTGAATCAGTCTCCAGAACCATGGATGAAGGTAAGGCGGTCCACACAGCCTATCTGGACCTTGCCAAGTCCTTCGACGCCATCTCCCACTCTGGAATCATAGACAAACTTATTAAGCTGGGCATTAATCTCTACATCACTTGATGGGTTGCCAGCTGGCTTACTGACAGAACCCACACTGTAAAAGTAGTCAACTCCAAATCCAGCTCCAGACAAGTGACAAGTGGAGTACCTCAGGGTTCAGTCCTGGGACCGCTCTTGTTTGGCATCTACTTCTCTGAAGTAGAGGCCAGTACTAAGGTACTCTGGCTAACAAAGTTCACAGATGATTGTAAACTGGGCGCCATTATTGAATCCTCAAATGATGTAGATATTCTATAAAAGGGCCTTACAGAAGCAGATGCTTGGTGCCAGAGCCATGGGCTCAAGCTCAATGCCAAGAAATGTATAGTTATCCCCTTTGGGAAAAACCATGTACTCATGAACTGCCACATAAGTGGCAGTACACTAAACACCAAAAGTGTGATAAGGGACTTAGGGACACAGGTGGACAGTGGTCTCACCTTTGATAACCACATCACCACAACAGTCAGGAAATTCTTCTATGTAGCACACCTCATCACTAAGGGCTTTTCATCCAGAAAAAAGGAGGTCATTGTCCCACTGTACTCATCCCTCATTAGACCCATTATTGAGTGCAGCACCCCATTTGGTATGTACCTCACAAGACACCTGCAACAGCTGTAAAGGCCACAGAAATACTCCAGTAAAAGAATCACAGGCCTAAAGCAGATGCCCTATGCTGACCATCTAAAAGAACTCCAGCTATACTCTGTCGCATATCGTCTACTCAGAGGCTATCTCTGCTTAACATACAAGGCCATGTCAAATCCAGAGCTGTTGGACATGCTACACTTAAAGAAATCCCAATCCCTCAGAGCCACACACTCCAGGGATCTAAACCTGGCCATCACAATGACCAAAACATGCTGGAGGGATAGATTCTTGACCCAGAGATTCCCTGGAATAGACTGCCCATACATATCAAGCAGAGCACCTCTTTGGCCATCTTCAAAAGGAACCTTGATGATTGGATGGGAGATAGGAAGTTCATCCCGGGGATCACGTCAGGCGCCCTGCTAGACAGGGGACCAGGGAAGTAAATATTCTGGGAAGAAATAGCCAGGGAATTGTTATGGCTATGCTTGTATAGCCTAGTACCAACCTATGAACCTATGAATCTAAATGAGTTCTGGCAGGTTACTGAGTCCAGATACTTGAGATAACTTGCATTTTAGCAGTGCAATGGTATGCAAACATGTATATTATTTTTCAGGTAACACAAAAACATTTTTCACAAGAATAATTATTCTGGTGGCAACTTCAAGGCCTGGAAGATGCAAATACATTATATATATATATATATATATATATATATATATATATATATAGTGCAATTTCTAAACATGTACTGGCAATTTGTCCCTTCTTTGGGATAATTTCTCCCTTCTTTATGTTGGTGTGACCATGGAATTAGTATATAGGTTCAAAGGTTGACAGGATCTTAGGTACTTACTAGGCTGTTTGTTGGTGTAGATCTTAAGAAGCTCAGACTTACATTCGTATGGTAGTTTTAGCTCTTCTATTTTGCATGCAAATAGCTCAGAGGCAGGCAGAATAAGGATCTGTTTGGACATTTACTTGTTGCTCCTATCTATGAAGGTCATGAGTGTTAAACCTAGAGAGTATTTGCTGTTTCCCTTCAATTCATCCAAATTTCATTTGAATAGATCAAGATAAGTACTTCACTTTATGTGCAGTGGAAAACAGTTCTATAGAAGAGGTATTCTGTGATACATTACTATCCTTCCAACATGTTCTATTTATTTTGCAAAAGCGATTTAGATCCCTTGAGCAAGTGTTCATACTGGATTCACTTCAGAACATCGAATGCCATAGTGTTGAAATTCAAAACACTGAGACCAAAATCTTGAAAGTGCAATTCACTGAAACCTGAAAACATTGAATCCTACAACACTGAAAAAAAATAGGAAACCAACATTTACTATATTCCACCACAACAACATATAGAAACAAATAAAAAACAAACAATAAGCAGGGAGCAAGCCCCACAGCTCCCCCCATGTGGGGGGCTGTGCCCCCATACCCCTTGCGACTTAAATATATCAACTCTGAGATCACACTACACAGAACAAAATGGCAAATATACCATTCAATGCTTCATGACTTCCTATTTAAAATGTAAAAAAAAATATCCAAAACCTTCTTTTGAAACATTACTTCACTGCTAAAACATTACACATTACCATATATCTCTCTCCAATATTTACTGGAGTTTCACAGGTAACCTCAGTCATGTTCCCTTTTTACTTACTATACTAGAACATAACACATCATAAAGTCACAGCAACCGATTGGCACACCATAACACTGTTTCCACAGGTGATTCAACAATCTAATCTGCATTTTGTTCTGTGTAGTGCAGTCTCGGAGCTGATATATTTAAGTAGCAGAGGGTGTGGGGGATGCAGGGTGGCTTGCCCCATCTGCTTATATTTGCAGAAGTTTAATATAGTTTGTTTTTTATTTGTTTCTGTATGTTGTTGTGATGGAATATAATAAATGTTGGTTTCCTATGTTTTTTTCAATGTTGTGGGATTCAATGTTTTCAGGTTTCATTGCATTGAACTTTCAAGATTTTGGTCTGAATTTCAACATTATGGCATTCGATGTTCTGAAATGAATCCATACACACTACCATTGGACTTACATGTATAATAATTATGACAAGACAGGGTCTGTTAAGGCTCTATAAGTGCGGCAGAGGCCACCTCTTAGTAGCTTGTATAAAACTGAGAATAGGGACAAGCCTTTGAGATGGTATGTGTAGTTTTTGTGATTTAGGCCCTTGATCTTTTATTTTTGGTGAGAAAGTATTTTGGTCTCACCAATTGTGACAAGTGTTTGGACAAGTACATAACAGGTGGGGCATTATATTCAATGATCAGCCGGATGAGACCAAGGTACAGCAAAATGACTACTTCCCTGGACCAGCGTGGTATACCTTTAGATACATTTAGCAATGAAAAAGGACTTCCTTGCAAAAGTGAATATGCTGTGATCAAAGGAGCATTTGTTGACAATATAGGTTCCCAGATCAGACTTCCATGATGTGTGCAACTGATCAAGAACTTTATTTCAGCTCACTCAGTATGGGAAAAAAAAAGAAAATGAGATATAAGGGCAAGTAACTCTACCAGTTTTAGTAAATCCGGTTACTGGTTAGTAAGTACACTGCCTGGATACCTCCAAAGTAGAAAGTTATAGAGCCTGAAAGAAAATCAACTAGAAAAGGTGAAGAGAAAACACTGACTGAGAAGAATCCTACAGCTATTCAGCAAAAAGCAGTTCAAACTCCAGCTTTGGTGCAAGGCTGACTTCCAGTAATCTATAGGAAAACATAAATCAAATGTGGTCAGAGCTGATTAAAATAAATGAAACACTGAAACAGTATTTTATCTAAAAGAACAAAATGCTGGAAAATGGAAGAAGCTTTAAACAGTTATTCAGATGAACTTTAAAACTGCAAAAATCAGAGGTTGAAATGAAGAAAGACTGGCTGAGTATGAGACTGCTCAAGAAGAGCCGTTTTAAAAAATGATAAAATTAGAAGGTAGAGCATGCAGAGATAAACTCAGATGTTCTGCTGTACTACAGAAACAAGAAGGAACAGACTGTATTAATTTTATGAGAGTACAAATAAGCAACTTGACTGGTATTCCACAGCAAAATTTGTTAATTGAAAGGGCACATTGTGTGCATGCTGCTAACTGGACCATGAGAAAGTAGCCAAGACCTCTATTAGTAAAAATGCAATCATACAAGAAAAAAGAGTTGATCCAGAGAAAATGGTGGCAGAAGGGCAAAGTATTAAAATTGGACAGAGTAGAGCATTTGTGGAAAATGATTACTCACTGTACATTGGGCAGAATAGAAGCAAATTCATCCTAGCAATCAGGGAATGTTGAGAGGCAGGTGTGAGATTCAAGCTGCTCTATCCAGCTGTGTGGATTATATTATTTTCCTGGAGGACCAAAGTAATTGTTTTATGCAGAACCGGCTAAGGAGGAAATACAAAAGTCTGTCCAACAAAAATTGAACCAACAAGAGAAGAGGATGCTGCTTCTCATTCTTCTGATGATAAAGGTTATAGAGAAAGTTAGCCAGTGAAACCTTTTCCAGTATTCCAAATAAAAATGCTTGAGAGACCGAAAAAAAGCACAGAAGTTGACTAAAGGAATTTGGAGTACCTTGGACTTCAACTGGAGTCTGCAGTTGGGAGATGGAGATCTACAGAAATAAGACCAACAACACTGAAATTAGTGAATAAATGTGAAATAAGAAATCATCAATTACATTTGTGAAATGTGGATTTACAAGAAAAAGTAGAAAGGTTTGACTTTTATTGACTTTGTTAAAATTGAAAGGGACTGAAAAGCATATCCTCACTTCATGTCATTAATGTTTGGAAGGACACTGAAAGGAAAGGAAAACAGTAACTGTAAGTAAAACATTTTTTTTGTTTTTAACAGTATTTGTATAAAACATTTCATGATATAAATTGAATGTTATGTAGTAAAGCATTTTTAGTTATTGTTGTATGTGATAAATATACTAAAGTAAACAAGCATCTGTTTTCTTCTTTTTTTTTTTTTAGGAAATGCAGGCATTACAATTAAAAAAGATAAGAAATGTTGAATAAAAGCATGTTTAAGTTAATATGATGTAATCATAGGTTGTTAAGGTGGGGGATAGGGTGTAAAATTGCACAGATGATAATATATGTAACTGTACAGTTGATATGCTTTCTCTTATTTTATATAGGAAATGTCTGATTAAGGCTCTTTGCTTAATCTAATAACAATTTTTGTGTAAGCAAGTAAATACGAGACCACTGAATGTAATAAGTTTTTCTTTAGCAAATAAATGCTCGATGTGAGTCAAGAAGTCTTCAGCTCCATGGAGATAAGCTGATTACAGGGACAGACAATAAAAGCCAGAGCACTTTTTTAAGGCTAAACGTTAATGTTTTTGACAGCATACAAGCTGTTTTTTTCACATCCTGGAAGGGAATGAGGATAAGAAAACAACAGACAGCAATTAGTGTAAGTAGGAGTACAGGATGTAAAATGTGTCTTAGCATGGCAAACCCTAATTTTAGGTCAGGTGATACCTGTTTTTGCAGCTGTTGATTTGGGACAATTGTTCCTATTAAGAGAGTTAAACTTCATTATTTGAAGATATATAGTGTTGTGTGTTTGATCTAAGTTAATAGATCCTGGGGGTGTTCTGCAGTATATATGATTTTGTTTTTTTTTTGACAGTTTTATTTTAAAGTCACACTATTTAAAATTTACTGTGTATTTTCATACTTAAATATTTTCTTATATATGTATTCCTTATATATTTTATCTGTGTCTTTAAAGTTTTTTTAACAAAGTTTTATTAGAAGTTTTAGTAAAGTTTATTTAAGCATTTTATATGATAAGAAAAATGGGTCAACAAAAGGTTAAAACATAGCATAGATATATACTAATAGCTTTTCCTTTAAGGAGAACATCTAGTCACTTAATTCTATTACTCAATTTTATTTGATTAATTTGCTCAATTTATATGGCTATAAATGTGATGCTTATATGAACATTTTATGTTCTGAAGAATCTGTATTGCTTTTACCAGATGTAAAGTCAGTAGTGAGTTCTTGTGCTTAAAGTCTGTTTTGGATGTAATAAATAGGTTCATAGGTTCATAGGTTCATAGGTTCATACTAGGCTATCTGCCCTAGGGCATTTATAAGCCTAGCCAGAGTGTGTTTGGCTTTCGCCACCCATTTTAAATTAATTTTGCTATGCCTTTTTGAGGTTAGTATACTGTGCCTCTGTCTAACAGTGACACAGAAGTGATACCCGGGGTAAACCTACGATCTCCCATCCACTCATCAAGATTCCTCTTGAAGAGAGTCAATGAGGGACTCTGCCTAACCTGGACTGGGATTTTATTCCAGAGTGAAGGGAGCCTCTGGGTTATGAATCTGTCCCTCCAGCATGTCCTATTTATTTCATTGCTGAAGTTCAAGTCTCTCGTGTAGCTCGATGGGATTTGGATTTTCTGAGGTGCAGCATGTCCATTTAATTCCGGGTTGGACATGGTTTTATACGTCAGGCACAGATCGCCTCTGAGCAGGCGGTATGCCACTGAATAGAGCTGGAGTTTCTTTAACCGGGCAGCATATGGCATCTGTTTGAGCCCTTTGATCCTCTTGGTGAGGTACTTTTGGGGTCTTTCCAGTTGCTGCAGGTGTCTGGTAAGGTACATCCCAAAAGGGGCATTGTACTCAATTATGGGCCTGATGAGGGATGAGTAAAGAGGCACAATGACCTCCCCTGATCTAGATGTGAATCCCTTCATGATTAGGTGGGCTATATAAAATGTTTTTCTAACCACTTTGGCAATGTGGTTGTCAAATGAGAGATTGCTATCAACTTGGGTCCCCAGGTCCCTAATTACTTCTTCTGTACTTAATGGATTACCACCTATGTGGTAATTTGTGAGCACTTTGTTTTTGCCAAAGGGGATGACTGTACACTTTTTGGCATTTAGCTTGAGGCCATGGCTCTGGCACCAGTTGTCTGTTTCTATGAGGCCCTTTTGGAGGATGCTTGTGTCGGCTGGAGTGTCGATTATGGTGCCCAGTTTGCAGCCATCTGCAAACTTGGTCAGCCACAGTCCTTCCGTGTTGGCCTGTACCTCCGAGAAATATATACCGAGCAAGAGAGGTCCCAGGACTGAGCCTTGTGGGATGCCACTTGTAACTGGTTTGGAGTCTGACATGCCTCCAGCAATTCTAACCATGTGGGTTCTGTCCTTGAGCCAGTTTGCAATCCATCTAGTGACATAGGGGTTTATATTTAAGCTGGTGAGCTTATCTATAATGCCCGAGTGGGGTATTGTATCGAAGGCTTTTGCAAGGTCCAGGTAGGCTGTGTGGACCACCTTCCCCTCGTCAATGGCCTTGATGACTGTTTCAAAGAAATCAACCAGGTTTAAGAGGCAGGATCTGCCCTTAACAAAGCTGAACTGGGTAGGATCCAGTGTCTGTAGGTCCCCAATATTTTTATTTATGAGGTCCATGATGATCCTTTCCATAGCTTTGCAGACCAAGCTAGTCAGGCTTATGGGGTGATAGTTTCCAGGATCCATTGAGGCCCCACCTTTGTGGAGAGGGACCACTGTTGCTGTACGCCACTCTTTGGGTACATATCCTGTAGTAAGGCTGAGATTGAACAGTAGTTTTATGTTTGGGTTTAACTCCTCTTGGAGTTCATGTAGGACGCAGCCCGGGACACTGTCTGGTCCCATTGATGCTGTGTTTTTTGCTTTGGAGAGGGCAGCTCTTACCTGAGCATCTGAGATGTCAGGGGGGCAGCACTCTGTTGGGTTAGATATTTGCCCTTTTGGTGGGGAGGAGTTTGCGCTGAACCTGTCAGCTAGGATGTTGGCAATGTCTGTCGGTTTGGTGTATTTTTTGTCATTTTGGACTAATTCTGAGCATATCTGGGAATTCCCACCCAGGTTCCTAACATAACTAAAGAAAGCCTTGTGATTATCCTTAGTGTCCTGTGCAATTTTTCTCTCGAAGCTGGCCTTAAACGATTTTATGAGTGCCCGTAGTTTTTTGCTAATACTGATCAGAGATGCCTTCCCTTTTTGGGATTTTGCTCTATCATGTAGTAGCTTCCTCCTTCTATTGTATAGTTTGTTTATGGCTGGGGTCCACCAGACAGGACTTCTGCCTTTGGAGGATTGGGACTTGGTTTTATTTGGGATTGCATGATCCATGCATTCCTGAAGGTGTTCATAGAATGCGTTTATAAAGGATTCTGTGGTCTGGGCCGTTGATTTGTTGATTCCTATCAAATTTGTGGCTTTCTTTCTAAAGTTGGTCAGTTTTGCTGGTTCACTTCAGATATGGTAACAAATCAACAGGAATTATTTAGAGGGGCTGACAAATGTTAAAGTATTGCAGAAAAAGGTAAATCTTACAGAACAAGAAGAGTTGCAACTGCAGAGTGCCAAAGTGAAAATAGGGGAGTATCTGAATAATATGCATGTGTTTAGAAAGATTGCTGTTAAGCAGCTGTTTTCAGATAATAACTCATCAGAGCACAAACGCTTTTAACACAATGACTTAGGCAACAGAAAGTAGAAATGGTTGTTGCCAAACTTAGGGAGCCTATAACAAGAAATGTAATCAGAGGTTCTGTTGAGGTATAAGAGATATTTCTGAAATTTTATGAACATTTGTATAAATCAAAGAAAAGATGAAATCAAGAAAGAGCACAAATGGAAATATTTATGGAAATCTTAACTATGCTCAAGGTTAAAGGTAGATAAGACTTAACAATTAACAGTTAAGATAGGAGGAGATGAGGTAAAAATTGTGACATACAATCAATAAACAGGAAAGTTTCGGGGAATAAATTATATTCTTGTAGAAGTTTGGAAGCTAGGAGGAAAGAAATGGATAAAGGTCTGGATGGTTTTGTTTAACAGTGTCTTAAAAGGTGGGGAACATCATCCTGGAAGAAAGCAGTGGTGGCTGTTAATACCTAAAGATGGTAAAGACCCATTAGATCCAGCTTCATATAGGACCATTTCAATTTTAAACCATGATTATAAAGTGTTTATGTCTATAATAGCTAAAAGAATGGCAAAGGTGTTGAGAACATTGATAGATATGGATCAGTGTGATTTTGTGAAAGGAAGGCAAACTTTTGACAACATTAATAGAACAATGATGATCCAGAGGGAAGTGGAGTATAAGAAAGCACCACTGTTTTTGGCAGATCTTGATGCAGATAAAGCATCCATCAGAGTAAGCTGGTATTTTATTAGTAGGGCAATGGAAGTGCTTGCATTCACTGATACAATAATAAGGTTAATTAGTAGGATATAACAGCAAGCAGAGGCAAAAATTAAAATGGGAGGGTTCATCTCTGACAAGTTATGCCTGAACAGATAGGGTATCCTGTTTCCCCTTTGTTATTTTCTTTATAATTAGAGCCCTTGACAAAGAAAACAAGGGACTCAGAAATTCAAGGATATAATTGGTATGGTAATCATTAAACGTTTACTTTATTTGCAGACAATATTATTTTGTACCTGAAAAAACAGAAAAGGACATCTCAGTGTTACAAAACATCTTGAGATGGTTTCACATCTTTTTTGGGATCTAAGACAAAAAAAAAAGCTATAACTAGCTGTAAACTGTTTACACACACATAAATTGGTCCAGCAATACCCCTACTTATGGGGACACGATAAAATGAAGTATTTAAGCAATTCACAAGGAAACAGTGAAAGAACATACATATTGGTCCCAAGTATGCAAAATAGTCTAGAAGATTTAGGATATTTGCCTGGAAGTGTGTGTACAGGTATTTTTATACTCAAGCAGACTCCAAAGAAATTTTCCTCAGGTAGATGGCAAATGTTGGCAGTGTGATGAGGAAGAAAGAAGTAATATGGAACATATGTTTTAGGAGTGCAATGTGTTGGCAGACTTCAAAAATTCCCTACAGTGGATGCTGTCAGAAATATTGGATGAGGAAATTGGTGTAACTAAGGAAATTATTTTTTTGAGCTGGGATACAAGATCTGAATTGTATAGAGATATTAATGCCTTGATAAGTTTAATTCTGGTGGCTTGCAGAAAAAGCAGTTGCTGGAAAATGGAAATCAAAGTCTAAACCAGTTGTATTTGAAGTTCTGAATATTGTAACACAGATAAAAGAATTGGAAGTGGGATCTTTAGAAAAGGGTAGGAGCAAATTACACAGAAGACAAATGGAAATTATGAGAGCAATACCTACAGAATAATATTATGGAAGAGAGTGAGATTTAAGAGAAGGCAGGAATTATGCTATTTATGTAATTTTGGTTTGATGGTAGTTAAAAAAAATATGATATATAATGTTTGCAACTAGGAACATATTATATGGTTTATTTTCTTTTTGATAAATATATGTTTGATTATGCCTTAACTTCAAATCAATAAAGGTATTAAAAAACATAGATTCTCAGGTCCATTGCTATGGGATCAGCTTTCAGGAATGAGTTGTTAATGTGATAGTTGCAAGGGAAGTCATGCTTGCCAAATGATACAATTATACATTTTTTGGCATTTAGATTTAGTCCATGGTTTTCATGCCAGCTATTTGTAGAGGAAGTCCCTCTTGAAGGATTTTGGTGTCCACTGGAGTTAATAATGGCACCAAGTTTACAATCATCTGCACACTTGGTCAGCCTTAACATCTCCTTTGACCTCTCAGAAGTAAA
>NC_056744.1:647367625-647492625 GCF_019279795.1 Protopterus annectens | reverse complement strand
CAGGAATCGGAGAATGCAGCGCAGGAGATGACGGCACATTTTAGAGATCCAGTGATTATTGTTGACTCTAAAGGTGACTTTAAAATATACAATTTTACATCATTTAATATTGACTCCAATTTGATGGAATTTTTTTCAAAGGGTTTGTCCTTTGTACCTGACTCACATTTTGACATGGCTAGAACCATTATTGACCACAAGATGTATGTAAGAAAATTGAATTTAAAGGTTTTGATGGGTGATAAGGGTTCTAACAGGGGACCACTTAAGATATCTAGTGTTTTCAATCCTCCATTACATGAAACATTACGTGTATTTGAGAAAATGTGTGAATATGATTTAAGGGCCCTGGAAGCTAATAAGTCTTCAGCTTATAATAAAAGAGTCAACATTACTAAAAATCAATGTGAATTTATCACAATGTTGCAGAAATGCAACATTAGGGTTATGAAGCCTGACAAGGGGGGTGGCCTTGTTTTTATGGATCATTTCCTTTATGTTGAAAAAATGTTGTCATTATTAGATTCTGTTTGCTACGAGGTAGTAAGTAATAACGAGGTCAATATAGCTTATGCCAGGATTAGAGGAACCATAGAAGACTTATTTTTGGAAAGGGTTATTGATATGGAGTTGTATCAATATTTGAACATGGTAGCGCCTAGGTTACCAGTTTTATTTGGTATCCCCAAAATCCATAAATCTCTGGCTAACCCACCTTTTCGGCCAATTGTTGATGGTCGTGACTCCATAACTTTTGCATGTGCAAAATTTATCGACAGCATTTTGAGACCATTAATTAGTAAGGAGTCCCAGATTTGTAAAGACTCTTGGAGTTTTCTCCAGAACATCAATAAAATCCCCTTTGATATTAATTTTTGGTTTTTAACCATTGATATTAAAGATTTATATACTGTGATACCACAGGACTTAGGGATTAAGTGGGTCCGTGAGTTCATGTACGATAGGAGGATAGATGATAACACCATTTACCTGGTTGAGACCCTTTTAGAAGTTGTTTTAAATAACAACTTCATGTTGTTTGATGGAAAAATTTTCTTGCAGAAATCTGGGGTGGCAATGGGATCGCCCTGTGGCGGTAGTTTCGCCAACTGTGTTTTGGCCTATTGGGAAAGGAGATTTTTGTTCATTAATGAACATTTTGTTAAGAATGTCGCCTGGTACACTAGGTACCAGGACGACATGTTCTTAATTTGGAAGTCATCTCCCACTGAAGTTCCAACATTTTTGGAAAGCATTTCCAGATCAACTGATTTTCTGGAATTTACATATAAGTTACAGGAAACAAGTATTAGTTATTTAGATATTCTTCTAATTAAGGACACTGTTAACATGAGATATAAGAGTGTCATCTATAGAAAGCCTACATATTCCAATGCTTTCCTTCATTTCACCAGCTGCCACCCTAGCCATCAAAAGAAAGCAGTAGTCAAAGGGCAGATGGTTAGGGCAGCAAGGATGGTTTCCGACTTGAATGATTTCATGACGGAATGTGAACATCTATGTGAAATGTTTATTAACAGGGGATATCCATCTTTTTTGGTTTTGGACATCAAGAAAGAAGTGATGCAAAAGAGAAATGCTGGTGTGTATACACCGATTTTGTCAGGCGACGGCGGTTTTTTGGATGACAACCACACTTGTGACATTTCCACACACGACACAAGTATATCTAACAGTTGTCATGGCACCAGCTTTTTGTGCACCTTTAGTGTAGATCATTTAGAGATACGGAGACTGCTTAGTAAAAATTGGGCTTTATTGACGGAGGATATCTATTTAAGTAGTAAATTGGGTAATGGTCCATAAATCATATTTAGGAGAGGCTACAATTTGAAATTTTTGCTTGAGGGAAAAATCTCAAGGTTGTATGAACAACAACAATAACCTTTCCTTTGGAATTTCAAAGTGTGGTGCATGTAAACAATGCAAGTTCATATGCACTGACTCGTTGGTTAAGATTAGGAATCAAATGTTCAAAGTAAGAGGGAAATTTAATTGTGAAACCAATAGCGTGGTTTACGTGGCTTTGTGTCAGAGATGTACTGCTTTTTATATAGGTAAAACCGAAAGGAAGTTAAAGCAGCGCATTTATGAACACATATATGCAATTAATAAGCATGATTCTAACAATGCTCTTGCAAGAAACACAATTGATTTCCCTGATCATTTTTTTAAATTTACTATCCTTACAAAAATAAATGTTGGGATTCGAGGTGGTCCATGGCAAATTAAATTAGAAATAGATGAACTCATTTGGCAAATTCGTACAGCTGCATATATATATCTGGGCTTGAATGATCATGTTTCTATCACTTGCTTTTTAAGATATTATTCAATGAAAAGGTGAAATTAAAGTTTTTCAGCCCTATTATTCGATTTAATTTAATTTTATCTATTTACCTATTTTTATGTATAAAGTTATTTTAGTATCATTTAAATGTGGTTACTCTTGTAACACAAGTTGGTGGGGTGTTGAATGAAATGAATGAAATTATACTTGGCGTTTGTATTTTTAATAATGGACAGAATCAGTTTGTTTGAGGACATTTTACAATAATTTTGTCATAATTGGTCAATTAAGCATACAGTAATTGTTTGATTGCTACCCTATATAAGGATAGCAAGAAATGTTGTCATTTTTGTCTGAGGAAGGAGGGGCATTGGTTTCTCTGAAAGCGTTTGCTAATAAAACGGATTTTTTATTACTTAGTTTGGGTTCGTAACTACAAGCTTGCAATTTTGATATGTTATTTAACAATTCTATTTGTAAATACCATCTCACAGTCATTTTCATAAATAACATTCTGGATCTGATTTACACAAATTCAATACCATTATTCAGGTGGCGGTGGAGATCCACAGATGATATACTGAAAATATCAACACAAACACTTTATTTACGCAGAGTTATGGCATTTGTTTACAATATTGTTTTGAAAAAGACAGCTTACCCAGCTGTGTGACATAGAGGTAAGAAGCCATTAAAATAACCCTTATGACCCAAATTCGATTAGTGGTTCAGGTGGGGCAAGATGAAAGGGTGGAATGACCACTGACAGCTCTTCCATTTTGGAGAGGAGGGAGGTGACTGGAAAATCCCAAAACCCGAAACCACAAAACCACAAAAGCCTAAATCCTGAAATCACAAAACCGCGAAATTCAAACTCCTAACACTTTCAAACACCAATACAACACACACGCACACAACTAAACAAGCACACACACCTACCCTTATGATATGCAGGAGGGCAAGCTCCTGGAGAGAGCACTGGGTGTTGCACCCTCAGAACATAGGACTGCTGAGCACATACTACCCTTATACAAGTGCATTTTGGGGAATTCATCACACAGATGCATGTTTCCTGCAGCAAGCAGCAATTTCTGAAGCTTGAAGGAGGAGGATGTTCCAAGGGGAAGCCACACGACTGCACCTGAAAGGAGGGCCACTCTCTACCACCCAGCTTTCTCCATAGGTAGAATGAATGAGCTGATTAGACAGCAGAAGTAGGAGCAAAGGGCTCTTACCTAACCAAGGATACCTGACTCTTGCCCTTAACAGAATGAATAGGCCAAGTGAGTAAATATAGTAGAGCCATCAGACAGACAACATGGAAGAGCAAAAAAAGATCATTTTTACACCCATGTGTAGCTTTTATGTGTACAGTTTCCATGATAACAGTTTTTACTTCTGGTATCTATTTTTTGTGCATTTTAGACTTTTACTGTTAGTTTATATGGAAATGGTCCGCTGAGTTTTCCTCCATTGCAGCTGAGTGTTAGTGATGAGAAAAAAAAATGTCTGCCTGAGAGACTTTGGAATCTGAAAGAGGGAAGGGATCTGTGACTGAATGTGAGGTTTAGGTGACCTGCACTGCTTTTTCCTGTGTGGTTGGAAAAAAAATGATCTATAGGTAACTAGCAATCTGATTGGCCAATTTTCCACACAAATACACACATATACACACACACACACACACACATATATATATATATATATATATATATATATATATATATATATATATATATATATATATATATATATATATATATATATATATATATATATATATATATATATATATATGGTCCTATATCATAACCATGAAAGTCTGTTTCAGCGAATACATAAACATCTACACATATTGCTCGAACCGTGAATACACCAAATGCCCTAAACCGTGAAATTCAAAATCTCGAATCGTCACAGTTGGCCAACCCCACCACCCGCTACATTCTACCCACCCAAACAAAATAAATAAACCACATACATACACTAACCGAAACCCTACTTCTAACCCTAAAGTAAAGCTTGCATATACTACCATGTATGCACTTACCTTAACCCGTACCCTAACCCTAAGGTCAGTAACTATCACACACTTACCTTAATGAGCTATACCCAAACAAAATAAATAATCCACACACATACACTTAACAAAACCCTACTTCTAACCCTACACTAAACCTTACATACATTACTATCTATGCACTTACCTTAACCCGCACCCTAACCCTAAGGTCTGTAACTATCGCACACTTACCTTATGGAGCTATACCACAGAAGGGACAACTATGATGATTCGAGATTTTGAATTTCGTGGTTTAGGGCGTTCAGTGTATTTGCGGTTTGCGCAGTATGTGTCAACATTTACTTATTCGCTGTAATGGGCTTTCGCAGTTATAATATAGACCCATATATATATATATATATATATATATATATATATATATGTGTGTGTGTGTGTGTGTGTGTGTGTGTGTGTGTGTGTATAGGTTCCATGGTTTGACTGAGCCAGAATTCAGTGACTCCCTGATTGTCCAGCCTGATTTATCAAAAACCAGCTTGTTGAAGGCATGCAGTATGTAGAACAAGATGCTCCCCACTGCCAGAGCCATTCTAAAATCTACCCTGGAGTTTCTGTGAGTCTTTTTTTTTTTTTAAGCTCTACTATATAACCAGCTAGTTTTTTTGAAGGCATTTCAGCAGCAATCTGCCAGCTGACAAGTTTGAAATAAATAATATTTGATGGCCAAGTAAACAGTGTAGGCATTAAGTGCCTCTTTTGAGGATGACTTGGGAGTACGGTCTGGTTATGTGACTTACTCAAAATCATACAATAGGTAAAGAGAGACTGAAAAAAATCAAACCCAAGACTTAACAGTTGAAGCTCATTAGCAGTTCATAATTTTCTGTCTGTCTGTCTGTCTATCTATCTCTTAAGAAAAAGGGGTAGACACAGATATAACACATTTCTATACATTGCCATTGAGGGAGTAAAATGACCAACAGAGTGTGTGTGCAAGAGAGAAGGAGAGGAATTGTGTGGACAGATTTTTTTCATTTTGCAGAAATGCTAATGTCCTAATCAAGAACAGTGGGACTTGAGAAGAACTGGGTGGTAGGGAGTGACCCTCCTTTCAGGTGTCAAAGCTTAACAAATAATATACCTTCTAGCAAATTAAATTTTGGATTATCCAGAATTATCCAGAATTATTAAAACAAATACTTGTCAAGATCTGTTATTTTTGCACAGCTGTTTGAAAGACAAATGATACATTTTGCTAAGTAATAATTAACTAGGTGGTTAAAAGAACAGGCAATGCGCCTTTTATTTCTTAAATTATATTTACATTATGACTACATTCTTAGCATGTAGAATCTCTCATCTTCAGTCTGTGATTTTTCAGACCCATAAGTGTTTAAGAAAGCACTTGCCATTGAAGTGACAGTAACATAACCTTAACGTTTAGGCGATACCTCAGAATTGTTAAAAGTAATTGCAGGTCTCCCAGGTTTATCTACCTCCTTCATTATTTTGTAATAGTAATGCTCTTGTGCTTAAACAATGGCTCATTTGTCAAAGCTCTTAGCATAACAGCATTTAAGGTGGAGTGGGAAAGGAAG
This sequence comes from Protopterus annectens, assembly GCF_019279795.1. Lineage (NCBI taxonomy): Eukaryota > Metazoa > Chordata > Ceratodontiformes > Protopteridae > Protopterus > Protopterus annectens. The sequence goes on along the minus strand of NC_056744.1, from coordinate 647,486,696 downwards.
GCTAAAATCCTGAATCTTGCTCAGTGCTTTGCAAATTTAGTGGATAAAAAGACAATAAAGAGCAGAATGTTTGTCTTTTAGATATGATTCTGTTAATCATTCACAGAACACATGCTACTGAGTTTGATATGCAATGCATTCAAAGTACATACAGGAATGATAACATTGTTTGAAAAGCTGTGCAGCAACACAGACAAAGTGCTCTTCACTGAATCAAAAGCAAAACTTAAAAGGCAGATTACATCTTGTGTAAAAGCCATACCATAGACATTTAAATGACAGTACAAAAATATTTTAATTTCCAGTTTTTGATTTAGCCCTTTTTTCCTTGTAATTATATAGCTGCTTAAGGAGGAACAAACATATCACATCCCATAATGGATCATTTACTTTGACCACTAACTTATCTCATTACATCCAAGTGACGCCTCCAGGTAAATCTGCAGTAACTCCTACTGACACCTCGAAGCGTCAAATATTGCTTGTTCATATTTGCATCAGTAATTCCAAAACCATGCTATGTACAAGGTTTTAAAGATTTCATCTTAAAGCGTATAGCAAACTCAATTGCATTAATATTTGACCTCTGTCTAGTGCAGAAAAATATATATTAACTGTTGTTTTTATTATATTAATTTATATAGATATCATTTTCACATTTTTTTCTAAATATCTCATAAAAATAGTTTCTGCTGAAGAGTTTGCCATTTATACCTCTGTAATAATCTGTATGATTCCAGAGATATGGACATTTGTTTGCAATGTGTGGACATAGTTTGATTCTGTGAAAAGGCTTAGGCTCCACATTGGAACTTACAGTGCAAAACTTCCTGAGCTTCACTGGAGTGAATAAGATGGATAGATTGTAGAGTTGGTGACTAGGGGGTAACAGCTCATAATACCATTTATAGACTGGTAACAAGGTAAAGCAAACCATCGGACATAGCTTCATATTATCCTATATATATTGTGTGAACAAATGAAAGCATATAGAACATTACTGCTTTAATATAATAAATGGAATAGTACAGTATTTATATTGCAACAAAATCTGTGTAATTACACACCCCAAACAAGGAGAGATTCAAACTAGAGATTATTGGATTTACATGCATCCAACAACTCAAAAAAGTACAGCTGAGTGGTGGACAAAGAAAATCTGAATTTGCATTACATTTTTCAAATAAATAAAACTGCAGAAGATACATTTTCATTTGCTTATCGTTTGTTGTCTTTCTTTTTGCAAGCCGTATAAGTCTGAGTACTTTTCTTTTGTTTGTGCATATTTAGAGTGTTATATCCAGCAAAAAAATGTGTGAACTAGGAGGACCTGCATTATAAAATTACTACATCACAGTGTGTTATGGCTGTAAGTAAGCTTAAACCCCATTCTACTGGACACCGTCTGTGATACTGGGATTGAGCTTCATGTTTTTTTCTTATAGCACATTTTCATGGACCTATAATTAGGCAAGGGTAAAGTTAAATACAGAATTGTCCTGCCCTTCTTCTAACAGCATTTTTTTCAAGGGACCTATTGCTTGGCATGAGTGAAGTTAAATGTAATATCTGGGTGTCAGGGTATATTGTTTTGTTGGGAAAGTTATAACACAGAGAGTTTGGGAACTGGATGTGAATCTTAGATGTTTGTGTGCGCATGTGTGTGCATATGTGTGTGTGGGTGTGTGTGTGTGGGGGCATGTGTGTGTGTGCGTGTGTGTGTGTTTGTGTGTGTGTGTGTGTGTGTGTGTGTGTGTGGGTGTGTGTGTGTGTGTGTGTGTGTGTGTGTGTGTGTGTGTGTGTGTGTGTGTGTGTCATAATGTAGGCCTAGGATGCTGTGCACTGACAGTGTTAGCATATTGAAAAGAAAATACCAGAACAGTAAAATATTAAACTGTATCAGGCTGAATCATTAACAATTGTACCGCATGACACTGCTGGCAATATTGCCTAAGTGAATAATTTAAATGCAGAGTGCTGCAGATCCCTCCACATGTAGATATAAAGCAAAGTCTCATGCCAAAAGAAGCATATTTTCTTACTTTTTCAATTTGTCTTCATTGCTGTAGACTTACAACTTCATGGCTTATTTTTTTCACATTCAGCCTTTTTATGAACAGACTTTTATACAAAACAAAGTAGACTGCATCCATGTAGACATGGCTCAGGGCTCAGACTTCATATTGGGCTGATTTTCAATGCTGAAATGACACCCTGACCCCATGTGCAAAATTGGAAAAGGGGTTGAGGATGGATGGATGAAAAGACAAACTACCAACGTAGTGAAAAAGTTAACAAGTAACCTTAGGTGTTACTGCTCAATGCTCGGAGCCTAAACCAAAAATTCTACACCCTTCAAGTCCTCCTCAGTCTGAAGAATGTAGACATGTGTGCCATGACCAAGACTTGGTTTAAAGCTATAGAAAGTACTCTGGAAGTGCAAGGTTACAGTGCCTTCCACATATTTAGATCAATAACAGCACAGACTGGGGCCAAAGGTGGAAGTGTCTTGATCTATGTTAGCAACAAACATACTTCCAGGTTGGTTAAACAGGATGATACCATGGAGCTCATCCATGTGCAAGTCACCATATATAAGGTACCTCACCATACCATGGCTATCTACAGGTCACTATATATGCCCCTAAAGTCTCACGACTCTTACCTAAACCTACCAGAGGTGCTCACCATCCAACCACACTATTGATGTTGATTTTAACTACCTCTCTATATTCTAACCACCCTATTCATGGTCATTTTAACTACCCCTCTGTAGACTAGGAAATGTACAATGCCTAAAACTCACAGGCACAGCACTCCCTGGACTTTATTAACACAGAAACAGTGGAACAAATAGTGCACACTCCAACCAGAGGATCAAACATACTGGATCTGTTACTCACCAACATGAGAGAGCATTGCAACACCCCCCTCCCCCGTGTCATGTTCTCACCAATGAGGTTGGATCACAAAGTTGTCTCATTCAAAGTAAAATGTAACCAAGGAAATCCAGCTAAACCAGTAACAGTTAGGAACTATTCAAAGGCAAACTACATCCCAGTTTGTCAAAATTCAAGGGTCCCCCAGCCATGAGACTACAGCTACCTATGCAACATTATTCATAGAGTCCCTATGCAAATGTGTGCATTGCTGCATGCAGGCTACCATACCTACCAGAAATAATCCCAAAACAAAAACTAAAAACAAGTCCCACTGGTGGAATCCTCACCTAAACAGTGCGAATAATAACAGAAGAAAACTCATGGCCAAAATCAGGAAAAGCAATTCCCTGAAAGACATGTGCTCTCTTATCCAAGTAAAACAAAACTAAGAGGCCTAATTAATTCCAACAAGGCCATCTACAAGGTCAGGATAGCCTCACAGGCTAAGGATAATCAGAAGGCCTTCTTCAGCTATGTCCGGAACCTTAAAGGTTAAAACACAGCAGTGTGCTGAACTGGTGGTAAATGGTATCACCTACACAGATTAGGGTGACAGAGCAAATCTACTGTTTGATAAATTCAACTCAGACTTCACCCTCCACTCCCCCCAGTACCACCAGGTGAAATCGTCTCTAACATACTTCCCCCAATTTATCAGCAGGGACCAGGTGCTGGCAGCATTCACTAAAGCCAAGAACACCACCTCCATAGGTCCCAACAACATTCCCAGTTGCCTTCTGAACAGTCTAAAACATGACCTATCAGGACCACTTGAGTCACTCTTCAAATACAGCCTTGAAACAGGCTACTTTCTGGGTGAATGGGGGACAGCAACAGTCATTCTCCTCCACAAAGGTGGATCATCAACCAACCTAGGGACTACAGACCTATTAGTCTAACAAGCCTAATATGCAAAGCCATGGAATTAATTATTATGGAAATAATAAACAAGGACATTGGCAACCTACAGACACTGGATCCATCCCAGTCTGGCTTTCTTAAGGGAAGGCCATGCCTACTTAACCAGGTAGACTTCTTTGAAAAGGTCAATGTGGCAATGGACAAGGGTAATACAGTGCACACTGCCTATCGTGACTTGGCTAAGGCATTCGATACAATAACCTAGTCAGGTATTGTTGACAAGCTCTTTGAGCTAGGCATTAATCCCTACATAACTCACTGGATTGTCGTCTGGCTCACAGACAGAAACCAAGAAGTCAGGATTGGTGAGACCACCTCCACTAAGAGACCAGTCACCAGCGGAGTACCCCAGGGCTCTGTGCTGGCCCGCTCCTGTTTGACGTCTACTTCTCTTAAGTCAAGGCTAATGTTCAAGGCCTCTGACTCGCCAAGTTCACAGATTACTTTAAGGTGGGAGCTAGCATAGATCCCCGAAGACACCGACATCTTGCAAGTGGTTTAACACAGACAAATGACAGGTGCCAAAGCCATACTTAAAACGTGATTCCAAAAAACACTATAATGCCCTTTGGGAAACTGTCAACCCAAGTTAATTACTCCAATGATAAAATGCCCCTAAGAGTCAACCCAGTAATAAGGGATCTAGGAACATATGTAGACAGCGATTAGTTCTTTGACCAACATGTAGCTAATCTAATAAGAAATCATTTTATGTCACCCAATTTTTTAGGTAAGGGTATATAGGCATTCAAGTCCAAAGAAGTTATAATACCACTCTACTCAGCCTTATCAGACCTATCATTAAATGCAATGCCTCCATTAACATGTATCTAACCAGACACTTGTAACAGCTGGAACACCCACAAAGGTTTCTCACCAGGAGAATTCAGCGCATGAATACCCTGACCTACACTGATCATCTAAAGGCTCTGTTCCTGTATTCAGTCTCCTACAGGCAGCTGAGAGGAGATCTTTGCCTGGCTTACAAGGCTTCCTCAGCCCAAGTCCTGAGGCATCCGTTGCACATGCACAAAACAAGCATCAACATCAAAACTAGATCCAGGGATCTGCACTTCACTTGTGACATAAACAACATGCTGAGAGACAGTTATGTGTTCAAAGGATCCCCACACTATGGAATAGGGTTCACATTCATATAAAACAGAGTTCATCCCTGATCTTATCAAATGAAACCTTGACAATTTGATGGGAAATCATAAATTTTGCTCCCATCTTGCTCCCATGTTTCTTATGGACATAGGCCATCAATAAGAAAATAATTATCCTAACTAGCACCCCCCACTAACATGCCTAACCCAGTATAGACACCCATGATACAGAGGATCCAAATGGTTTGGGGTACATGGCTAGGACTGTAAGGGCCCTAGTGGTCATTAGCCTACTAATAACCTATGATACTTTGAACCTATGATGTAGTAGGCTAGCTGCCCTTTGTGGACCATTTTAAGTTTAGCCAATTTCCCTTAGTGATAATCAAACCCTGTACCTCTTGTCTGTGAAGTACACAACTTAACTGTTATGCCAACCATGTGTTGTATTAGGTAACCATTTGCTAGAGCAAGTCCTGAAATACGGAGACTGAAAGCTGAAAGAATGGACATACATATACTAAGTCCGAGATGCCATTCTCTGAAATTCCCCTTTTTTTCCAAGGTTTGATAATCTCAGAATTGATATATATAAGTTTTAGGGGTGGGTAGATGCAGGGGGCTTGCCCTCATGCAAAAAGATGCTTTAAAGAGAAGAGTGTTTTTTGAAATTTGCTGTTCTCCTGTGTTTGGGGTCTTTTTTTTTTGGTTTGTCAATAGGAACCCATGCTATTATATCTTGTAGGACTTTTTTGTTTTTGCTTTTTAACTTAGAAGTTGAGGGATGCATATCAAGAAGAATGGACATAATGAAGAATGGAAATATGGAATGCTACACCTAAACTAATCCCAATCCCTTCAAGCTGCACGCTCTAGGGACCTAAACCTTGTCACCACAATAAACAGGACATGCTGGAGGGATAGATTCCTGTCCCAGAGACTTCCCGTACTCTGGAACAAGCTTGATGACTGGATGGGAAAAAGGAAATACACCCCGGGGATCACTTCTGTGGCTCTGCTCGACAGTGGCACAGGAAAATAACTTTCTTGGGTGGTGTAAGCCAGGGAACCTTGTTGGCTAGGCTTACTTAGGCCCTTGGGCTGATAGCCTAGTACCTACCTATGAAACTATGGACATGAAGTAAGAAACATCTCATCGCATCAGTGAATGGCCATTTTTTCCTCCTCAGCTTAAATCTGAGGGTGGAAAGATGCCGGAAATAATGGACCTAGTTTGGAGCCCCATGTTGGGAGAAATGATCCTTTTTTTTTTGCTCCTCATCTTACTGTTGACAGATCAGGTAACAGCATTGGGTGGTAGATAAGCCACTTATGGCTCTGCATGCAAGAAAATAGGAATGTGAATGGACAGCCCCAAGGGACTATTGCAATTCTTTTCTATAAATTGCAGTAGTCCCTGGTGGTAACTTGAACACAGTATGCATCTGGGTATTGTATTCTATGGAGGGATGGTGTGTACCTACTGAATATGCTATCAATAAATCTGTAATACATATACAGAAGAGAAAAGAGCTGCTGTTCAAATCATTTTTCACTCATGCAAGGTGTATCCAGCTTATAAGCAATTATATATCCATCCAGACATGAAATACTGGTTGCACTATCCTCCTTCCATTTTACATTTTGAATTATGGTAATTAAAAACAACAAAAAATGAGGATAAGTAACTGGTTAATATAATACATTTTATTTTTTAATACATATATCATTTAACTGGGGTTGGCATTGCAATCTCTGAAGCAATGTCCTTGAACCCCTTGTATTTATTGTATCCTTAGTAAGAGTAATGCTTTGAGTTTTCCAGCTTTGCTATCATTCCTGATTACCACATCTTTTAGCAGTACTTATTTGTAGAGACTACTATTTCCAACATTAATCTTATAGCATTTGTACTATTTCTTAACCATTTAATGTCAAATGTGGTGTCAATGATTGCCAGAATAAACTCCGTTCTCATATACAATTTTTTTTATTTTAAAAATCACAAAAATACATTTCTAAATTTAAAAACAATCCCATTCTCAAAATACCTCAGAGATGATTTATTCTGGACTTTTAATATATATTAGTAAAACAGAAGCCATAACTTTTTAAACACATGAAAATTCAACCCAAAAGTGAGATATTGTGCCACTCATTAGTTTTCCTTCCAACTTCTCTCTCTCTCTCTCTTACACAGTAATAAGCCCAGCAATATGCAGCTAATATGTAAGGTAAATGCCCATGTTTATCTTGGGAATTCATGTCATTTCACCAGAGATTGCATTAAGGACCAGACAATGTGAACTACTAAGCCTATTTAAATAACAATGCTAGGAAGACACCAGATAAAGCTGTAAGCAGTGTTATAAACCATATATTCCATTTTAATGGCCATCAGGGATAGAGGGTTCAATAATGAACAGCAAATGTTGCTTCTGGCAGAAACCCAGGTAGTCAGAAAGAGGTAATTTTTGGAGTGGTGGGTTGTAAAGCTGGCTGTATTGGAAAACAAATGACAACTATTTGATTACTATTAAACTACTGTCAATGTGTCTTGTTGGGAGTGGCTAAAATATCTTTGAGAGAGAAACGGATTGAAATATATCATTGTGATGATTATATCTTTCACTTGATTGCATTCAAATATCTGTGAGGTACATTGTAAAATGGTTATTTTGGGAAAGTTGAAATGAGGATGTAGGTAGTATATGGAAATAAAGGACAGTTATCTGATTGGAGTATATGACAGGTATGAGAGAAACAAGATGGAATACATTTTGGTGATCATTGTTTCTTTTACATGATCACATTCAGCCATCCCAGGTATACACAGACATGAAGTGATTATTTTGTGGGGGGAGAGGCAGGGTTTCTGTGACAGTAAAGAACATTTGCTTGATCACAATTGAATGATTGTCCATATGGCTTATCTATGAGTGGTAGTGTACTTATCTGAGATATTTCTTTCACTTCATCATGTTCAAATGTACAAGATGCCCATAGAAAGTGGTTATTGTGGGGATGGAGAAGAAGGATGTATGTGAAGATAAGGAACATTACAATGACTTGATTACAGTTAAAGGATCACTGATACTGGCTGTCAGTGTAGAGCAGTACATGTGTCAGATACCAACAAGCTGAAATACATTACAATAGCCATTTATTTCTTTCACTTGATCAAGGCATCAGACCTGGGGTATCTCTGGGTGGAAGGGAGGTAAGAAGTCTGTCAAGATAATGGATAGTACATTTATTTGATCACAGTTAAATTATAATTGATATGATTGAAAGATAGGGGCAGTGCATATCTGTAAGAGAAACTGAAATACATTAATACATTATTTCTTTTACTTTATCATGATCAACCATCAGAGATGTTCACAGTCACAAAATCTTTTTGAGGTGAGGAGAAAGACCTGTGTGTGTGTTTGTGTGTGTGTGTGTGTGTGTGTGTGTGTGTGTGTGTGTGTGTGTGTGTGTGTGTGTGTGTGAAGGCAAGAAGCAACTACAATTACCTGACAGAAATTAAATGATCATCATTGTGGCTTGCTGGGGAGACCTCTGATTGTGTCTACTGGCAATGAGTTGAAATACATTACTGAGACAATAATTTCATTCTTTTAATCAGAATCAAATATCAGAAATATGCACAATCAAATAGTGGCTATCTTTTGATGGCTAAGGAGGTAAGCTGTGTGTGAAGTTAAAGAAAATTAAATGTACTTGATCTCACTTAAATGATCATTAGTTTGGCCTATGAAGGATAAGCAGTGCAAGTGTGTTTAACAGAAACAAGTTGGGATATATTACTATGGCCATTACTTATTTCAGTTTATCACAGTCAGGCATCAGATATACATCCACAGGGAAAGTGGTTATTTTTGGTGTAGGAAGACATTTTTAAGAAAATGTTTATGAAACTGCTGTCACTTGACTAGAGTTAAAAAATCATTGATCTGTCTTGTAAGGGTAGTGTGAATGTCTGTATGGAAGGAGTCCATGCTTAAAAAAAATCATCAAAACTTTTGTTTGTGGAGAGTTGAAATGCAAGGCAAGTTTGTTGACACCCACAAAGTCTGTATAACTTATGTTCCTAGAGCACCTAGACAGGCCAAGAAAAAGGATAATTTGTGCAGATAGCACAGAAGCAAGTGGGGAGCAGTAACTGATTATAAACAATGACCTCTAGGCTAAATACCCACCAGCACAGAAGTAAAATGGCACCACAGTGACATCAGTAACTAAGAAGCCAGTGTTAATGACACTCAAATGTGGCCATTACACAGGCATGGGATACAATACTAGGGAACATCTAATGTTTCTGGACTGTGATTCCAGGCCTACTTTACTGGTCCATTCTATTTGCTGACAGTGAGTTCCACTGTCATATCCCAATGGCTGCCATGAGGCTACTTAGATAAGGGGGCACAGCTCTTTACCTGGAGCTTTAGAGCTGTGTGTAGCATCACAGTTATACAGATGTGCACACACACACACACACACACACACACACACACACACACACACACACAGCTCTGTATATGCATGCATGTGTGTGTGTGTGTGTGTGTGTGTGTGTGTGTTTGTGTCAGTAAGGAAAAAGAGGGAGAGAACAGATTTTAAGCATAAATATTGTGGACCCTTCCTTTTTTCCATATGGTTTACAAATCTTTATATGGTCACACAATGACAAAGTGTGCAGGCTGTGCACCTGCTACCATAGGACTAAAGTTGCTATTAAACTTGCGAGTCTTGGAACTCTGAAAAATAACCAGTGAATTAAAAATAAATAGAGAAATAGCAAATTTTGAAACTTGTTATACCGTTAAAGCATTTTTGCAGGGAGGCTTCACCCCTTGCACGTCCTGACATATCAAGTTGCTTCCCCCATTCTCTTGATGCTTATGTATACTAACTTCAATCTTGCTGTATCCTGGAGCTAGGGAATGATCCAAGGTACCATATAAATTTCCTATTAATGATATCATTTTCAGGTTTACAATTAAGGTCCTCAGAATTGCAGCAGACATGCATTCAACTATGGGAACAAAAACTGCTGCGCTGCATGCCCTTCCTGAGGATGACTTGATGTTATTCATATGCAGGGTACGTTAGCTCTTATAATGAACACTTGCTGTAAAGAGCTCTGTTGTCTTGCTGCTCATGTTGCTATTCATGTACAGGGTACGCAATTCAGGACTACGCTGTGCACCATTTACTTGTCATACCATAATAACATATTTCCAGTTATAAACATTATACATCACATATACTCCTTTGTATATTTGAACCAAAAAACTCTCTTGGAGCATGTATGAAGAGAAAATAATAAATATAGTAAAAAAAACTTCAAAAAGACTGAATAAAATAAACAAAATCTTATAACACAGGACAAAACACACCGGTACTTAGCACTTTCATCCTTTATTAAGTGATACTTAAAGGATGAAAGTGCTAAGTACCGGCTCCTGGGTGTTTTGTCCTGTGTTATAAGATTTTGTTCATTTTATACAGTCTTTTTGAAGTTTTTTTGACTATTTTTTGTATATTTTACCATCAATTCAACATTAAATAAATTGATCGATTTCTGCCTTTCCTTAAACCTAACTCCTCCTCCAAAACATTATTCTGCATGTATTGTTCCCACAATTTCCATTTTTTCTTTGTAATTTACTCATACCCTTTTCTAAAGAGCCCACCTCAGTTCTTTTATCTCTTACAACATTCAGTACTTCAAATACATTTGGTTCAGACTTTAATTTCCGTTTTCAAGTAGTTGCTTTTTTGGCAGTCATCAGAATTAAACATAGCAAGGTCTTACTATGTCTTGACAATTCAGAACCTGTATCCCTGCTCAAAAAATAATTTCCTTAGTTACACCTGATCACCCAGTACTTCTGACAGAGTATTCTGTGGGTAATTTTTAAAGTCTGCCAACTTATTGCACTCCCAAAACATGTTTTTTCTGTTTTTCCCCCATCACACCTCTAGCATTTGCCATCTACCTGAGGAAATATTTTTGGAGCCGGGTAGAAAAATACATATATATGCACTTCCAGGCAACAATCCTAAATGTTCTAGACTTTATTGCATATTTGGGAGCCATACATAAGTGCTCACCTTGTTTCTTGTGAATTCCTTATCCATTGTCTCTTCCCAATCTTTTCTAATCTCCTCTGATTGATTTCTGTAGTTATTGTGCAGCTTCTGTTCTAGATTCACCTAAAAACTCTATCAGAGCAGGTCTTTCACTTAAGATTCCCCTATTGCTTTCTCTTTGCCTGTACTCGGGTATCAATCCTTTATAGGGAAGGCAGTCTCTAGCCTGCAGTTCAAACAACATCTTGGTTTCTTCCCATTCTATTACCGTTCCCTCTCCAGTTATTTGCTTGCAATACTGTAGTTCCTTTACTAGTTTCTCCAATAAATTTCAACCCCTCTTGCCTAATCTCTGTACCCATAATTTCTGTCATTACTATTAGTAAAATCTCCTTTCTCTATTCTTGTGTTGGCTTTGTTCTTAGAATACTTTCTGGTACTTTATGAATATAATATTTTTTAATTTCTCCAAGTCCTTTGAGTTTCTAATAACAGGACAGGAATGGACCCCATTCCTAAGTCAAAGTACAATTAAAGTTCATGAAATTAGTATTGTTTCAATCTTTGATGTCATCCAGAAGTGTTCTTTGCAGCACCCACAATGTGCCCAGTAATGACCCGCTCTGCAGTTTGTATGGAGTTACATGTATTGGTAACATATTTAAATACAATTGTAGATTCTTTTTTATAAGACACATTGCTCCTACTACTATTACTATTGAAACTGCCTGGGTATCTTTCTTCCGCACTGCTCTCATTTCTGCCTGGAAATCCTGATATTTTATGACTTTGTGTCTGTTTGTACGCAAGACACTGTAGTCACTGGGTGTAGCGATTTCCATGATCAATGCTACTTTTGTCTTCTTTTCATGGACCACTATATCTGTTTTTTTTTTCACATCTATCTTTTGGACTGTTGGTAATGGGTAATCACCCATGTGATGTAGACTTCATCATTTTCTATGATGCTTTGTGGCTCATGTTTCCAGTGTTTTTCAGCCACTGCAATACCATAATGTTTGCACAATCCCCAGTGCAACAATCTTGCCACATTATTATTATGCCTTTCAGTATACAGTCCTTGTGCCATTAGTATGGCACAACCAGCAACAAGGTGTGCAACTTTTTCCAATTCTGTTTTGCAAAACCTACATTTATCTGTTTCCCCCCACATGTTCAATGGACTTTGTAAACCAACGTGTACGTAGCCCACTGTCTTGAGCCTCCAATATTAACCTTTCATCTTCTAGTTTGAGTTTGCCTCTCCTTAACCATTCCTGCATTCAGTCCTGATCAACATGAGGGTCTTCCAGAAGTCTTCTATACTTGCAGCTACATTTATGCATTTGCCACATTTCTTCCCTTCTCATCTGGTCCTTCACCTTATATTCTTTCTTTTGTTTTTTTAGCACATTCAGTTGCTGCCTGGTTTTTATCTACTTCTGGTTTGATTTCCATTCCTGCTTGATGCCGATATGCTTCTGCTAAGTTAAGCAGGGAAGCCATCTTAGATTTATTCTCCTCATGCTTCAAAACTTTCACTACATTTGGGTCTTGTAAGATCAGCAGATATATGTGGAGTCCTACAACTGCAGATCTTTGCATGTAATCAATTTCAAGGAGGCCCATACCGCCCTCACAGTGGGGAAGATATAATCTTGGTATGCACTGAGTTTTATAAATCATTTGATGAGCATGAAGCATCCTTCTTGTTTTCCTATCTAATCTATCCGACACCTTTTGGGGCCAGCCAATCACTCCAAAACTGTAAGTTAGGGCAGGAAGAACAAATTCGTTTAGTGCTTGAATTTTGTTCCTAGATGTCAACACTGTTTTCAGAATTAAAGTCTTCTAAAATATTCCTTACTAAGTTTTATTCACATTTGTTCATGTTTTATTGTTGATCTTTCATCAAATGCCAAATATTTATACACTCTCTCTTGCTCAGCGTTCTTTTATATCACATTCTTGTCCCAAACTGATGTTTTCTTGGTGCTTTAAAGGTTGCTTTTGCACATTTATCAAGACCAAATGACATTCTTATATCATCTGAAAAAGTTTTGACTACTTGCAGTTGTGCTTTCAGTTCCTCATCTGATGAGCTATACAATTTTAAATCATCAGCAAAGAGAAGATGACAAGTCTTTGCACTTTGTTGTTTTCTAGGAGCCAAATTATAGCCATGGCCTGAGCTGTTAAGTAGACAGCTTAATGGGTTAAGGGCAGGATAGAATAGCAGCAGTGACAAGGAGTCACCCTGGAATATCCCCTTTTGAATTTTTATCCCTGGAATAATAATTTGTTCTTAATCGTGGCTTAATTGGAAAGTGGTCTGCCACTATTTCATGGTGACTGTAATATAATCGATCAGTGCAGGGTGTATCTTATACATTTCTAAGCACTCTTTTATCCATGAATGTGGGATACTGTCAAATGCTTTTTTGTAGTCAATCCATTCCATACTTAGATTCTTCCCCTTTTTATAGTTCTCCACTATGACTTTATTTAACAACAAATGATCCTTTGTTCCATATGACTTTCTTTTATTGTCCTTTTGTTCTATTGCCATAATTCAGTTTTTGTCTAAATGACGATAAACTCTCTCGGCATCAGTTCTGGTATATAGTTTATATGTCGTAATTTTTAGGGTAGCTTGTAGGTTCACTCTTAAGTGGAGCATTGTTTTTCCTATTTGTTGTTAACCAGGCTGGTGTATGTTCAGGGTGTGCATATAAATAGTTCTTACTCATAACTCTTTGTGCAAAGATGATAATACTTTTAACCAGAAGTTAGGTACTGCATCTAGGCCTGGGGCTTTCCAGTTACAGGCTTTTCTTAACTTCGTTTCAATCTCTCTGGCTATTACTTCATCCCATTTCACATTCTTTAAACTTCTTATTCTTTCTTTTACTTCTTCTAGCCATTTAGCATCTTTATGTTCTACAGGATCTTCATAAATATTTCTCTAAAATGTATCTATTTCTTCTTTTTTTGGTGGTCTTTCAATTCCTTTCACCTTTTTCCCAATTCTCTATAAAACCGTTTTGGGTTATCAATAAATTGCTTATTTTGTACTTTTCCTTTATATTTATCTGTGTATCTTCTAAGTTTTTCTGCCTGTGCTGATATTTTTGGTTTATTATTTGCAATAGTGCATGATAAATCCTGATCTGTTATAATACTGCACATTGCTTTTATCACGTCTATCTTTCTGAGTATTTTTATTGATCTGTTCCCTCTTCTATACTCTTCTAACAGTGACACTTCTTGTCTTAATTGCTTTATAGTTTTCTCTATTCAGTACTTCCATGATAACATTTGATTTCTCCCCTTCCTTTCCCTTACTACCCTGTGTTCTTGTGGTAGAACAACAAACAAACAGGGAAGATGGAAAAATATGCAACCAACTTTAATAAACAGAGATTAGCGCTTTTGTCTGTTGTACATTAAAATGGACTTCATTAGATAAAAGTCAAAACACAAAATAACCCTTAAATAGGTAATTAATAATTAATTATCTATCAGTTTCCCTCCAAAAGCAATAATTGAAAAGATTTTAAAGTACTAAAACACAATCTAAATTGCATTTGACAGTTATAATATAGCTTCATGACTCCGCTAATAAAAACACACATAATATTAACCCTATTTATGTTCAACTCCTATCATACAACTTCCATAATAATATGATAGAATTGTTCCAGATTACCCACCTTTATAAAAAGAAAAACATATGTAAAAGATATATGAAAAAATATATGAATAATTAGACATATTTTTTTATGAATCTGTATAATCACGCTACAGAAAATGTATTGTTTCCTAGAAAATAGTAATGACAAATAAAAATGAAAAATAAAAATATAAAAAAAGTATAAACACAATTCTTTTAAATTAAATTTATACATGTAATCATCGTTCCAAGGCTTTTAGTCTCAACAGACAATAAATAGAACTAATATCGTTTAAACCTGGCCATGTACATGCATCCAGTTTCAACTGCCAAACTAACTTTTTTTTCTCCAAGTAGAGACCTGCCGGGCCCCCCCTTGGGTTAGTCTTAATTCCATTTATGGTCATATAGCTAAAGGAATGGTCAGGATAATCAATAATATGCTTAGCTAAGGCATTAATCTCTTTTCCCTTCCTTATACTATACTCATGCTCATATATTCTATCATGGAATCGTCGTTCTGTCTTACCTATGTAGAAACCTAAACAGTGATTACATGTTGCTAAGTACACTATGTTTTTAGACTCACACTTATACTTATTGTTCAAATAATATTTCACACCCTTTAGGGTCTTAGGATTTGGAGGTACCTGATGGGACTTGAGCTTAACTCTCCATTGCATCGAGAACTTTTAGAATTTATCAATAATATGGGTTGTGACTTTTTGTCTATATTAATTAAGCATAATAGGCAATTAATGGACAACTTGTTGCAGGACCTTAACAGGTTGGACCATGAGCTTACCAGTAACAAGGATTATGAAAGAGTTAAGGTGGAACATATGCGGATTTTCTTCTGGAACCCTTGAAGCGCACCAGCACCTTTATTTCCCCCCTGTAATCCACTAGTCAATGTCCTAGAAAAGTTGTTTGAGATTGAGCTAGGAAAATATGTGACACAAAGATTGATTTTGTGGAGAATTTGACTAGAATTAAAGGGTACTCCTAAGAGAATTACTAAAAAACAAGGACTACCAATTTACCAATTTATGAAACCAGATAAGGGGGTGGAATAGTAATTATGTCACGTTTGGACTATGCAGGAAAGACATTCTGAATGATTCGACCACATATGAAAGAGTCTCAAAAAGTGAGGTGAACAGGGCATACCCTAAAATTTACATTTTTTTGCAGGGTGCACTCTTTGAGGGGCTCATCGCTAAAGTGGAATTTGATTATCTGACTAACACTACCCCTGTTATTCCATCCATTTTTGGCATCCCCAAGTGCCATAAGGACCCTTCAAATACCCCCTTCAGACCCATAGCTGCTGCCAGGGGTTCAAAGACTGAGCCCCTGATGGCATATGTAGATCATTACTCAAAGGGGACTTTGCAGGTTTGCCCACAGGTTCTTAAGGACTCCTGCCATTGTTTGGAAATGCTTCAGGAGGTTGACATGAGTAGGGACTTTATGTTCCTTACAATAGATGTGATCAATTTATTTTCGGTCATACCCCATCAGGAAGGACTGGAACTATATCATAATAGTTTGATTAATGGGAACTTGTTGTTTAATGACAAAAATAATTTTTTGGTGAACTTAATGGAGATCATCTTGAAAAACTACTTTTTGTATTTTGAAGGGGAACTGTTTCGTCAAACTAAAGGAGTGGCTATGGGGGCCAAATGTGCCCCTGTTTTTGTGAACTTAGTTCTGACAGAGTGGGAAAAACAATTTGTGTTCACCTCACTGTTTTGGTCCAAGGTAATTTTGTTTTTGAGATTCTTGGATGATATACTGATTTTATGGGGAGGCACGATTGATGAAACAAAGGAATTTGTGGATTATTTGAACTTGACTACATCCTACTTAAAATTTACACACCAGATGCATTCTTCCAAGATCCACTATCTAGATATGGAATTGGACAAAAGTCAGGAAACCTTGAGATCAGCCATACGGGAAAGATACTTATTGCAACAATTTTCTTCAGTTTGATAGTTGTCACCCGGCCCACCAAAAAAGAAGTGTGGTTAAGGGCCAGATGGTTCGGATCTCAAGGTTAATTAGTGATGATATGATGTTCCAACAAGAGATGAGCATCCTTATTGACATGTTTAAAACTAGGGGGTACCCTATCAAAATGTTGCAGAAGACAAAGAATGAGGTTAATAAAGGTAGGACCTCAAAATCTGCATCCATACTGAGATCAGGAGGGAACCTAGTGAACAACTGTAGGGGAACTACTTTGAAAGATGAGGTATTTGTTGTACCCTACAATCAATTAATGCTCCAATTAACCCCCAAGTTCAATTTTTATTTGGGAGAATGTTTTTGATGCTGAGCTTAGGGCTAATCTGGGGTAAAGGCTCAGAGTGGTGTACAGCAAAGGTAGGAACATTAAGGAATGGTTGGAATTGGATGATAGAAGTATAAAGGGAAATTACAACTCAAGAATGAGTAAATGTGGGGCATGTAATTGGTGTAAGTACATCAATGATAGGCCATACGTAGAAATTGCAGGTTTTCATAGGAACCTACAATGCCCCATAAGGTGTAATTGTTACACTGAGTTGGTGGTCTATGTGGCCACATGCATTTCCTGTCAGGCATTCTATGTGGGAAAAACCACTAGGCAGTTAAGAGACAGGATTGCTGAGCACACCAAAGACATTAAAAAACAAGAAAACATCCAGTTCACTTTTCCTACACTCATCTATATGTTCAAATTACAAAAGATTTTTGTTTTTTGTAATTGATAGGTCCTACAGAGAAGATAGAGGGGGTGACCTCAGGTTAGGCATAGAAATTAAGGAAACTAAATGACAACTTAGACTGAATGCCAAAGTGGAACCTGAAATTAATGAATATATTTATATAGCCAGTGTGTTAAAACAAAAGAGGAAACTGTGTTAGGTTATGGACATGCATGTAAGCATTATGGAATCACTGTTTTTAGAAATATTGTTTTTAGAAATATTGTTTATTGTGATTTTGCTAGTTTTGTAACACTGAGCCACAGCAGTACATATATTTGATGTTTAAGTTTGTTACAATTACAGTTTTGTGAAGTTTTATTTTTCATTATTTTTACTTCATGCATTTTTTATGTCTATATTTCTTGACTTAAGTGAAATTATCAACAGACTTGAAAATATTTAGATATGGCAAGGGTTAAATTTCTGAAGGCACTGGAAAAGAAGTGATGTACAGTATTTAAGGTGTGTTTGAATGAAAGCACATGACTCTGATGATGCTTGTTGAGGAGAAAGCACTTAGTCATAGTGTTTTGCTGTACCTTGTGTTTTAACATTTAATAAACTAGCATTTTTAGCACAAAGCTCATGTATGTCAGTCAAATTCTTTTTTGTTTTGTTTTGTTTATTCAAGTTATAGTTTTTACAATATTAGTTCTATTTATTGACTGTTGAGACTAAAAGCCTTGGAAGGATGATTACATGTATAAATTTAATTTAAAAGAATTGTGTTTATAAATTTTTTTATATTTTTATTTTTCATTTTTTATTTGTCATTACCATTTTCTAGGAAACAATACATTTTATGTAGAGTGATTACATAGATTTGTAAAATATATTTATATATACCTCTAATTTTTCATATTTTTTTCATATATCTTTTACATATGTTTTTCTTTTTATAAAGATGGCTGATATAGAGCAATTCTATCATATTATTATGGAATTTGTATGATAGGCGTCAAATATAAATAGGGTTAATATTATGTGTGTTTTTATTAACGGATTCATGAAGCTGTATTATAACTGTCAAATGCATTTTAGGTTGTGTTTTAGTACTTTAAAATGTTTTCAATTATTGCTTTTGGAGGGAAACTGATAGATAATTAATTATTCATTAATTACCTATTTAAGGGTTATTTTGTGTTTTGACTTGTATCTGATGAAGTCCATTTTAATGTACAGTGGACAAAAGCACTAATCTCTGTTTATTAAAGTTGGTTGTATATTTTTCCATCTTCTCTGCTTGATTTTTTTGTTTTAGTTTGTTTTTATTTTGGTGTATTATCGGGTCTTGTGGTAGAATTTTATCTGTTATTAATTTAGCTGGACAGTAGTATATCCTGTTTACTTCTATTATATTGCATGGATCTCTATGGACAGTCCTAATTATTGTGTTCGCTTGTTGTTTCAAACTTCAAACTTTGTGGGTTTTATTGGGTTTTATCAGGCGGCACGATACCAGGGCACTTCTATGGGCTAGGCTTGTAACGCCTCCAGGGCCATTAGCCTAGTACACACCTATGAACCTATGAAACTTCTGAGTCAATTTCTTTCATTGATCTTAATATGTCTATCTATCTCTATTAAATCAAGCAACTCTTCTTTTAGCTCATTTTCTTATAAACTGAGGGCACAATTTTTGTTCTCCATTTCCTGTGGGCATTCTATAGAGCGTTTTATAGCATCTTCCTGTGGCACAGTCTCTTCAATTTCATCTTGTGAAAATCCATTGCTCTGTCATATGGAAACTCAATGGCCTTTCACTCTTCAGCATTGCATCAGAGTTGCCAAAGTTTCCTGTTCTTTCCCTTGCTATCCAGCTTCAAGTGAATGTTAATTTTGGTTTCCTCTGAAAGGCTCCAAAATATCTTCATATGGCAACTGACCTGTTGCTTCCCATTCCACTGGTTTCTCATTAATATGGATGTCCATTGCTCTACCCTGCTGTGCTGTTATCTAAGTTTGATTTTCTAGACTGAATCCTTCACTTTGCAGGTACGCCATAACCTTAGTTTCTATTTCTTTAACTTCTCCATTACTGATCTTTTTTTCTACTTTTCCTCTTTGTATTCCTATTTTTTTGAATTGTAAAGTTTTCTATGTCCAGATTCCTTTGCCTATATTTCTCTTCAAATATCTTTGGTGCTGCTCTTTTTGTGTTGATTAGTTTTGCTTTCTCTTTTGCATAAATATTACACCATATTAAATCTCTTTGTCTTTCCCATGTACATATTTCTTCTTCAGATGTCTCCTGATCTTCCTGTTTCTTCTTACTTTGGGGACACATTCCATCATGCTGTGATGTAACCTGTCTAAGACCTTCTACACCAAATCATTCACTTTGCAGGCATTCCATAACTTCAGCTTTTATTTTTTTAACTTCTACCTTACTAATCTTCTTTTCTACAGTTCCTCTTTGTGATATTTTTTTTATTATTAAATTTTCCATATTTGGATGCCTTTGCCTGTATTTCTTTTCAAATATCTTTGCGGCTGCCTTTTTTGTATTGATTAATCTGACCTTCAACTTTGTGTAGATATTGTACCATATCAAATCTCTCTTTGTTTTCCATGTCCATATTTCTTTTTTATACTTTTCAAAAATCTCTAGGTTTTGTTGTTTATATTTTTGCACTTCCTCATATGCTTTTTTCCCCCAAATAGATCAAAGTTTCTTGGTCTTTATAATGTTTTTCACAAATCTGTTCTATTAATGAACACAAATTTTTATTTGAAGCTTCCGACAGTTCCTCTTGTGAAAGTATTGTTCTTTCCTCTAATATCTCTCTTAATCTTTTTGTATATCTTGTGTCTGGAAAATCTGGTCTTTTTGCATAATACTAACAGTACATAATTTCTTTATCCTCAATAGTCCACTATTGTCTTTATGGCTCTTCTTTGGCCTATCAGTTTTTGTGTTTTTGTGGACTGCTACTTCCTTCTACAACACGGAGCAATCCTCCCCCTGGGCCTGCCCTCATTTTAGGAATGTTTCCATATTTTGAGAATTCTACACTGTAATTTTTTCCAGTCCTGGCACCAATGTGCCTACCAGGACTGGGCACTTTTTTATCCTGGGTCTTGTGCACCCAGCTATCGTTTTTAATTTTTGACCTACTTCTGTCCATGATATATGTTATTTAAAATACAGTCTATATATCATTGTTGTCTTGGTGAGATTTTATGAAAAACAGGGTCCACCTAGTGAAGGTACTCACCAAGAATTGAGGATTAATTCAATTTCTGCAATATTACTGTTCTTTTCTTGCTGACTTATCATCTCTCCATTCAGACTATTCTGTGTGGCTGTTGTTATTTTCCTTAAGGGTCTGCAACCAAAACCCCACACTCTCCTTATTTCTTGAATTTCCCCCTGTTTCATTATCATCCCTTTACACTTTGAATTATAGCTTTCTGTTGTGTTATGTACATGAACCATACCTGTGTAGCTGTAAAATATCCCTTCAAATCAGGTAATCCAAATACATCTTACTCTATTGGAAGGATCAGCTTATCTCACTTTACTTTTGCCCATTTCCCCTCGCAGATACAATCCTTCACCTCTTTATTAATTACTTCCCACAACTTCTCCTCGGGTTGATAAAAATATGTCTGACCTGTACATAAAACTAAAGGGACTAAAAACAGTTTCACTGCTTGTATCTTGATGTCCATATCCATAAACGAGATCTTCCAGTTTCTCAGTTTTTGTATTATCTTTTGTTTTGTTTCTTCCCACATATCCTTAGCTGCTATAATAGAATCTTTTTTTTTAATCCATACTACCAAATACTTAATTTTACCATGTCTCCATAAATATTGGTATTGCTGGACCAATTCATGTGAGGGTACATAGTTCATAAGTATAGTCTTTGTTTTATCTCCATTCATTTTATAGCCTGAAAAGACTTGAAACTGTTTCAAGATGTTCCACAAGACTGTTATGTCCTTTTATTGTGTTATGAGGTACAAAATAATATTGTCTGCAAATAAAGCCAACTTTTCTTAGGTTACCATGCAGATCATATAATTGAATTTCTGAGTCCCTTAATTTCTTTGCCAAAGATTCTAAATATAAAGCAAATAACAAATGGTAAAGAGGACACCCCTGCCTGCTTCCTCCATCTGATACAACTTTTCAGAAAGCAACCATCCCACTTTAATGTTTGCCTCTGATCCCTCATATATCCTCCTAATCAACCTTATTATTGTATCAGGGAATAAAAATATTTCTATTTCCATACTCATGAAATCTCAGTTTACTCTCAACTGCTTTCTCTGCATCAAGATCCACTAACAGCTTTCTTACACCCTGCTTCTCACTGGAGCATCATTGTTCTATTAATGTTGTCAAATGTTTGCCTCCCTTCCAAAAAACCACACTGATCCATAACTATTAATTTAAGTAACATCCTTGCCCACCTTTTAGCTTTTATAGACATAAACACTCTATAATAATAGTTTAAAATTGAAATGGGCCTATATGAGGCTGGGTCTAATGGGTCTTTACTTTATTTAGGTATTACAGCCACCACTGCTTTTTTCCAGGATGTTGGTGCTTCCCCTCCTTTTAAAATACTGTTAATCAAAACCTTCCAGATCTTTATCACTTTCTTCCTTCCTAGCTTCCAGACATCCACAGGAATACCATCTATTCCTGGAGACCTTCCTGCAGATTGATTGTACATCATCATTTTCCTTTATTTCCTCCTGTCTTAACTGATAATTGTTGAGCCTCATCTACCTGTAACCTTGGCATAGTTAAGTCTTCCATAAATATTTACATTTGTGTTCTTTCTTGATTTCCACATTTCTCTGTATTACACGCATTTTCATAACATTTCTGAAATATCTCTAATACCTCTAAATGAACTGATTATTTTTCTTGTTATAGGCCTCTATGTTTGACAACAACCTCTTCTACTTTCTGTTGCCTAAGTTGTGCTAAAAGTTTTTGTGTTCTTGAGTTATTATCAAAAACAGTTGCTTAAGAGCAATTTTTCTAAACTCATGCATATTATCCAGATAATCCCTTATTTTTCCCAATAGCACTCTGCAACTGTGCATGTTCTTATTCTGTGAGATTCCTCTTATTCTGCAATACCTTAACTTTTGTCAGCAGCTCTAAATAAGTCCTTTTACTTTTTTCTTCTATTTCTACCCTATTCTTAAACTCCACTTTCATTTTATCCCAATCACCAGTTATAACTTCTGAAGAAATGTCTATCTTCCCTAATAACTCTTAAAAAAATTCCACTACCCATTCCTTAAATTCCTCTTTTTCCTTTTTGTCTGTTTATGTTAGGCCATTAACATTCCTTAATAAAATAGATAGTGTAGTCATTATGATAAGAAGTTATAATTCCCACCTATTATATATATGACCGCTTTGTAAATGTCTATTTCCAACATTTGTGTTACATGAACCCACTAGTGTTTGGCAGGTTGATCTTTTATACAGTTGCTTCTTGTCATCTCCATTTGAACCTATGTCACATTTTACAAGACTTTTTGTTTTAATGAAAATCCTTAAGCAAAAAAACAACCACAATCCCAGAACATCCCCTTAACCTATTAACTTAAAACAAACACACAAGATTATGTATATCTTCAGATAAGAAAGTCTAACCCTCCTTATAGGAGCAATTGTCCCAAATTGGCAGCTGTACACACAGGCATAACCTCACCTTAAACCATGTTAAGGTGCATGTTGCAGCCTGTGGTCCTACTTATAGCAATTGCTGTCTATTCTTGTGTTATCTTCATTCCCTCCCAGATGTGAAAAACAGCTTGATTGTTTTCAGAAAATATTAACCTTTAGCCTTTAAAAGTTCTCTGGATTTTATTGCAGCTTGTCTGCATAGAAATCTAAGTATAACATGTACATCTACCTTCAGCTGCTGACTTCTCAAACTGAACATTTATTTGCTAAAGGAAAACTTTTCATCCCATTCAGTTTTCTCTAATTTACTTGCTTATACACAAAAAAACTGTTATTAGATTAAGCCAAGGCCCTAGTCCAGATATTCACTAATGCAAAAATTAGAGAAAACATATCAGCTTTACCATTATTATACTCTGTGCAGTTTTATACCCCATCCCCCACCTTAGTAACACAAGATTATAGCATATTAAGTTAAACATGATTTTGTCCAGCCATTCTTCTCTTTTTACATCGTAATTCCTACATTTCTTTACTGTTATTGATATTTGTACTCTAACTTGAACATTTTGAGAGATATTCAGGTTATTGATTCTGTTAATTATACAAATAAATATAATTCTTTTTATTTCTTTTTTAAAAATATTTTTGTTTAAGTTTTAAATAAATTAATTATGACATCAATTTGGAAATATAAACTTGTAAACAGAAAAAAATATTGAACATAAACCAACAAAAACAACTATCTACTCAACAATAACATTTCTAAAGGTTACCAGTGATTAACAATTAGCTGCGGTGGTGGTGCTGCGGTAGCATTGTCGCCTCACAGTAAGGCACTGTCCGGTTCGATTCTCAGCTTGAGCGTCTTCTGCGTGGAGACATGCGTAAATGGGCGTCTTCTGCGTGGAGACATGTGTAAATGGGCGTACCTTCGATGAAGTTTGTGCGTCAGAGCTGGCAACTCGGCACGTAACAATCTACTGCCAATCATTAGCAGACTGGAGTTCCGCTGTGGTGACCCCTAACCGGGAAAAGCCGAAAGACACAACAACAACCAGTGATTAACAATTATTATCTGAGTTTCAACAGTTATTTGTTTAGCAGTTCTTTAAATTTCATCCACATTTTGTAGGAAGAAGTGATTCTGATGGATCTTGTTTTGATGGTAATTAGTTCTAAATAGCATACTTCGGTTGCAGGACTCATAAATTCTTTGAAAGAGAGAGTTGTTTCACTTTTCCAATTTACAGTTACTAGTTTCCTTGAAATTGATAAGATGGACCATAAAAGCAGATACATTAGTCTTTTAACACAATCGGGTATAGAAGTATCAAATAAAATTAATGCCTTAGTTAAAGAAAAATTGTCACTAAATAAAGCCTGTAAAAAAGATTAATATTATTTATTTTTATTTATTTATTTAACATATATTTACCGGGAAAGTCCAACTGGGTCAGGAACCCATTTTCAGTGGAGGCCGTGGAGAAAAGCTTCACATGATGCATGAAAGTTAAGACATTTTGCATGAACAAGGCAATAACAGGTATTAAAGTACACATTAAATGGGTAATGAATACTACATAAGTACAAAGAGGAAGATACAATAATAAAACGCGTTCATATTATGCTGCCGAAAACTCAAACTGTCGACAGCGTAATAATCGACACGAAAATGTTGAAACCCCCAAACATTGAACACACAAAAAAAACCCCACCCAAACACAACCCAAATTGCTCTATGCAGGGGGGCAATCCCCCCTGCACTCCCACACCCCCCACTACTTAAATATACCAACTCCGAGATCGCACTACATTGCAGTGAATGGAAATCTCCCCTTACAGAAATTTCTGTTTACACGAGCGATGACTTTCGCTTTTGACATTTTGGTGCCGACAATATCAGCTTTGATATTGTCGGCCTTTGACAGGGTGAAGTAGATCCTAATAAAACATATACTAGATAGGCAATGCTAAATTGAGGTAATGTGATAGATTACATTTTTTTATAATAGGTAGGATTAAGGTAAACAGTGAGGGTCAGACAGAGGGTCAGAAATCAGAAGCAAGAATATATTTAGAAGAATTGTGGAGTAGGATGGGAATAGTTAAGGGTGCAGAAATACATAACGTTTCTTAGTTCGATATGGTAATGATTAGTGGAAGCGATTCATGGTCTAGGGATCTCCAGATGTAGTAAGGAAAGGCCCTGGAGAGTGAAAGGACTTCACCTATCAGGAAGAGAGCAGGGCCAGGTCTGATTACAAAGAAAATGTTTTTAAGGTGTGTCTAAAGTTGTTAAAGCATTTAATGGTGGTAACGTCTGTTGTCAGAGAGTTCCAGAGCTTGGGGGTAATATGAGAGTACAGGCACTGTCCAGCTCTTTTGCTTGGAATGTAGACAGCTAGGAATTGTTTGTTTTCAGATTGGAGGACTCTGGTTGGGATGTAGGGTTTTAAGACAGATTTGAGGGTGGGCAACTATCAGGTGTATATATATCATTTTATGTGCAGAAAACAGCTGGACTAGGTTTAGAGTGTGAGTGAGTCTGAGCTAGTTAAGTTCTTTCAGAGCTAGGCAGTGATGGGAACGGCAGGAGTCCCCTGTGGCAAATTTGACAATTTTATGGTAACAGGATTGGAGCTTGTTTTTAAGAGAGGACTGTAAATTGGTGTATAAGGGGGCTGCATATAGGAGAGAGGGAAGCAGGTAGATGTTGGCAAAGGTTTTCGGTGGAGTTGTCCAAGAAAGTTTTTTGTCTATAGAGTGCTCTTAGTTTGTGTGTTTTTGTTAATGCTATTGCAGATGTGGTATTCAAAAATTAGTTTTGTTGTCTATGGTAACATCTAGTAGCTTAGCTGTGGGACCTGTTTCAATTTCATTGTTATCCTGACATAATATTGTAAAGTCAGATGAACTTGTTTTTTGCTGAGAAAAGCAAGAATTTTTTTAGGATCTATGAGTAGCTGGGCTTTTCTAAGCCATGTCTCTATTGAAGTGAAGGTGGTTTGGATGAGTTGCTGGAGATGTATGTTATTAGAGGGGGACATAATGGTAGTGTTGTCTGTGTATTGGATAACGAAGCTAAGAGGTTATGAGGTGTGAAGGTTGTTGGCAAAAACACTGAAGAGTAAGGGTCCAAGTATGGATCCTTGTGGTACTCCATTTGTGATGGTTTGATATTGAGATAGTTTATTTGGGTCCATATTGCAACATTGAACCCTTAAAACAGTGAACGATGTTACATCGACACATTTTCAGCGAAAGCTAAAAATGTCGAATCCAAAGAACAGCGATTTCTTTCCTAGGGAAAGAAATCGCTGTTCCAACCCCCGCAAAAAAAAAAAAAACACATTACACACTTTCAAACACATGCACACATACCCAATCCTAATTATACCCCCCCAAAAACCAGTAAACAACTAAATACACATATACACATAACCCAAACATACATTTAACAAAAAAAAAATTAAACATTTTAAACCATATGCACTTACCTTAACCAGCACCCTAACCCTAAGGTCAGTAACTCTCACACATTCACATAAACAGCTCCAAACACATACACACTTATCTTACCCCTAACTCTACCCCCCCAAAATAAAAGTAAACAACTGAAAACACATACACACGGAACTCAACCATACATTTAACATAAAATATACAACAGTAAACACTTTCATACATATGCACTTACCTTAACCCGCACCCTAACCCTAAGGTTAGTAACTGTTGCACAATCACGCTCGGGAGCTATACCGGACAAGGGACCACACTACACTTCAGAACACGGCAAAAGAACGAAGCGGTCAAGCGACTTCTTTCCCAGGGAAAAATTTCGCTGAACAGCCACTTCGCTGTTTTGCCTGTTCGCTCTACATGTGCCGATGAAAACGCATTCGACATAATGCATTTTCATTAAACTCATAGGGACCCAGTTTATTTTGCCATTTAACACATTGCTGGTGGTTGGATAAGTAGCTTGCAAACCATTGGAGGGATGGTGAGGTACAGCCTACAATGGATAGTTGATGAAGAAGTTTGTTGTGGGACACTTTGTCAACTACCTTTGATAAGTCTAGTAGTAAGACATAGGTGATATCACCAGAGTCAATGGATTTGGACACAGTGTCCATGAAGGAGACTAGGGCAGTAGTGGTGCTGTGTAATGGGTGAAAGCCATGTTGCGTATAGGTAATTAGTTTGTTTTGGATGATATGGTGAAGCAATTGCCTAAGTATGTATTTTTCCAGGATTTTGGAAGGAGGAGAGAGGATGAAGATTGGTCGATAACTGGAAAGTTCATTGGAGTTGCCCCATTTATGTAGAGGGGTGATGATAGATTTTTTCCAGAGGTTATGGACATTGGACTCTGCTATGGCGCAATTTATAAGGATGCTGACAGGATATGCTATGGATTCTGTAGCTAGTTTTACATATTCACAGGGGAGTTTGTCAGAGGAGAGGGAGCATGATTTTAGTTTTTGAAGTAGTTTTTAAATGAGAGAGGTAGGGACAGGTATAAGAGAAAAGGGGATAGAAGATGCAGTACTAGTTGGTTGAGGAGTTGAAGGTATGTTTGTGTTTGTGCAGTGGCCTTGAGACAAGGGTGGAGGGGGATCAGAGATAGGGCTTAAGGTAGTTGCAGCAGTGGGATTTGATAACAGTTTACTTATGCTGTCTATAAAATGGCAGTTAAACAGGTTGGCTATCTCTGAGGGAGTTTTGTCAGTGTGGTGATAGAGTTTATTTAGAGCCTGGGGTAAGCAGATTTAAATATATTTCCAAAATTGTTTTGGATTGTTTTTATGGTTTACCAATTGGCTGGAAAAGTGTTTTTTTTTTTTTTTTGTCTACATTCACCAGCTTTTTTGCTTTGTTTCGTAACTGTTTATATTTGATCAGGTTAGCAATAGATTTGTTATTGTTCCATTCCTTCCAGGCTTTATCTCTATCTTGCAAATGTTGTTTGATATTTTTTGTTAGCCAGGGAGCAAGATTAGTTTTTATTCTTTTGGTGTGGAGGGGAGCTAGTATTGAGGGTATTTAGAAATACATTGTTGAAGTATTCAAGGGCCTCTTCTAGTGGCAGTATTTTTAGTGGATTCCAGTTAGTGTGGTTTAGGATTTCATTAAATCTTTGTTGATTGAAATTCCTGATGTTTCTGGTGGGTTCTTGTAATTTGTGGTGTGGATCTATTTATGAATATGGGTAGGTGGTCACTAAGTGTATTGGATAGAGTGTAGGGATTAGAGTATTTGTCAGGATTAGAAACTAGTATCCAGTCAAGGGTTGTACATAGGGTATTGTTTTTATGCATATGGATGGCATTGGTAATGAGCTGGGTATAACCATAGAGGTTTATTATATCAGCAAGGGAGTCAATCATCAGATCTTGCCAGTTGATATTGATATCTCCCATAATTACTAGTTTCTTTACTGATGTTTTCTGATATCCAGGAGAGGATATCTTCCATAATTTGGTGTATGTATGTATGTATATATATATATATATATATATATATATATATATATATATATATATATATATATATATATAGTCCAGCAATGCATATTTGTTTCGTTTTGTTAATTTGTAGGGTTCTGATTAGAATTTCAGCATTGTTGAAAGCTGGCATTTCTTTAGAGAGAGGTGAGATTGTGATGGCATTAGGATAGATTAAGGCTACCCCACCATCTTTTTTGTTGGGTCTGTCTTTTCTAAGTATATTATAGCCTGGTGGTGTTATTTCAGTATCACGGATATGAAGTTTTAGCCAAGTCTTAGTGATTGCTAGGATATCTGCAGTGTATTGACTTAACTATGCATTAAATTCTGTAATTTTGTTACAGATATTACGTACGTTTAGGATTTTTTGAATATTTTTAGGGTTTAGGCTTTTAGCAGAGGATTCTGTAGTTGGGGGCGATGGGTTGGGGTGGATGTCCCCAAAAAGGGATAGAATGTGTTGTATGGAGAAGTAATGTTTGAGGTATTGGGTAGTTTTTTTGTTGCTGACTATTTTGTAGAAGTTAGGTTTACTGGTGATGTTATTGGGAAAGATTTTGAGTTTTGCAAGGTGCATAATATAATATTGAGTTAGGCTGGCTATGTTACTAAAGCTTTCTGTGGGGATGTCATGTTGTAGACCAAGAGTGGAGTATGTAAATGTCACTGGATTTGAGTAGCATAGTTAAGGGAGGTGATGTGGATTAGGAGACTGATGTATAATGTTAGAAGCAGGTTAGACAGAATGGAGAACATTTTTTTGTGACATGGTTTAATTTGAGTTCTAGAGAGCAGGGGTAGTGGAGTGTGCAGTACAGATCAGAGTGTAAAGCTTTCAATTGGAGTTAATGTAGTAATGGGTGGGATTTTGGTTTTAATTGGATGTATGGAGATGGGAATATGTGTAATTGGATAACAAGCTTTAGGAAGTGGAGTAATGGTAGGTATAAACTTAGGGAAAGCAGGGGTGGGTGAGAATGGGGGTAGGGTAGGGAAACAAAGTGAGTCCAAGCATAGCAGGGGTAAACAGAGTGGGTTGAGCCACCACACGAAAGCCACTCAACCGAAAAGTTATCAGTGAAAGAGGTTACTTTGCCTCAGGTGGGTAGGACTACTTAAGAGTTGCCCTTAGCTTGGCTTAGAAATGGAGGCAAGTATCTGTTTATTGACTGAGATACTGGTCTATAGCATGTGTTTGTGCAGCCAATATTATTCCAGTATGATTTAATTACAACACAATCAAAAAACATATGTTGCCAATCTGCTTTAACCTCCAATCTACATATCCACAAACAACCTTTTCCTTATACATTAATTCAATTTTGTGAAGAGTAAAAAGAGATCTATGCATAAATGTTCAAGAAAAATTCTCCATTTAAGAGAAGATGTTGCCTGTTTAGAAGATAATAAAATTGTTTTCTTGA
The DNA here is from genome assembly GCF_019279795.1 of Protopterus annectens. NCBI lineage: Eukaryota > Metazoa > Chordata > Ceratodontiformes > Protopteridae > Protopterus > Protopterus annectens. The sequence continues at coordinate 647,456,588 of NC_056744.1, read as the reverse complement.
CCTCTTTATTTGGAGGTTTTTATTAATAAGCTTAAATTAATCCCAGTAATTTTTATTGTAATTTTTTGTTTCTTTTTGATCACTTTATATAGTTTTGATAAAATATATTTTCTAATTATGATTTGCTGTATCATAAACATAAGAAATTCAATTAATTTAGGAACAGAAGTTCTTATCTTTGCATTAATTTCATTTCACTTTCCCCCAAAAATCTAGTATTTTGTGCATCTAACCACATCATTACCTAAATCATATTTGTTCATTACATAATCAACAGACTGCAGTTTCTCATTCATCAACAATTGAAACCAATATATCAGATTATTTTCTTTAAATGTAATCATTGTTGACAACTTTGCAGTAGAGATATTGTTTTTGAGTATAAAGAGAAAAACAATCCATGTTTTATATGTTGGATTTCTAGAAAGAAAATTACTGAAAGTAGTTAATATAGTAGAAATATAATAAGAATGTATTATTTAATGGCTTCTATCTGTAAAATAATCTTTTAACAACCGGAGAAAAAAGTTATTTGATATTAAATAGTGATTAGGATGTAAGGAATGATTAGATTTTAACCAACGAGTTCCTTGATATTCTTTCCATTTAGCAGTGTAATAGGTATTTATTCACAGAGATATTGTTTTAATAATTGATGATAGGGAGTACAGTTCTAAATCAGGTAAACCAATCCCTCAAGAAGACCACTCTCTAATATGATGATTTAAAGCAATTTGGGGTTTGCTGGGATTCCAAAAAAAATCACGATTAATGAATTGAGTTATTTTATACAATTTCTTGGAGGAGGTAAAGACAGTGTATTACATTTAATATTTTGGTAGAATGATCATTTTAATTATAGTGAGTCTCTCATCTATAGTAAAAAAGGTGTATTCCATTTATTAATTAGATTTTGTATAATTGTTATACTATTATTATAGTTAAAGTTTAGTATATCATTAATATTATCAGTTGTAATTATCCCTAATTATTTTATTTTTTGTCTTGGACTAAATACTTAGTGAATCTTTTGCTTATATTATCAATATTATAATTTATGGGTAATATTTTTGTTTTGTTATCATTAAAAGAGAGTCCAGATTTTTTCTGAAACAATTCTGTTGCCTCAAATGCAGCAGAAAGTGATCTATTATTTCCATTTAAGGTTAAAAGAGTATCATCAGCAAATAATGGGATTTTAGATATCACATTCACATTTATGTTTATACCTTAAATATTTGGATTTGATCTTATAAAGTTAGAAAATGGTTCCATAACTAAAGTAGAAAGTAAAGGTGATAGAGGACACCCTTGTTTGGTTCCTTTGGAAATTTGAATTGGCTCTGAAGTATATGTACCTATTTTAACATAAGCATAACAGCTATCATAAAGAAGATTAATAAGATGTATAAAATCACTAGAAAAATTGCATTCCTCTAATACTAATAAGAGATCATTCCAATTGACAGAATCAAAAGCACTATCTTTAGTTAAGCTGATCAGTTTTTAGATTACCTGTTGTTTTATTTATATAATCAATTGTCATTCTTTTAATATTATCATATGAATTTCTATTTAATATAAAACCAGTTTGATCCTCATGTATCAAACAAGGCAGATACTGCTTTAATATGTTAGCATGAATTGCCATGAATATTTTATAACATACATTTAAAAGAGAGAGTGGTCTATAAGAAGAACATGCAGAAGAGTCTTTATCAACTTTTAAGATTGAAGAAATAAGGGTATATTTCCAGGTATGAAGGAACTGTTACTAAATATTTAACTAAAGAAAAAACCCTACGTGATATGTTTGCGGCATCTTGGGACATTAGTTTATAAAGTACAGGGATAATACTATCATTACCAGGAGCTTTATTAGATTTTAGTTTATTAATTTGAGTTTGTAGTTCAGACATTGAAAGAGGTTTATCTGTTGTTTTCATTTGGACATGAGATAGTTTATTTTTTGTATGATTTCTTATAAAAGTCTTAATTACCTCTTTAGGATCCATAATGTTTTGTGTTGATTAATTTGATTAAAATGATTTCTGAAGTCTTTCAATATATCTTCTACTTCTGTAACCTTTTTCTTCCTATTGGGTGAATAAATCTCCTTGATATGATAAAATGTACTAAGTATTTTTGTTCTAATAGCTAAAAGGTGCATAGACTTTGGGTTAACAGAAAAAATATTTATTTTAAACCTTCCTAAATTAATCATACTTTTATGGTGTAGAATTTCTAAATATTTGCTGTTTAAGTTGTTCATTTCTTCTGTCTTCTTAGTATTGTCTTTCTGATGGTCTAATTTTCATCTATCAGTTTTTCCTTGTATCTCATACAATCCTTTATTCCACTGTTTTTTTTTTATTTTATTTAAATATCAGTTAATGGTTTTTACCAAATAGGTAAACTTCTAGTGCATCCTATATATAAATCCCTGAAATTTATTCTGTATAATTGAATTCAGTAAAAGACTGACTTTCTTTTATATATAAATCTTTGCATTCTTTCAGGTGAGTTGTATATGCTGATATTCTTTTGATCTGAATATTATTATTAGTTTCTAACATCAGTTCAGACGTTATAGCATTATGATGAGAAAGTGGACAAGAAATCACTTTAACTTTGCTTAAACTATTTATCTATCCATTCTACAATGTGTATTATGCCTATGTGAATACTAAGTAAAAAAAGTGATTCTGAATCTGAGAATTCATTTATATCTCTAGCGAGAAATACTTCAGTATAGTCTATTAACATCTTTGCAGAAACAGATATTTTCCTTTTATCAGGAGTTTTAGTGTCTTTATCAGTCAGAATGCAATTAAAATCTCCTACTAAGATAACGTTTCCCTTTTGAGACTTGAACAATCTAATCTAAATGTTGTTTTACAGTTTTGACTCCTATACCTGGTACCCAGTAAATATTAATTAAGGTATATGTTTTTCTGTTGAATTCTATAGTTACAGAACAAACCATATATCCTTATATCATCCTTATATGTATCAATAATTTTAGGTCTGGGTAGTGAATTTTTCCAAAATATAGCTGCCCCTCATTTTTTGAGTATAATGTGAACTAGTTAGCAATTAATTATATTTGGTAGTGAGTCTGTCTGTATTTTTGAAAAATAAATGTGTTTTGTGTAAGAATGTGACTTGAGAGTTGAATAATTTTAAATATTTATACAAACTTCCCCTCTTGCAGCCATTATTTAACCCATTAATATTAACAGAATTGCATTTAAGATGTGACATTTAGCTTATAGATAAGTAAATAAATTATATTTCCATAAATTCTAGATTGTAATAAATGATAAAAAACACATCCACTATCTTGAACTGCTTATTGATTGACATACTGCCAAAAATGTTTAAGATATTAACCATAAATCTACCAGTAATCTACACCCACCCAAGAAAAACATAAATCTATCAGTAATTACTGTAGACACCCAAGAAAAACAAAGAATGTTTATATTAAATAAACATATGCTTTTCAACTCCTTATTTCAGCTCATGGAATCTAATACTCCAAGCATTCCCCTCCCATCAACTAGCATGAGACCAATTCCTGTCTACCACTTATTAAAATAAGATAATTGCTGTCAAGCATATAAAAAAATTCAGGTCTCAGGAAAGTGTATAAACACATAAAAGCTCTATATTCATTTTATCTTTTCAGAATATTGATCATGAATAAAACATAAGGAAATTATATTTAGTTCTAATATAATGTATATCAATATGTACTATGCACCCCAGAAATGAATCAATTTATCCATGTAATCATCTCTTGTCATTTGATGGGGTAATAATAGTAACATCTATTAAGTGACATTCAACAATTTAACATTGTTTAGTCATTTTATATATTCAATAAAATGTAGCTATAGAATAGCAATGTCACTCAAAACAAACTAACAATATGAAAGCTACATTTGTATTTATTTTTATATGATATGATTAATAAGTTTTAAACACATACAAAACATAAACGTGCTTGTAACGTTTCGCTTCCGTGTAGACTCATAGCCATAGGCATCTAAAACATCCATATTACCCATGTCTTGATGCCATCAATAAAAAAGAAGAAACAGAGTATACACACTCAAGAGATTCCTATGTAAATACTCATGTAAAAGCAAAAATAATAATTTGTAGCTTCAAGATTTTTCATCTACAAATAGAAAACAAAATAGCACAGAGTTGTATATTAAAAAACAGAACCCACAAAACTCCAGGTTTCCCAATGCCCACATACCAAATGAGCTCTCTCTCACTTCCTTCCTTCCCTCTTTTTTCCATCTTTTTGTCCCATTCATAAATAGAAATGTATCTTTACTATAGGAGAAAGATAACTTTAAACATCTTTGATGATGTATTTATATATCTGTTTATCATTGAGAAATAAACTTCTCATCAAGTAAAGAGGAAAGGTTTTATAATGAGAAGAAGCTAAATCACATAGTAAAATTAAACTAACATCTCAAAATACCAAATATTCTGAAAACTTTATTTTTCAATTCAAAATATGTGTTTGTATTAAAAGAATGCTCAATCTTTCTTTTTCCCCACTTACTTAACAAATTTTATTTTTGTGCAAACGTTCATATGAGTACCCATTCAGTAAATACATATTCATTAAGTCCACCTTATTATCCAAAAAACTCATTGAAACCATCCACCAATCAAGTTAGTCAACTGTGAACTGTTCTAGTTAATTTCTGAGCAGAAAGTATGACTAAGCTTGAGCTACTAGAGCTGTAAAAAGATTAGGTTTATAAACTGAAGAGGAACGTTTGAGCAAGAAGAAAATAAAAAACAAAGTTTTCTCACAGTGATTGACCTAACACTCAACATACAACAACCAAGCCCTCTCTCTGCTCTATCCCCCACCACAACACATAATAACCACAAACATCAGACCAGAAAGGCAAAAATTAGTACAACAAAAGTGACACAACCACTGTATCTCACTCCCAAAGCAAATTGTAACATCCGCATTCAACAGGAAAAACCTTCCACAGGCACACCTCACAAAAAGAATGACCGCACAGCTTAACATCCACTCATTCACTACCAATAAAGTCTGTACACCAAAAAGACCATGTTGCACTTACACTAACCACTCACATCATTCAAAGACCCACACAAATGCCACAATGTTTCACAACAAAACAAGACAGCATCTACAAGTGTAAGAGCATACACCCCCACATCTCCTCCATCCAAGGGATCCCAAAGTGTCACTGCTCAGCATGATGCAAGCCTCTAAACCAAGACAAGCCAACCAAAAAAAACCCTAAAAAAGTACTCTGTGCAGTTAGCTTCCCACAGATGAAAGCTAAGCAGTTATACATATCTTTCAAAATGCAAACCAACATAACTATTCACTATACTCTAAACTAATTGCTAGAATTTATTAGGTATAAAGGAAAAACAACAAAGACAGGATAAAGAAAAAGAAAGATGAATAATAGAGACCTTAATATTATATCTATCTACCACAACTAACTAAATATATATGTATAAACACTATTGCATTATAAAATAGTTAAATAAATTAAAACTATTTAATATTGAAAAAAATATGCTATAAAAGGATTAAGTTACCTTGTGACAAAGAATATCCGAATCTTGAAATTTCTTGTTAGACCATTAGGTGGACATAAAAGATTCTCATAGCACAAATTAAAAAAAAAAAATTATTTACATTTGCAAAATAAAAATAGCTAGCATAAGTTCTTTATTAGTAAGTAATTTCTCTTTTAGTTACTTTTTCTTTTCATTTACTTTCCATCCATTTCTTTCTGCTTGTCTCTTTAAGGATATGTTGCTCCAATCCATATCTTCTATTTGTTCAATGATTTTATTAGTTTTTAGGAAAGACATAGCAGTGTCTAAGTCTTCAAAAAATTGGTTTCATCCTGAAAGAATATTTTTAGTCTGGCTGGAAATGATAAATGAACTTTTATCTATTTTTTCTTAAATTCTCTTTTTAAAGGAAGAAAAGGTTTTCTTTTGTAAATAACAGCAGCTGAATAGTCATTATCAAAAGGAATTATATTTTCATTCATTCTAAGAGGTGACTTAGTCCAGGTAGTTTTAAGAACTAATCCTTTATCTTGAGAAGAAAACAAATTTTACTATTATAGATCTTGGGGAAGAGTTGTTCTTAGCCAAATATGTATCCAGAGATCTAAATACCTTCTCAATACTATATGACAATGCCTCCGGTAAATCTAAAGTCTTAGGTAGCCAGGAATTCAAGAAGTTTACCATATTGTTGCTTTCTAAATCTGCAGATCAACCAAAGATATGTATATTATTTCTAAGAGATCTATTTCCCAATTATCAATCTTATTCATCAGGGGAGTGTTTTGTTTTAAAAAGAATTCAACATTATTTTCATCTTCATTTAGTCTTCCTTCTATATTATTTAAAGAGTCCTCAGTGCCAGATATATGAGTTTTCTGCACCTGAGTTCTGAGAATTAGTCTTTGTGTGACTCATTTTCAAACTGGGCATAATGATGAATATATATCAAATAAAGATTTGACAGGAAAATGTTATGATATGAAAAAACTTTGATACAATCCTAGAGGACACCTTAAACTTAGTTGAATCAATTAGGACTGTTTAGAAAAATAATTTCCTGTCTGAAATATATAAAGTAGCAAGAGCAGGAGATAACAGCTGCTAATCAGACCACATTCTGGCCACTCCCCCATTCTTAATATTTCTGTAAATATCTTAGTAAGCATGTAAATAGAATCAAACTTTTTGCTGCCATATGAAAGCTTATATCTAACTAACAAAAGTAAGCTGACAAAATACATGTGGGTTATACGGTTTCCAAGATATGACAATTTGTTTGTGAAACATTTATTTAAAAATATCATTCTGGTTTTGTATTCATAATAATGTATTATAGCATTGATGTAAAGACTGTGACTGTACTGACTTTTATCAATACAAAGAAGACTTTTTACTAATAAAATTGTTATTTTTATAATTTTAATAGCTTTCATTGTTTACAAAACATTTGCATTTCTTTGTGTTATGTTTTAAGATGATTTTCCCAAAAAATGCTTTGGAATGTAACAATGTGTGTAGGTATGATATTCCACATCACATAGGTGTTAATGAGTTAAATTGAACAGTTTTAGGAGTGCTTCAGAGAGGTTATGTTTGGTGTTATTGACTAAACAACCATGTATATTGTTAGAACCCTTAAGGGTGATATTTTTAGCTATAGATAGTACAGTTAGGACCTCCTCCATAATAAATAATTTTGGGGTATGAACTGATTCAGAAATTTGTGGAATTTCAATGACTGTTTTTAATGTAAAGTGGGCACCAATTTGTTCTACAAGGGAATTAGCAATACCTTTAGGGTTATATTCTGTAATATCATTATGAAGTAATTCAGAGAATTTTAATTTTATTTCTTAATCATCTAATGTAGTTAAAACTGATTTATGATTATCCTTGACTTTGGATATTAATTTTAATTAGTGTTTACCTTTGATCTTCTTATTGTCTCTTTTAGATTTTTGCTGATCTTTAAAAAATGTATTTTGGGGCTGGCACAGTAGCACAGAGGTTATCATTGTTGCTTTACAGCAAGAGGTTCCCCAGTTTGATTCTCAGCTAGGGTTCTTTCTTTGTGAAGTCTGAAAGTCCTCCCTGTGTTCATGTGGGTTTCTTCCGGGTGCTCCAGTTTCCTCCCACATTCCAAAGACATGCATTAGACACTCTAAATTGGCCATAGGTGTGAATGTGCATATGAGTGGCTGGTGTGGAAGAACTACTGTGGCAGGGTTAGCCATTTGGCCATGTAAACCTTGGTTCTAGATGATTGCCACTGTTGAAGTGACACTTCGACCTCATGTGCAAAAATGGTTAAAAGGAGTTGTGGATAGTGGTCAAGTTTTATTTATTAAAGCCCTTAATTAACTTTTCCTTTCATTACAAAGATAATTAATGTTGTCTTTCCACCAAGATGATTTACTTTAATGTTTCCAAATATATTTGATTCTGACTGGGACTGCTTAGGTTATACTGTTTGTTAGAGGGATACATTCATTGGTATAAGTGGCAGTTGACACTACATCCACCCATCCATAACCCCTTTTCCAATTTTTGCACATAGGGTTGGGGTGTCACTTCAACAATGACAATCATCTGGAGCCAACATGATGGATGGAAATCTTGACACTGAATTTTGAGAGCTCATCATATTGTTCAGCAGGTTTGCCTTTCTAAAGTCTGTGAATATTAATGTCTTTGTACCTGAATCCTTGTGTGTTGTTCAAAATATTGTCTGATGTGTTACCTTATTGTTTTTTGTACATAACTCTCGTTTATAACCCTTGTTTTTGTCTATGTATTTGTACTTGTTGTTAACACATGTTTATTGCCAGTGTATTGTTGACTTCCTTTTTTGAAACTCTACATTTCTTTTTATGCTTATTCTGAATTTTATTTTATATGTACACTGCTGCTCACTGTGCCCAAATCATGGCTGAAAAGGGTGACTGGATCAGCCACCTGGCTGGTAAACAAATAGTAAATAAAGAAATAAATAATAAATAAACTCAGAGGTGTTTATTGCTGTGGCTTTAGATGCCCTAAAGGGGAGGATTACTGATGTGTGATTGGATTTGACCAGATATGAGGATACTATAGGAGTAGTTCAAGTAGAAGAGATGTTAGTGAGGACAAAGTAAGGTAGATTTTGACCCCTAGTAGGCTGATTAATTACTTATACAAGGGAGCCAGCATTTACTAACTCTAGGAACCTTTGGGTATACCCAACGTTTAGGTTATAGGTGCTACAAATCTCCCATCAAAAAAGGTATTTTTATTTATGGGTGGTTCAACAAGTGCATCAAAGAAATCCTCCATGCTCTTCCAAAGACATGCAAGGTGATCAGGTTATGAATTGCTAATTTGTCTTGTTTAGGGAAATCTGAAGTTTGGTTACGTCCTATCTGTGGGCTAGCAATGTACAGATGGCTATTTCTAAGTATATAATGTGTGGCAGTAGTGGTGCATTTTGGAATACTGACCTTCCTATGTGGCTTTTTTTGCTTTGCTAAGTCTTTGATTCTATACTACTCAGTGGCGGCTGGTGAGTTCAAATCGAAGGGGGGGGGGCTGCAGGAGACAGCTGAATGGGTGAGGCCAATGGGAAGGGGTGTGGTCAACTAGAAAGGGGAGGAGCTATGCTCAAAACCACAAAACCTGCAACTTTAATTAAATACGCTGCCCTGGGTGCCAAACCGTCATTATGAGAGTCCAATCAAGACAATGTGAAGTGTAGAAGAATATTTCAATGCATTAGCTGCATGACAGCTTACTTAATATCTAGATGGAAACAAAAAGGCTGTGAGGCATGAAAAAATAAATTACTTTTTAAATAAATTACTGGAATGCCAGTCAAAATCAAGTACAAGAAAAACAAGCAGCAATCAACTCAAACCACTTCTCCTTGCACTGCAGATCTAATTATAATTTATATTCAGCTTTATTAAAGTACCAAGTAACATGCTGAAAGTAGCAATCTCTGTGATACCCCACTTGTAAAAATGTTTCTTATCCAAAAAAGACCTGCTGCCTGACAACAACTATCTACTTGTTTCATGGGGAAAACATGATCAAAATAAAAAATGAAAAGCAAACAAGAAACAAGCTCAAGATACATTGCTTAAAGGATTACTGTACAGGTAATGGACCACACACAATAGATTGGCATTCTGTTTGGTTTACAGGTAAAGCCTGCAAAGATGACTGCAAGTCTCCAACAAATGTAATGAGCTTCTTAAAATAATAATGTAATCCTGTCCTTTATAACAAATACTGTCATATGCATTTCAATACCCAAGGCTTATACATTATCTAGTTATACAAGTATTCTCTGCATACAACAGAAAGGCTTTCACTGTTGGCAATTCTTTAACAGTATGCTTATTAAAGCTTACTTGCATCTTACAATCTCAGACAAGTTTACCTGATGGTCATTAAAGCATTGCTACTTAAACACAGAGCAACAGCAGGCACTTTCTGAGTAATAATAAGCATAAATCAACAGTATAAAAATATGACAAACCAGAACATTCTGCAAAATCAAGGACAGAATAAAAGTAGTACTTGTGTCTACCTTGGATGGGGGGGGGGTACTCTGCACATTTACACTGCATAACTGCTCCTTGCCTTGCTTGGACACATCCAGAGACACACTACATGAGACAGTGGGGTGCAATAAGTATGTCACAATTTCAAATGTCTCTAGCTGACTGTGATGGTCCTGACACATTTGTCATACCTCTCAACCTCAGAGCAAGAAATCTGGACAAAGCCATACATAGAAATGGGACAAGGCCCAAAAATAAGGACAATTTTAAATATTGCTCTTATAAACTTAGAAAGGTAATAGAGTAGTAGGTCTTGCATTAGTATGAATTTCTGAAGGGTATGAAATCTGAAACACAAATCATCATCTTCTTTCCACTGTTCCCGTTAGGGGTCGCCACAGCAGATCACCTGTTTCCATTTCTTCCTGTCCTCTGCATCTTGCTCTGTCACACCAACCACCTGCATGTCCTCTCTCACCACATCCATAAACCTTATCTTAGGCCTTCCTCTTTTCCTGTTACCTGGTAGATTCATCCTTAGCATCTTTTTCCCAATATACTCAGCATCCCTCCTCAGCACATGTCCAAACCAATGTAATCGTGCCTCTCTGGCTTTGTCTCCAAACCTTCCAACCTGGGCTGACCCTCTAATATACCTGTCCACCCTCATCACACCCAGTGCAAATCTTAACATCTTTAAGTCTACCACATCCAGCTCAAACTCCTGCCTTTTTGTCAGTGCCACTGTCTCCAACCCATATAACATGGCTGGTCTCACTACCCTCTTGTAGACCTTCCCTTTCACTCTTACAGGTACTCGTCTGTCACAAATTACTCCTGACACTCTTCTCCACACACTCCATCATGCCTGTACTCTCTTCTTCACCTCTCTTCCACACTCACCGTTACTCTGAACTATTGACCCCAGGTATTTAAACTCATCCACCTTCGCCACCTCTACTGCTTGCATCCTCACCATTCCTCTATCCTCCCTCTCATCCACACACATATATTCTGTCTTAGTCCTGCTGACCTTCATTCCTCTTCTCGCTAGAACATATCTCCATCTCTCCAGGGTCTCCTCCACCTGTTCCCTACTCTCACTACAGATCAATATGTCATCTGCAAACATCATAGTCCACGGGGACTCCTGTCTGATCTCGTCTGTCAACCTGTCCATCACCATTGCAAATAAGAAAGGGCTCAGAGCTGATCCTTGATGTAGCCCCACCTCCACCATAAACGCATCCGTCACTCCCACCGCAGACCTCACCGCTGTCACACTACCCTCGTACATATCCTGTACCACTCTTACATACTTTTCTGACACTCTTGACGTCCTCATACAATACCACAACTCCTCTCTAGGCAGCCTGTCATATGCTTTCTCTAAGTCTACAAAAACACAATGCAACTCCTTCGACATTCTCTGTACTTCTCCATCAACACTCTCAGAGCAAAGATCACATCTGTAGTGCTCTTTCCTGGCATGAAACCATACTGCTGATCACTAATCATCATGTCCCTTCTTAACCTTGCTTCCACTACTCTTTCCCATAACTTCATGCTGTGACTGATCAATTTAATCCCTCTGTAGTTACTACAGCTGTGCACATCACCCTTATTCTTAAAAATCGGTACCAAAACACTTTTTCTCCATTCCTCAGGCATCCTCTCACTTTCCAAGATTTCATTAAACAATCTGGTTAAAAACTCCACTGCCATTTCACCTAAACACCTCCATGCTTCCACAGGTATGTCATCTGGGCCAACAGCCTTTCCATTCTTCATTCTCTTCATAGCTATCCTTACTTCCTCCTTGCTAATCCATTGTACTTCATGATTCACTATCCCTACATCATCCAACCTTCTCTCCCTCTCATTCTCTTCATTCATCAACCCCTCAAAGTACTCTTTCCATCTCAACACACTCTCCTCACTTGTGAGTATGTTTCCCTCATTATCCTTTATCACCTTTTCCTGCTGCACATCTTTCCTAGCTCGGTCCCTCTGTCTAGCCAATAGATACAGGTCCTTTTCTCCCTCATTAGTGCCCAACCTTTCATACAACTCTTCATATGCCTTATCCTTAGCCTTCGCCACCTCTCTCTTTGCCATGCACCTCATCTCCTTATACTCCTGTCTACTTTCTTCATCTCTCTGACAATCCCACTTCTTCTTTGCCAACCTCTTTCTCTGTATACTCTCCTGTACTTCCTCATTCCACCACCATGTCTCCTTGTCATCCTTCCTCTGTCCAAATGTGGTACCAAGCACCTTTCTAGCTGTCTCCCTTACTAGCTCTGCTGTAGTTACCCAGCTATTTGGTAACTCTTCACTGCCACCCAGTGCCTGCCTTAACTCATCCCTGAACTACACCTCACAATTACCCTTTTTCAATTTCCACCACTTGATCCTTGGTGCTGCCCTCACACTCCTCCTCCTCTTCTTGATAACCAACATCATCCTACAAACCACTATCCTATGCTGCCTAACTACACTTTCTTTGGTCACCACTTTACAGTTTCCAATCTCCTTCAAACTGGCCCTCCTACATAAGATATAATCCACCTGTGTGCATCTTCCTCCACTCTTGTATGTCACCCTATGCTCCTCCCTCTTGTTAAAATATGTATTCACCACAGCCATGTCCATCCTTTTCATAAAATCCACTACCATCTGACCTTCTGCATTCCTTTGTTTAACACCATACCTACCCATCACTTCCTCATCCCCTCTGTTCCCTTCACCAACATGCCCATTGAAATCTGCTCCAATCACCACTCTCTCACCCTTGGGTACAGTCATCACCACTTCATCCAATTCACTCCAAAATTTTTCTTTCTCATCCATTGCACACCCAACTTGTGGAGCATATGCACTAACAACATTCATCATTATACCATCAATTTCCAGCTTCATAAACATCACTCTATCCGACACTCTTTTCACCTCCAAAACACTCTCAGCATACTGTTCCTTCAGAATAACTCCTACGCCATTTCTCCTCCCATCCACACCATGATAAAACAATTTGAACCCACTTCCGATACACCTAGCCTTACTCCCATTCCATCTGGTCTCTTGCACACACAATATACCAACTTTCCTTCTGTCCATCATATCAGCTAGCTCTCTCCCTATACCAGTCATACTGCCAACATTCAAAGTTCCGACCCTCACTACCACAGTCCTAGCCTTTCTCATCTCTTCCTGCCTTCAGCCATGTCTTCCGCCTCCTTCGGCCAACAGTAATCCAATTTCCGCCAGCACCCTGTAGGCTAACAGTACTGGTGGTGGTTGTTGTTATTGCGGGCCTCGACCGATCCGGTATAAAAATTTTTCTTGGTGTCTGCATGAAATGTTTTGGTGAAGTTTTACACCGGATGCCCTTCCTGATGCAACCCTCCCATTTATCCGGGCTTGGGACCAGCACAAAGAAATGCACTGGCTTGTGCATTATTTTCTAACTTCAGTCTTTAATGATTTGCTACTAATTTTCCAAAAAAACACAATTTTATGAATAATGGACCAAAAATGTGATGCAAAAATATAAAATAGCCACACAATACAGCTGGGAACCTGTCAAAGAAGGGACACTTTTTTAATATTAGTACTGCTAACATGAGCAACTGACAAAATAAAAGAATCTGCATTTATTTCTTTAATAAAAGTAATCTATAACTCTGATTATTACAGTTATTTCTTAATTGTAAACCCTCCACATTTTCTTCCAAAATTGCCATTTTGCGGCGGGATTATTAGGGGAAGAGCAACATTTTGAGCCAAAATCTGGGACAGTTCAGAGGTTTGGATATGTCTAATTCTTTAAAGCAATTTATTTGCACATACCTCTCAACCTGTTAATGCAGGAAATCTGGACAAGGCCAAATATACTTATAAACAGTACAAAAAATTGTTGTATAAACTGAGACAGTTGATAGAATAACAGGTCTTGCTTTAGCATGCATTTTTCTGAAGGTTATGAAGTCTGAAACTCAGTGTCTGTCATTATTTAGTGACTTAATTCCTAAATTATTTGCCAGAAAACCACACATTTAATGAGGAACAAACCAAAAATAAGAAGCAAAAATCTATTCATTCTGTAAAAATCTGGACAGTTGATAGGTGTAGTTCAGCCAGGGCTGTCTTTGAGTTTGCCACCCTTCCCTCTCACAAAATCACGGTCGAATGGAGCCTCTGTCCTTCAGCTATTCCAATGAACCATTACTTGGCTATTTCACCCCATTTACCATAAACACTAATGTGCATACTGCTTTACTTCAATGATGATTTGGACTTCATTTGAAAGTTGGGGATCACTTCTGTGGCTCTGCTCGACAGGGGCACAGGAAAATAATTTTCTTGGGTGGCGAAAGCCAGAGTACATTTTTTGGCTAGACTTGTATGGGCCCTAGGGCCGATAGCCTAGTACCTACCTATGAACCTATGAATTTTACAGCACAAATGCTAAGACATCTGTTAAACAAAGCAATGCAATCTCACAATGAAAACAGACTTAGAATTAAAACTTCTCTGCCCTTGAAACTAACATTCATTGAAACAGCATTGAAACCCACATTCAAAGAAAATACATTTTGCCAGTGGCAGATAAAGATTAACTCTGGGCTGTTTTCAAATCATAGGCCCCTTGCACATGAAACATACAAGTGGTCTTTGATACACCTTTCTGATTGTATTAAATTATATTCCTTGTACAATATAGTACAGCTGTAGAGGGCGTTTTAAATTTGTTTTGAACATTTTCCCAGTAAACAATGAAACAAAATGCATGCACCAATAATGACAAAACTGCACAATTCAGAACATTTTTCCAGTAAACAATGAAAAAAATGCATGCACCAATAACGACAAAACTGCCCAATTCAGAACATTTCTATCATAAAAGTTTACAGTCCACCAGTATCAGTAAATATGCACATTCTCTGAAGAAGTAAAAGTCATCTAAATAATTCCACATTAAAGAAATCTGTAACTAATGAAGAGGTTGCTGCTAGCAAACATCTTTATATGTCATCATTTCATCTACAAATAAAGTGTCTGTTGCCCTTGAGGAATAAATTGCCTATGTTTCATTAAAAAATGATAAGCTAGTAATATTGCAATAGGGAATGGATGGCAAACTGATAACAGGTTCAGAGTTACTAGGTATCCTCACCAAAAAGGAATGCAGCATCCACCCCCTTTACAATACAGTACAGCAAAGCATCTACCTACTGTAGGAGTAGAACCCACCGCCTTCTGCATCAAAAGCAAGTACACTACCTGTTGTGCTATTAACAACGCAAGCAGACTCAGCATAAGCATTACTAAACATTTGTTCCCCTGCAGCTCTCAGCTTCTTGTAAAATCTACTTGACACTCAGCTGTATCGCTGAACTTTGCAGCACAAGAAATCTGGAAAAAGCCAAAGTGTAGGAGGGGGGAGCAAAAGACAAAAAACAGGCACACATTTTAAACATTGTTTGTGTAATGTTGGAAAGTTGCTAGAATAAAATGCTGTGTTACCACCATACATTTCACTGCCAAGCATTGACCCCAGGACCCTGTGCAAAACAGTCAGAGCAACATACCACTATGCCAAATTAATCATCTATTTTATGAAAGAGTAAGGCTGAAACTTAAATGGCTACATTCAGTGAACTCAGTTCTCACCATAGCTGTCAACATCTTAGCACAAAACACCTGAATAAAGCCAATAATGGGGGAATACAGCCCCCAAACATATTCAGTGAATTCAGTTCTCACCATAGCTCTCAACCTCTTAGCAAAAACACAGACAAAGCCAGTAATGCAGGAATACAGTCCCCAAATATATTCAGTGAGTTCAGTTATCACCATTGCTCTCAACCTTGGCACAAAAAACCTGGACGAAGCCAATAATGGGGGAATACAGTCCCAAAAATAGGGACAAATTTCAAATATCCATCTTATAAACTTAGAAACTTGCTATAATAATAGGTTTTGTGTTACCATGTACTTTCTGAAGAATATGAAGTCTGAAATTCCAGTGCTTGTCATTTTTATTTATTTAACATTTGTTAACCAGGAAAGTCTGATTTGAAAGAAAAGCCAATTTTGGCAGAGGAAGAAACACTCCAGACATGTCTTTGTAAGATGAGAGGACACCAGAGCAAACCCACGGAGGACATGCAGACTCCACATAGAAGGCACCCTAGCCAAGAATCAAACCAGACAACCTGCAGCTGTTAGGCAACAATGGTACCACTGCACCACTGTATAACTGGCTGTGTTGAGAAACAAAAATACAGAAACCACAGATTTTATGAGGAACAGAACAAATATGAGGCAAAAATCTGCATTTTTTTTGTTTTTACAAATGGTGGTGGGTAGGGAATTCAGGCTCTTGCCATTTGGGCCCAAGGTACAGGGTTCAAGCCTTATTCTCTACCCACCATGTAGTGACTGGGGGCATTTCGCACACACACCTGCTCCATTGTTGCCAAGCTGTTAATCCATGCAATAGGCAAGTCCTTCCCAAGAGAGCACCTAAGGCTCATCCTATCTGTCCTGCAAGACCACCCTGTCTGCAGACGTTGCAGTCTGATCCCCTTCCAGTCTATGCAGTTCTGACTGCATAGACTGCTGGGAAAATATAGATGCACATGTTGTCTTTGTAATCCGGACTGCTGGTGGAGACAGTCTGGATTCTGTGTGCATGCTCCAAACTGGTTCACCAGCAGTCCGAATATTGGAAATGCTGCGCATGCACGATGTTCTGGGACTCGCAGTTATTTTCTTATTTTTAGTTTATATTTTGTTTAATTTTTCTCATTTTACAGCTGGGAGGGCTGCAGTCCTGCAGTCCAATAGCACGGGCCGCCCCTGATACTACTGCCAAAACACCAGGCAAAACTTGAAATGAGGAGGTTCATTTTTGCTTTTGCAGCATGTCCCACTTATATAACATGCAGCATTCCAGAACGTAACTTGGCGAGGATTATTGCTTCAAAGCCCCTTAATATGGACAGCTGCTCTTTTCCAGCAGTATAATCAGGATGCATCAGGTTATCTATATCATTTGATAACCAGTCCATTCATCTATGGCAATATTGGGTTATTCTTGTTTTCTCTTTACATAGTCATGTTTAAACTTGATAATTAAACAACAATGGACATGTACATATCTACTGGATCAATACATACCAGATCCTCTGGCTTTTTATGTGGTGTTACACTTTTTCTTGGCTTCCTTATTTTGTTAGTGTCCTCCTTTTTTGAAATAAGAGCATTTATAAATGATTGATTATCCAGAATCAAAGTAAACCTACACCTGTATAGGAGTTGGTTGGGTTTTCTTCCTCCCTATACAAAGTAAAGGCATTTTTGTTGACCTGGGGACATTTACATCACGTGTTGTAAAAAGACACATGGAAATGTATCTCTCTGTACTTAACTTCATGAGATAGTACAGCATAAATTCCTTAAGATGAAGTATATTATATCTACCTAATAAACAAATATGGATCAAAATATGTAAGCCCTTTGATCAATATAATCAATTATTTTGTGCCACTGAATGTATTTTTGAACTGCTATGCTATTTCCACACCTTCTGAAGCAATGCAAATAATAGGTGTAGTACTGCTGAAATGGATGTTAGGACTTAATTACAGTAATTCACTATAGCCAAAGATATGACATGAGGACTACAGCCCTATTACAGAGCAGCGGTCATGCCCTGCAACTATCACATTTAATTTTTTGTTACATGTACACAGTATGCAGCTTCATATTTATTTGCATTTGTTCTAAGCCCATAAGCTTTTAATCTGTCTAGGACTTTGTGTAAGTTATGTAGGTGCTCTCTATAATTTTCTTTGATAGTAGGATACCATCTATAATTTATATAATATTTACAATCAATTAAGTAATAAGACCGTATTACTGCTGTATATACATAACTCAGAACGATGCAAGCTTTCATCCTCTATTTTTTTTTTAATTACTTACATATTGAATGTGCTGTGTTTAAAAATATCAGTACGAAATGTGCGTACTGTTGCATTTAAAATTTAGATTGAGAAATTAAAACTACACTGCACACTAATCATTAACTTGATTCCATACATTTTCATTATTTTGCACACATACACACACACACACACACACATGTATATATATATATATATATATATATATATATATGTGTGTGTGTGTGTGTGTGTGTGTATATATATATATATATATATATATATATGTGTGTGTGTGTGTGTGTGTATATATATATGTGTGTGTGTGTGTGTGTGTGTGTGTGTGTGTATGTATATATATATATATATATATATATATATATATATATATATATATATAGATATATATATCATATTTTTTCTCTCAGGCCCTTCATAAAATGGACCTTGCCCACTATAGCAAACATGACTAACAAAAAATAAGCAATTAAACAATCTTGATATTTTATTTATTTTATTTTATTTTATTTTAAGTAATATTTGTTTACCTGGGAAGGGCAGTGATCAATATTGATCAATTTCAGGCTCAGCCCAGGTGAAATACAAAGCATTTCACAAACAAAAATACAGAAATGTAAGCACTGAGTAGTTCAGACTAATTTCATAGAAAAAATGTGTGTGTGCATTCTATTGAAGATGCACAGTGCAAGGTACAATCAAGCAGAGTGTAATGTACAAAATATAAGTTAGTTTCTAAAGTGGGCCAGTCTTCAGTGAATCTTAAGAAAGGAGAAGTGACTTGGAAAGGAGACATGTTAGTTGACATGTCCTGTGTTGAAACAAGTGCACTTGGCTTGGATGAAGAAGTGCTTTTTGAGTTGCATTCTGTATTTGTTGATTTCCTTAATATTCATAGGGAGAGCGTGCCAAAGACTAGGTCCCTGAGAGGAGAAAGCATGTGTGAAGTGTGGTAGAGCGTGGTTCTAGGAGTAATAACAGTTGGTGTGGCTTGTGAGTAGTGTTTCAGGTTGTATGAGGAGTTTTTTTTGTAAAGTCTAGCTGCAAGGGGAGTAATTATGTGGAGTTTGAGTAGTTTGTAGAGTTGGGATCCTAAAAAGTAAGTTCTATCCTTGTTTTATGGGTCAGCATTTGTTTTTTTTTCCTAGCCATATTGAAACATATGTAATCATTACCATATAATCTATGTCACAATAGCATTACATTTTGCGATTTCCAGGCAAAATATGCCATCTGAAAAGTCAGTCTGATATAGGAACAAACTTTTATGCAAATTAATTGTAACATCTTAGAAGTCTCTTTTATTGCCATTTGTACAAGTTCATAGGTTCATAAGAGGTTACTAAGCTAATGGCCCTAGGGCCTTTACAAGTATTGTTAGATGGCTCCCCAACTGACCACTGTTAGATGGTTTGATTGTTTGCAGAGCGAATCTATGATCATTGTTTGCAGAGCGAATCTATGATCAGCACCCGCTGCCACTGTCCATGAGGGACATAGATGCCACCCCAGGGGTGAATTTACGATCACCCATACAGTTGTCCAGGTTGCACTTAAATAGGGTCATTGAGGAGCTCTGCTTAATGTGAATTGGGAGTTTATTCCAGAGTAATGTCAGTCTCTGGGAGACATATCTGTCTCTCAAGCATGTTTTGTTTAAGTCACAGGCTAGGATGAAATCTCAGGAGTGAGTGACTCTTCTCCCCTTTGATTTGCGGATGTGCAGCATTTCCATTAGGGCATGGTCAGAGATTGCTCTGTATGACAGGCACAGGTCACCTCTCAGCAGTCTGTAGGACACAGAGTACAGTGACAGGGCTTTCAGTCTTTCCATGAGTCCCTGAATTCTCTTGGCCAGGAACATCTGTGGTCTCTCCATTTGCTGCAGGCATCTGGTGAGGTATATACAATAGTGTGCATTGTAGTTTTTTAGTGGTCTAATGAGGATGGAGTACAGAGGAGTTATAACATCCTTGGTCTTAGATGCAATACCCTTACTCATGAGGTGTGTAACATAAAAGGCTTTCCTTACCACTGTGAACACATGGTAATCAAGGTTTAGACTGCTATCAACTAGTGTTCCCAAGTCACGCACCACTGCATTTGAGCTTGGAGGGGTGCTGCCTATATTGTAATTTGCAGGGGCTACCTCTTTGCCAAAGGAAACAATGATGCACTTTTTTGCATTTAGTTTTAGACCATGGCATTGGCACCATTCATTTGTCTGTGTTAACCTCTCCTATATCTTTAAGGGGATTCAATGATTGCTCCCAGTTTGCGGTCATCTGTGAACTTGGTAAGCCACAGGCCATCTACTTTTGCCTGGACTTCTGAGAAATAGATTCCAAACAATAGAAGACCCAGCACAGAACCTTGTGGTACCCCACTGGTAACTGCTCTAATGGTGGAGTTGAAATACCCAACTTTAACAGTATGAGTTCTGTCAGTGAGCCAATTAGATACCCATCTAGAGACATATGGGTTAATTCCCAGCTAGGAGCATTTCTTGATGATACCTGAGTGGGGGGATTGTGTTGAAAGCCTTGGCTAGGTCAAGATAGGTGATATGTACTGCTTTGCCTTCATCCAGGACTATAGTGACAGCCTTGATGAAGTCCATCAGGTTAAGTAAGCATGATCTACCCCTAACAAAGCCAAACTGCATCAGGTCAAGAGTCTGAAGGTTCATAGGTTCACAGGTGTGTACTAGGCTAATGGCCCTGGAGTCTTTACAAGCCTAGCCCATAGACGTGTCCTGGCATCATGCTGCCCGATGTTAGTTCCCAGTGCCTCTATCAAGTAGAGCCACTGGAGTGATCCCTGGGGTAAACTTTCTATTTCCCATCCACTCATCAAGATTTCTCTTGAAAAGGGCCAGTGAGGTGCTCTGATTGACATGTAAGGGGAGTCTATTCCAGAGCATGGGCAGTCTTTGGGTTATGAACCTGTCTCTCCAGCATGTTCTGTTGATTGTAGTAATGAGGTTGAGGTCTCTAGACCATGTGGTGCAGAGGGATTGGGATTTATTTAGATGTAGCAATTGTAACAGAGCTGGGTCAGACGTGGCTTTATAAGTCAAGCAGAGATCGCCTCTTAGTAGAGGATATGAGACAGAGAATAGCTGGAGTTTTTTGAGTCTGTCCATGTAGGACATGTGTTTAAGGCATAGGGTACTCTTCGTGAGGTACTTTTGTGGCCTTTCCAGCTGTTGCATGTGTCTAGTGAGGTACATGCCAAATGGGGCATTATACTCAATGATTGGCCTAATGAAGAGTAGAGAGAGAGATGATGACCTCTTTCTTTCTGGATGCAAAACCCTTGGTAATGAGATGTGTCACATAGAAGGACTTTCTAACCACAGTAGCAATATGGTGGTTGAAGGAGAGGTTGCTGTCAACATGTGTGTCCAGATTTCTTATTATAACGGCTTCAGTGTTCAGTGGGCTCCCATCGATGTGGTAATTAGTGGGAACTGAGTTTTTCCCAAAGGGGATGATGATGCATTTTTTGGCATTAAGCTTAAGGCCATGGTTTTGACATCAGTCATTGGTCTCAGTAAGGCCTTTCTGTAGGATGTCTACATCACTCGGGGAGTTAATAATGGCTCCCAGCTTGCAGTCGTCTGTGACCTTGGTCAGCCAGAGTCCCTCTGTGTTGGCCTGGATTTCTGAAAAGTAGATGGCAAACAAGAGAGGACCCAGGACCGATCCTTGTGGGACTCCACTCGTGACTGGTTGGCAGTCTGACTTGGAGTCTGACTACTTTCACACTGTGGGTTCTATCTATGAGCCATTTTGCAACCCACCTAGTGATATAGGGGTTGATGCCCCTAGTTTTATGAGTTTATCAATAATTCCTGAGTGGGGAATGCTTATGTCCTTGTTGATAGGGTCCATGGTGATTCTTTCCATGGCCTTGCAGATAAGGCTAGTTAGGCTTATGGGTCTATAGTTCCCAGGGTCAGTCAATTGACCCTGTTTGTGCAAGGGGATTACAGTTGCTATTCTCCACTCTGTTGGGACAAAGCCAGTGCTCAGACTATGGTTAAAGAGAGTGTCAAGATGATTTAGGTTGTTTAGTAAGCAGCCTGGGATGTCATCTGGTCCCATATGGGCCGTGTTTTTGGCTTTGGAGAGCACAGATATGATCTGCTCATTGGAGATACTGGGGAGAGGACAGATGTCAGGTATGCTTTGGGATGTGGCTGGTAGGGACAGGGGGGTTAAGTTTGCACCTAATCTGTCAGCTAACAGGTTGGCAATTTCCGCAGAATCAGTGTGAGGGTACCATCCACTATGAGTTCGTCACATAGCTGGGTATTCCCTTTTAGATTTTGGATGTAACTAAAGAATGCCTTATGATTGTCTTTAGCAAGGGAAGCTAATTTAGTCTCATAACTAACTTTAGAGGACTTTACCAGATATCTGACTTGCTTGTTCAAGCTGTGAAGGGTATTCTTTCTCTGCTGACTAAGTTCCCTCTTGTTCTTAGATATCAGTTTCTTCCTTTTGCTATATAACCTGTTTATACTTGAGATCCACCAGGGAGGACTTTGTTTTGATCCTGTCAGGTACAGCAGTGTTAGTATAGTTGTTTAAATGGTTATACAGGGCATTTGCGTACTCCTCTGTACAGGAGTCATTGTTTGCTTTGTTACCATGGGATCTGAAACTTTTAAAACTATTGCTTAGTAGGCTATAATTTGTTTTGGAGAAGTTTCTCATTTTTATTGCTCCTGTGGAGGTGTTAGTTCTGATTGTTACTTCAAATGAAACAGATTTATGGTCTGATTTTACTACTGAGGGCAGAACACAGGGAGTAGTGCAGTGACCCCCCCCCCCCATATTGGTGAGTGCTAAGTCCAGAACATTTTAACACCTTATGGGGGTACAGACTAACTGTTCTAGAGCTTTTGTATTAACAAAGTCCAGGAACCTTAAAGTGATCAAGCTTGTGGTCATGTACATCACCCACTCGATAGAAGGATAGTTGAAATCTCCCATGACCAAGGTGTTTGGCTGTATAGTGAGTGATAAAATAAAAGGCGTAAAAAGAGTAAAACAAAATACTGGTTGCATTATTAAATTGTTTTGGTTTTCTCTTTTTATGCCTTTTATTTTGTACTTTGCAGTTTATTAGTGCATTTTCCTTTGGATTATTGTATAGTGAGTGACTCAAGCAAGTCCAGGAAGGTGGAGTGCTTCTCATGGTTCATGGTGGGGGGCCTGTAGCTAACAATGATGTGGTAGGATGTTTTACCTATAGTTATTCGGACCTGGAGTAGCTCAAGACAGTCACACCGTTTAACCAGTCTCAAGGTGTATTTGGATTTAATGAAGGTGGATCCACCTCCATCTTTGGTTCTTTCATGCTCGTTTTGAGGTTTGAACATGTGGAAGGCATTGTAGCCTTGCATGGCCAGGATGCTGTCTGTGGCCTTGAATCAAGTCTTGGTGACTGCACAGTTGTCAGCATCTTCCAAGGTGAGGAGAGCTTCCAGGGAGTGCAGTTTCCTGTTTTGACTTCTAGCACTAAGCAGCATAACCTTGAGTTTGTCTGTAGTGGATTTATTTTTTTTACATCAGAAGTTTTGTTGTTTTGGTATTGCCTAAAAAGGCACTATGGGGAGGCAAGTATCTTTGCCAGCATTTAAAAGTGTAAAGGAGACAGGTGAAGACTGTCTCTGGCAGAGCAGCATCGTCTGTTGACCATGTCTTCACAGGCAGACAAGTCAGAGAAAATCTAATTTCAGAAAATTACTCCTCTCCACCATGGAAATGCAAAATCTAATCCCATTCTGGCAATTGCTGCTACTACTGTAGCTTTCACAATAATTCTGAAATTACCAAATATATGCACAACCTCGACAACCTTTTGTTCTAAAAAGACAGTATGACTGTAAATAATTTACTCTTCCTTACCATGGTGACAAGCCAAAACTTTACAGATATTTCAGCTCACTTTTTTGTTTCTTTTTAGGCATTAAAGCATCGGGTATTTTCCTGGTCTCATTAAATACATTTCATGGCAGTACGTGCTACTAGTTAGTTTTTCATTTAGACCTTCTAATTTTTCCTATATCTTTAATGAATACTTTCTTAGCTTCTGCTAGTACCCATTACACTTCTCATGATTAGTAAGTTGTATTAATGTTCTTAACTGCCATGTGCAGCTTCTTAAAGAAAACTCCACCTTCTCCTACAGTTTAGCTCAACCCTTAGGTTGCTTATCTTCCTAAAGTTTGGTTCCAGTATTGTATAGGTACCAGAAACCTGACTGCATTTTATAAACCTTTCATTTCCTTGCCTTGGAACCAAAGGAAGGTGTGACGGCCATGCCCTGGCCCAGCAATCAAGGAGCTTCAATCCTCACCACTAACACCAAGGAGGTCGTCTCCGAGAAGAGGAAAGGATAACTAATACACACAGTAAAGTACAATTTCCCTTAAGAGCACACAGAGATCACAGTCAGTCTGGGGCTGGTTGCTCCCTTGCTCACCAGGTCCCCAATAAGACTCCCCACTGGCACAGCTATAGGGTCCAGGTCTCAGCCTAATTGGGCAAGCTAAAACCTCCAGTACCCTCTCTGTCCAACCAGTGCTTCATGTCCCTGCCCAAGTAGCTGACACAACACACACAAACTTTGAGATAAGTATTCATACAACTTCACAGACACTCCTGGGAAAGGCTGACACAGATTCTCCAGCTGTGCTCCTTTACCCAGACCATACGATAGTAATCCCTGCCACCACCCAGCTAATAATATCAGCTACTAAAAGGCCCTTAAAAGGGTGTCCAATTATTACTGTGCAATATTATTATCCAATGGTAATGTGACTATTCAGTCTAGGCTTATTGGAAGGGCTTAGACAGTAAACTCTATAAATATATAATGTACTCTAAAGCATAATTTATCTCTACATAAACCAGCCACAGGTAGAAGGTTTTAAAAATATTTAATAATAAATAATTAAAACACAAGACAAAATTACTACACCACAGAGATATCTAAGAGTTCAGAGATCACACAGAAACTTAAAATAATACAGTAGGACAGGACTGATTTCAAAGAAAAATACCTAATTAATCTTTACTAGTTTTAACTATTCCTACAAGAAATGACAGTGCTAAAACTTACATAGGTTCATAGGTTCATACTAGGCTATCTGCCCTAGGGCATTTACAAGCCTAGCCAGAGTGTGTTTGGCTTTCGCCACCCATTTTAAAATGAATTTTGCTATGCCCTTTTTCGAGGTTAGTATACTGTGCATCTGTCTAACAGTGACACAGAAGTGATACCCGGAGTAAATCTACGATCTCCCATCCACTCATCAAGATTCCTCTTGAAGAGAGTCAATGAGAGACTCTGCCTAACCTGGACTGGGATTTTATTCCAGAGTGAAGGGAGCCTCTGGGTTATGAATCTGTCCCTCCAGCATGTCCTATTTATTTCAGTGCTGAGGTTCAAGTCTCTTGAGCGCGTAACTCAATGGGATTTGGATTTTCTGAGGTGCAGCATGTCCTTAATTCTGGGTTGGACATGGCTTTATACGTCAGGCACAGATCGCCTCTGAGCAGGCGGTATACCACTGAGTAGAGCTGGAGTTTCTTTAACCGGGCAGCATATGGCATCTGTTTGAGCCCTTTGATCCTCTTTGGTGAGGTACTTTTGGGGTCTTTCCAGTTGCTGCAGGTGTCTGGTAAGGTACATCCCAAAAGGGGCATTGTACTCAATTATGGGCCTGATGAGGGATGAGTAAAGAGGCACGATGACCTCCCCTGATCTAGATGTGAATACCTTCATGATTAGGTGGGCTATATAAAATGATTTTCTAACCACTTTGGCCAAGTGGTTGTCGAATGAAAGCTTGCTATCAACTTGGGTCCCCAGGTCCCCAATTACTTTTTCGGTACTTAATGGATTACCATCTATGTGGTAATTTGTGGGCACTTTGTTTTTGCCGAAGGGGATGACTATACACTTTTTGGCGTTTAGCTTGAGGCCATGGCTCTGGCACCAGTTGTCTGTTTCTATGAGGCCCTTTTGTAGGATGCTTGTGTCAGCTGGAGAGTCGATTATGGCACCCAGTTTGCAGTCATCTGCGAACTTGGTCAGCCACAGTCCTTCCATGTTGGCCTGTACCTCTGAGAAATATATACTGAACAAGAGAGGTCCCAGGACTGAGCCTTGTGGGATGCCACTTGTAACTGATTTGGACTCTGACATGGCTCCAGCAATTCTAACCATGTGGGTTCTGTCCTTGAGCCAGTTTGCAACCCATCTAGTGACATAGGAGTTTATGTTTAAGCTGGTGAGCTTATCTATAATGCCCGAGTGGGGTATTGTATCGAAGGCTTTTGCGAGGTCCAGGTAGGCTGTGTGGACCACTTTCCCCTCGTCAATGGCCTTGGTGACTGTTTCAAAGAAATCGACCAGGTTTAAGAGGCAGGATCTGCCCTTAACAAAGCCAAACTGGGTAGGATCCAGTGTCTGTATGTCCCCAATATCTTTATTTATGAGGTCCATGATGATCCTTTCCATAGCTTTGCAGACCAAGCTAGTCAGGCTTATGGGGTGATAGTTTCTAGGATCCATTGAGGCACCACCTTTGTGGAGAGGGACCACTGTTGCTGTACGCCACTCTTTGGGTACATATCCTGTAGTAAGGCTGAGATTGAACAGTAGTTTTATATTTGGGTTTAGTTCTTCTTGGAGTTCATGTAGGATGCAGCCCGGGACACCGTCCGGTCCCATTGATGCTGTGTTTTTTGCTTTGGAGAGGGCGGCTCTTACCTGAGCATCTGAGATGAGCATAAGGCAGAGTGCTGATAAGTTGGATATCAAGATCAAAATGCTCCCCTGTCTCTTGTGAGAAATAGTATTTAAACTTTACTAACAAACATGTCTGCTGGGTCCCTCCCAAATTACATCATGTTGACACTTAGGTTTTCCCAGGCAAACAAACTGCATTATTTAGCAATCTAACACCTGCTCAGAAACTTACAACAATACAAGGCATTTCACACATACACTCTAGCAGAAACCAGAGCAATAAAGCACCTTCCACATTTCTGGTCATAAACTTTAGCCTTAAAACAATGGGCATGAAACTTTAATCCAGACTCACTGGAGCCGAATTCTAACATGAAAGGGTCACAACATGCTTCACTGAGCCAGTGCAATGTTGTCACATATTTTGCAGTTCCACATTTCACAGTATTCTTTAACACTCAAAAAAAATGCCTGTATTTTTACATTTATTTACAAATGCCAGAATTATATATCAAATTCTATTTGACTAGGCTGGCAGCCTTCGCCCATCTCTCCCCAATCGTCACAGAAGGCAAAGCCCACACACTTTATTTAAACTTAACTTCTCACATACATTGCAAAAGAATTTGTCTCCACCAGCATGAAATACCACAGACACAGGGAAACATATAGTTTACCTTGTCAGGTATTGCTAACAATCTTAGGTGGACAATTAGTCCTGCTATTGCCAGGAGCTCAGCAGCTGTTTCAAAAACAAAGACAGAGAGCTATGAAATGTTTCCACTGTGTTTATTGCATACAGGAGAATGAGTATCAGTGCACCTTGATGATAGGGTTGCCACCTGTCTCTCTTTCTGCATGCAATCATGATTTTGGCAGTTATGTCCTGTGGGGGTAGGCGTGAAAATGGTAAATGTGTTAATATTTTGCAAGAAAAATATTTTCCGCCTTTTCTCTAAATGTCACAGAAGTCTTTGATACTACATTTAAGTCATCTTAATATATAAAGGAGTATAAACAACCAGCACCGCATATCATAGCATCTTCAGCTTAATAATAAGATGAAAATAAATATTTTTCATGTGATGATTTGCATGGTTTGTTCTGCATAATCTCAAGGCTGCCTTACTTTGGCGATCTAAAATGATGTGAACCCTAATGGCTGACTATGTATTTTGTGTAGTGATCCATGTATAAGTGGTATTTTTTGTAACTGCAACAGTTTTATAGACCTACACACAGAACTACTGATGTTATGCTGAAGGATAATGGTTTTGTATGAAGTGGTCAGCAGTGTGCTGCAGCATAAATCACAAGGTTTTTACATCATCCCTGGTTTGGCACCTATGTCTCTAATGGACACTGGCAGCATGTAAATGGTTCATCGTCCAGGCCCCCGCTTGTAAATGCTTCATCTCCCAAGCCCCTGCTTACACTTATCAAGGTATCAGAACTTGTCAGAGATTTTTGATACATGGCTAGGCTTAAACAGGTTCTAGTGGTTTTTAGCCTATGAACTCCTATGAACCTATCAGAGGTAGCAATGCAACAGTAGTGGGAAATATATAATGCATAATGGTATCTGTGCCTCAGTTTAGAAAAAAAAACTCCTAACACAAATTCAAGAACAGATAGCTGTACTTTTTTGTATTGTGCTTGTAAAATACTTTTTAGCAAATATAGCAAGCACATCAGCACATTTCTCCAACATTAAGGATAACAGCAACACAAAAATCTCCTACTGCTGCAGACACTATTGAGTAGCTGAACAAATCCTTTGAAGTGTTAATAGCTCTTGGATCCCAGTGCTAGGTCTGATACCTCAGGAAGTGTGTGGAGGGGAGCGTGTTAGTGCTCATAACACAGAACTACAAAATGACATTTCTTACAAAAGTCTGGAATTCACTTACTTTCTTTGGCTAGGGCTGTAAAATTTGGTCTGAATAGCTTGTAACAGACATGATGGTTATTCAGGAATAAAATGCATGCATCCCTGCTACAGAAGGTGTATAAGATGCCTGTGACTCACAGTTGCCATTGTTTCTTAAAGGACTAGGAAAACATCATCACTTCCATATGTCTAACATGGCTAATACAAAAGGGGCTTAAAATGGGTTCTGGGAAGGAGACAAGAACGCACTAAAACAAGATCACATTAATATGTCAGGTCCCATGCCAGCCATGTTGTGGAAAAAACAGTAACATTTTATAAGAAATATCTAGAGTTATTTTAGTGCATTAAAATAGTGAAGAAAATAAAGATACATTGGTAAAACTCACATTCTTTGAGTTCCAAGGTGGTGTTTTCCTTTAATGGAGTGCCTGTTTATCTTGAATCATGTCATGCCTTGTATTCACTTTCTGTCACATAATGCCATTTTCCCTAGATCACATACATACAATCTTAGCTTTTGTGTTTTGATTTTGTGTATTACTGGCATGCTTATTTTGCCTATCGTGATAAGCTTTTTCATCTGTATAAAACTTGAAATACTTTAGGAATATATTGTGTTATGAATGTTAAGAATATCAGGTTATAATGTGTATATTCTGTGTTTTCCTCCATTTTGTGTGACACCTGTTTCTTGCATCAACTGTTTTATACACACAGCTGTATATGTAGGCATTCTTGCATGTGCTACAAACTCCATATAATATTGAGCATTTTTTCTTCTTATCTTTTATCAACTTCCTCCCCATTTATAGAAAGGTTGCTCATCTATTTCAGAGGCCCAGTTTTCTGAAAACTGACACAAAATCTCACAGCCATTAATAAGTCCAAGTTAGACTCCCCTCCCCACTTACTCACACATGACTCTCCTTCAGTTTCCACCACTGTTATGTCACTTAACTCTAAAATGAAAAATGAACATTTGTCTGGAATGATAGGGCATTAACCAGAAAAGGGAATACAACCAATGTAAGCCTGCTTATACACACACACACACACACACACACACACACACACACACACACACACACACACACACACACACACACACACACACACACACACATGTCCAGTAAGTATGCTAAGTGGTTCTTCTGTGGTGATATTAAGTACATACACAATTTAAATTAGTAGTGTTTCTTACTCCTCAGTCATTTTTTTTCCTTGGCACAAGTCCTGTTGCCAGTGTATCAAAGGTTTTTTGCCCATCCAAAAGTCTGCTCTGAAGAGACATATTGGGTGGTAAATTAAGTGTTGTGTGCTTCAAAGTAGCATAATCAGTTTTCTAAAAAGAAAGTTGATTATTTTTGCTGTTCCTTCATATTTAGAGAATATTTGTTGAATATAAAACTTATTTAAAGAGACAAGCTATGAAGCAGATAATTAAATGATCTGGTTAAGGTCACAAGGTACACAAATAGTTGGAACTAAATGCAAAACTGATGGCTGCACGAGTTCACCATTTCTCTTTGCTTTGAGCTCTAGGTAATACTGCCTGCATATTATATGAGTCTGTGTGCCACCATCCTTTGGGTAAGAAGTGTACACTCATATTCAGGCATATCAGTTTGCACAGCTTCAAAATATGCACCCTACTCCAATTGTATGTCAGATCCCTGATAGATGTCCTCTGCATTATTCATGTAAGGATGCTTATCTCACACAGACATCCTCCCCATTGTTATGTCACCTTGTGTGACAGTCACAGACAGCACATTTGCACTGTACAGTCTGTACCGTACCATATAGATATGAGCTTGGTGTTGCTGCTACAGTCATCTTCCATTGACATGCCTCCTCTGCTGTACATGATGGAATTTCACCTGTCCTCTTTCCCTGTGCTCAGTCCTGCAAGTCATCTGTGCACCCTTATTCAATACACACACTTCCTCTGGGTGATCATTTTACATGGCAGTCCATGTTCAGTTTCAGAACATTAACACAGCTTCAATACAGAATGCCAGGAATGGGATATCACAATGCTCTAGACTTTAGGTAGACTGACCTGTAATGTGTTTGGACCATATTTATTTATTTTTATTTATTTTATTTATTTATTTATTTACATTTGTTGACCGGGAGTGTCCGACTGGACGTAAGTCCATTTTCAGCGGAGGCCTAGGGAGAAAAGCTCCACAGTTAAAATAAACAGACAGTAGTTACATTGGATTACATAGCGATTAACAATTTGATTAACATAGCAATTAATTACAAACATGTTTACAGATGAAGAACATAGTACATCAGTAGACAACTAGAATCTTTATCTGTGAAGTACATAACAGACATTAACAAATGTTACAATAAGAAGTTCCTGCTGTATAAGTACTAGGCTTATAAGCATCTGAGCTTGCTATAATCAAGGTAGTTGGGTGGAAAGAAAGGTAGTCATTGGAAGGGGTGGGTGATATTAGAGTGGGAGTTGCAAGGGCATAGCCAGCATGTTTTTAGGTGCGCTTTTAGTAAAGTTTTGAAGTGGGTGCATGATGGTAATGAGGTAATTGTGGGTGGGAGGGAGTTCCATAATTTGGCTATGGAGCAAGAGAATAGTGCTTCACCAGCAGAGTTATTGGCTTTAGTGATCCGCAAGTGATTTTTGTTGCTGGATCTTAGTGGTTTGGTGGTGCGATAGGGATGGAGTAGATTCTGGAGGGATGAGACGTTTAGTGGATGGTTTACTAGTTTGTGAGCGAGTGAGAGTTGATACCATTGAAGGAGGTGAGGGAGTTCAAGCCAGCCCAGTTCAGTTCAGCAAGTGAGAGACAGTGGTGACCATGGTAGGATGCCCCTGTGGTGAATTTGGCGATTTTGTTGTAGCAGGTCTCTAGCTTGTTTAGATCGCATTGCCTTAGGTTGGTATATATTGGAGAGGCATAAAGTAGGGTGGAGATAAGGTGGGAATTTTCTATTGAAATCTTTGCTGCTTTGGTGAGAAGTTGCTTTTTTCTGTATAACACTCCTAGTTTTCTGTGAACTTTTTTATGGTCATGGATATGTGAATGTCAAATTTTAGTTTATTGTCTGTTTCCACTCCTAGCAATTTGGTGTGTTCAGATGGGTATATAGTGGTGTTGCCTTTTGCTGTGATGTTAAAGTGAGAGTTGTTTTGAGTATGTTTAGTGGGTTGGAAGATGAGTAGTTTAGTTTTGTTTAGGTTGAGTATTAATTGGGCATCGGATAACCAAGGTTCAACAGAGGAAAAGGCTTCCTGTGTGACTTTTTGCAGTTTGGGTAGGGACTGGGCTGAGGAGATGATGGTTGAGTCATTTGGTATTGTATGAGTGTGCCATGTTTGGTGGCAGAGGCTAGATTATTGGTGAAAACAGAGAAGAGTAGGGGTCCAAAGATGGCTCCTTGGGGAACCCCTATGGAGACAGGTAGTTGGAGAGATATGTCATTCTGCCATACAACAGATTGTTGGCTGTCAGACAGGAAACTCTGAAACCAGTTGGTGACTGATTGAGAGAAGGATAGGTTATTGAGGACAGAGATTAATTGTTTGTGAGGGACCATGTCAAATGCTTTAGATAGGTCTAGGAAAGTAGCAGAGGAGAGATAGCCATTGTTTTTATGCTGAAGGATAGTGTTAGTAAAGGAGAGTAAGGCAGTGGTGGTGATATGGGTTGGTCGGAAACCATGCTGAGTATTGGAAAGGAGGTTGTTAGTAAGGAGGTAGTCTGAGACCTTAGAGTGTATGCATCTCTCTAGTATTTTGGAGAGTGGAGAGAGAATAGCTATGGGGCGGTAATTGGTTAGTTCTGTGGAGGGGCCGCCTTTGTGGAGGGGAATTATATGTGATACTTTCCACAGTGTGGGAATGTAACTTTCTAACAGAGATTGGTTAATCAAGATGGATATTGGGTAGGCCAGAGCATCAGCTGTGATTTGTAGGTATTCACTTGGGAGGTTGTCTGCTGCTAATTTGGTGGGCTTAAGTTTAGTTAAGAGTTTTTTTATGTTGGAGGTAGATACAGGAGAAAAAGTGAAGGCAGTGGGGAGATTACTAGGTGAAGGTGTGGGTTGGAGGGGAGGGGGGTTGTTTTTAGCTAGTGATAGTATGGTTTGTGTGAAGTGTGTGTTGAATGAGGTAGCAATATTTTCGGAGGAGTGAGGGATGTTAGGAGGAGGGGCACTGACTTTACCTGGGTGGAGGATGGAGTTTATGGAGGACCAGAATTGTTTGGGGCTGTGTTGGGAGGAGTCTAGGGCAGACTGGTAGTATTGGAATTTGTCCTGTTTTATTAACTTTTTGACTATATTGCGTAGTTCTAGGAATTTCTGTCTAGTTGAGGGGGTTTTGGTTTTGCGCCAGTGCTCCCAGGCTTTATCCCTGTTTTTCATTTCTGACTTAGTGGTTTTCTGTAGCCATGGGGAGGGTTGTGCTTTGGTTCTGGAAAGTCTTATGGGGGCATGGTAATTAAGGATGCTCAGGAAGGTAGTATTAAAAAATTCAACTGCGTCATCAAGACTGAGGTACTTTAGAGGATGCCAGTTACATTTTTTGAGAGATTAGATGAATGAGAGTGGGTTAAAGTTTAGTTTTTTACGTATTTGACGGTAGATGACAGGTTTAGCTTGGTATAGGTATTTTTTGAGTAGGAATGTTGGGGAGTGATCACTGAGGCTATCTGATAAGCAGCCTGTTATATATGACTGGGGGCTCTTATTGACTAGTATCCAATCCAGGGTAGTGTGCTTGCTAGAGTTTTTATTTATCTTGGTTGGCGACTGGACTAGTTGGGTGAAGCCATGAAAGTTTACATGATGGGTTGGATGGTTGCTAGAACAGGATTGCCAGTCAATATTGAAATCACCTAAAATGATAATTTCTTGGGGGAGATGGTGGGTAGACCAGCTGAGGAGGTTTTCTAGTGGAGGGATGTTCTGGCCAGGTGGGAAGTAGCATCCATTTATGTTGATGGTTTTGTTTTGGTTTATTTTGAGGTTGGTATATATTATTTCTTCATTGCCTATTTGTGGAGCTGATGATTTTAAGATCTGGATGTTTAGATGCTGTTTAAATATTATAGCTACACCGCCTCCTTTCTTGTTTAGTCGGTCTACACTTAGTATGCCGTAACCGGTAGGGAGTATTTGCTCACTGGTAATGTGAGGTTTTAGCCAGGTTTCTGTCAGGATGACTATATCTGGGGAGTACAAGTCTATGGTGGCATGGAGTTCATGGACTTTCTTGGCTATACTTCTAGTATTTAGGCTTAGTAGAAGGAAGTCACTTGGCTTTCTATTGGCTGTGATATGGGAGAAGTTGTGGTTTCTAGTCTGATTATGAGGATTGGGGTTGGAGATGGTAGGGTCAGGGTTGGGGTGGATGTCTCCACTTAGGGCTAGTTTTGATATGCATGAGGTTATTAGTTTTCTCAGTTTCTGAATGTGTTTTATTAGTAGGCAAACTTTATGATTGTGCTCTGTGGGTAATAGGTATGGTGGGAGGGTTATGATGTTAAGTTGTAGGGATGCTTTATGTTTGAGTAATATAGTTGGTAGAATATGTGAGGGGTGCATAGGGATGATTCTTGAGTTGGTGGGAGGGAAGCTGAGTGAGGGTGAGACATGAGGGGTGGTGTGAGTAGTAGTACAGTGGTAGTGGTTGAGTGGGGGAATGATGGAGATTTGGTAGGATGTAAGATATGCAAGGAGAGTGCATGCAGTGAGCATAGGTAAGGTATGCTTGTACATGTTAGTTGAGGAGGTGTGATAGTAGTGGGAAGATGGAGGAGATAGTTTTTGGTTAGTTCTGTGGTTGGCTATTGGAAAGATGGGAGGGATTTGTGACTGTAATAAAGGAAGGACCACTGTGGGAAGCAGGGAATAGGGGGCAGGGTGGGGAGCGGAGTGGGTAGAGACCCTGTTAGTAGCTCTTACGAGGGGCTGGAAACAATCATGTAACAGAGTAAACTGGTAAATGAACATATGATAGCGACAAAGGGTGGTTGTAGTTTTAAAAAATGGTGCTTGCCACAGGTAATATTTATTAACTTTGGGATTGGCTTAAGGTAATAAACAGGGAAAGGGGAGGGGGAGAACAAGGGTGTGAGCAGGCAGTTCTTTTGTACTGCTGCTAATGAGCCAAAGCAAAGACAAGTTTGTGTTTAAGAAACAATCAGAATTGACCAAGGACTGCTCTGAAACTGTAAGTCATTTCTTACCATTTCTCAGGTGGAAAAACAGGATAACCTTGGATCAGTAGGCTACTGTGGTCTCAGTTTAAATTAACAAACACACAGTATTGATCAGTTATGGATACTATTTGCTAACAAAGGGAATAAGAGAGAAAGTGGAAGATGTGTGTGTGTGTGTGTGTGTGTGTGTGTGTGTGTGTGTGTGTGTGTGTGTGTGTGTGTGTGTATGTGTGTGGGGGGGGGTGCTTACAAGCCAAATCAGAGTGCTCTCCAGGGGAAAAATGAATATTGGCTCAAACAGGTAGACATATACTCAAAGTTAACTTTAGCTGTTTGCAGACAGTTCAGATCCGGACAGCGCTTTTCTTATAAGAATGATAAAGGTGGTACCGCAGTTGAATACTTAAGAGTGGTGTTAAGTCTAGAAAAGAAGAGTACAGAGGGGAGTAAGCACTTTTGAGATGGTAAAAATATGTTATACAGATTACAAAAAACAAACTGAGCAAATAGCTACTGCATACAGGAAAATATATGTCTTGAACCAACTGCTAGTATATGCAGATACTGAGCCAACTGGAAAAACATCTGTTAGAAGAAACCTTATCAGACAGTTATGCAGTCACAGATAAAAATATAGCGAGTAGCACTCTGTCCTGGGTCTCTAATGTGATTCTATCCAACAGTAACAGCACAATTATATAGAAATAATTAGACACCAGTATGAGTTGTTTACACACAACACATTTACATGAATAACATTAGTGAACAAGGTGCAGCTTTGCAAATAGACCATACTAGTATACTAAAAACAACTTAGTGGAGACAAAATGCTAGCATGCCATAGTTACTTCCAATAAAAAAATATAAATCATATTAGATGTCTAACACAATTCAACATAAATATACATATACAGTTGTAAAATGTCTAACACAATTCAACATAAATAGGCATATATTGTTGAAAAACACTTACTGGAGAGACACTGAGCTCCTCGTGGAGCCTGTAGCAGAGTGGATTGTAGTTTTAAAAATGGTGCCTGCCACAGGTAATATTTATTAACTTTGGGACTGGCTTAAGGTAATAAACAGGGAATGGGGAGGGGGAGAACAAGGGTGTGAGCAGGCAGTTCTTTTGTACTGTTGCTAATGAGCCAAAGCAAAGACAGGTTTGTGTTTAAGAAACAATCAGAATTGACCAAGGACTGCTCTGAAACTGTAAGTAATTTCTTAACCATTTCTCAGATGGAAAACAGGATAACCTTGTATTAGTAGGCTACTGTGGTCTCAGTTTAAATTAACAAACACACAGTATTGATCAGTTATGGACACTATTTGCTAACAAAGGGAATAAGAGAGAAAGTGGAAGATTAGTGTGTGTGTGTGTGGGGGGGCTGCTTACAAGCCAAAGCAGAGTGCTGTCCAGGGGAAAAATGAATATTGGCTCAAACAGGTAGACACATACTCAAAGTTAACTTTAGCTGTTTGCAGACAGTTCAGACCCGGACTGTGCTTTTCTTATAAGAATGATAAAGATGGTACCGCAGTTCAATACTTAAGAGTGGTGTTAAGTCTAGAAAAGAAGAGTACAGAGAGGAGTAAGCACTTTTGAAATGGTAAAGATATGTTATACAGATTACAAAAAACAAACTGAGCAAATAGCTACTGCATACAGGAAATATATATGTCTTGAACCAACTACTAGTATATGCAGATACTGAGCCAACTTGAAAAACATCTGTTAGAAGAAACCTTATCAGACAGTTATGCAGTCACAGATAAAAATATAGCAAGCATCACTCTGTCCTGGGTCTCTAATGTGATTCTATCCACCAGTAACAGCACAATTATATAGAAATAATTAGACACCATTATGAGCTGTTTACACACAACACATTTACATGAATAACATTAGTGAACAAGGTGCAGCTATGCAAATAGACCATACATACTATTATACTAAAAACAACTTGGTGGAGACAAAATGCTAGCATGCCATAGTAACTTCCAGTAAAAAAGCATAAATCATATTAGATGTCTAGCACAATTCAACATAAATAAACATATACAGTTGTAAAATGTCTAACACAATTCAACATAAATAGGCATATATTATTGAAAAACACTTACTGGAGAGACAATGAGCTCCTCATGGGGCCCGTAGCATAGTGGATTGTAGTTTTAAAAATGGTGCCTGCCACAGGTAATATTTATTAACTTTGGGATTGGCTTAAGGTAATAAACAGGGAAGGGGGAGGGGGAGAACAAGGGTGCGAGCAATCAGTTCTTTTGTACTGCTGCTAATGAGCCAAAGCAAAGACAAGTTTGTGTTTAAGAAACAATCAGAATCGACCAAGGACTGCTCTGAAACTGTAAGTCATTTCTTAACCATTTCTCAGGTGGTAAAACAGGATAAACTTGTATCAGTAGGCTACTGTGGTCTCAGTTTAAATTAACAAACACACAGTATTGATCAGTTATGGATACTATTTGCTAACAAAAGGAATAAGAGAGAAAGTGGAAGATGAGTGTGTGTGTGTGTGTGTGTGTGTGTGTGTGTGTGTGTGTGTGTGTGTGTGTGTGTGTGTGTGTGTGTGTGTGTGTGTGTAGGGGGCTGCTTACAAGCCAAAGCAGAGTGCTGTCCAGGGGAAAAATGAATATTGGCTCAAACAGGTAGACACATACTCAAAGTTAACTTTAGCTGTTTGCAGACAGTTCAGACCTGGACTGCGCTTTTCTTATAAGAATGATAAAGGTGGTACCGCAGTTGAATACTTAAGAGTGGTGTTAGGTTCAAAGTTAACTTTAGCTGCTTGCAGACAGTTCAGACCTGGACTGCGCTTTTCTTATAAGAATGATAAAGGTGGTACCGCAGTTGAATACTTAAGAGTGGTGTTAGGTTCAAAGTTAACTTTAGCTGTTTGCAGACAGTTCAGACCCGGACTGCACTTTTTTTATAAGAATGATAAAGGTGATACCGCAGTTGAATACTTAAGAGTGGTGTTAGGTTGGAGAGACACTAAGCTCCTCATGGGGCCTGTAGCAGTGTGGATTGTAGTTTTCTTTATTTCTTTTTTTATTTTAATATATATATATATATATATATATATATATATATATATATATATATATAAAATATATATTTTAATATATTTATTTATTTATTTTTATTGACATTCGGTAACCAGGAAAGTCCACTGGGCCAGAGACCTATTTTCAGTGGAGACCCAGGGAGAAAAGTTCCAAGAACAGTTACAAAGAAATACTATAGTATAATATCATATCAGCAAGTATTTACAGAGTGTGAAGGTAGCTCCAAGTATAGTTACAAAGAAATAGTATAGTATAACCTCTTATCAGCAAGTATTTACAGAGTACAAAAGTAGTTAAAATATTAGTATGACAATCATTTATAAAAACATCAAAGCATTTAATTGATATACTTCACATTCATACCTCTCCACTGTTTAGATATTCCCAGGATGCCCAGATGTTGACCTCTGGACTGATATGACTCAATATTACATACATTTGAGTGCATACCTCTCAACCGTCCTGATCTCCTGATCTGTGCAGAGTGTCCAGTGGTTCTCTCATATTCGTGATCTTTCTCTCATAACATTTTTTCATGGTAAATCATTAGCATGTCATTGCAGAGTGAAGTCAGAAAATATGACTGACATTTGAGTTTCAAACTTCCTGCGCTTCATAAAGTTCATTCTAATGTACAGCTTATTTATTCTATCAACTTCCTACATTCGGAAGTGAAATATTAAAGATCTTTCCCTATTTATGGGCCTTTGTCTCCCTGTTCTTCCTGGCTTTGTCCAGCTTTCATGCTCTAAGAGGTTGTGAGTGTTGCATTCTAGCACAACCCTATGTGACATTTATGTGAAATATATCCCTTTTTCTAGTTCTTTGTCCCCTCATTACATTGGTTATTGTGTAGATTTGTTGCACTTTCAGAATGACATCTATTTGTGAAACCCTAGTGATAATTGTGGAATTCTGCGTACATTCACAGACCATAGGTGCTGTGTTTTGCATGGAATTGCTATCCGTGTTTGCTTACAAGGTTTTGCGGCTAGCAACATTCTTGCGAGCCACAAAACCTAGCTTAGGAGCACCGCACCTCATTTATATGTATTGTGAGCTACAGTGCACTGTTGAGCCGACACATAGAGGTTGGGTGGCTGGCCTAATGGTTAAGGTGCAGGGTTTGAGTTTCACAAGGGATAATTGGCTAGGCTTAAAATGGCTCTCAAGGGCAGCTAGCTTAGTACTAACCTATGCACTCTGTGTATGCTCTGCATGAAGCCTACATGAAGTTTATTGAATCCCAAGGTAAGACTGAATCTCAAAGGTGCAACTTAAACAATGCCAAGGAGGCTGCTTCTGCATTTGTAAGAGTCTCCTGTGTCCAGAGAGAAAATGAATTAATACTAAACAAATAAGGATATACTTTCATATTTTGTGAAACAAGACTTGTTTCAGAGACAACAGATCATTCCATATCTTGAGGGTGAGAGTGTGTGTTTATCTGTGAGTTTCTCCTATCAAACAATAAAAAAGATTTTCTCATGCTGGACAAATTAATCATAATATAGATCTGCAGGCTGGTAATGATTTGTAATGGAAAGCATAGAATTCATGTCATGCCCTGAAGTCAGGGGACATGTGTTACTGTTCAGTTCTACATCTGCTGGAGAAATGATTGTATTGATATTCATAATATATTCCTGTAAAGTTCACATAAACAGATGACTGCATGTTCATTTCAATAATGATGATACATGCACATAATAGGATAGGATAATGTGACTTTGGCGGCTACAGGATACTTGGCAATAGCACTTGCTCCACATATTCAGCACAAGACATACTTTTTCATGTGCTGTTGCAGGTCTCCCTCTCTAGTCCTAGTCAGATTTGTTAAAATAATGTTTCTAAAGCTCAGTAAGAGAGAAGATATAATGTTAAAAAGTGCTACATTGAAAGATAATTACATGTGCAGGAGATGGGGGTATGATTTTCATTATATATTTATGTACTACAGTATACTTGTACGGAGGCATGTGCTAGTCAAGATTCCTGTTAGTTGGCGTATAGGAAAATATATGGGGACTATAGTAACTGTTCAAGAATATTGCATGAAATACAGTTATTCTTTTAACATATCTGTTCTCTGGCTTATTGTGTTTTATCTACACCTAAGCAGGAAAAAATGAGACAGACATACATATAAACATTTCAGGCTCTGGCAATAATTGCATTTTAGTCTGTCAATATACCAAAATAGCCCTCACCATAGCAATTGTCCAAGTTGTTCTTAAAATACCTAAACTTGTGGTTGCTTTAATATAATGTGGTGATCTGTTCCAGGCATCAGCTACTTTCTCATAGAACCAGTAAGTATTTATCTCATTCCTATATAATAATCTACACATGTTGTCTGATGATTCTGTACTATTCTTTGATAACCCCAAACATTCCAAGAGGTAGTTATCTCTAAATGCTCTATATACTTGAATAAGGTCTCCTCAAAATACATATATGAAACACTGGACAAGTTCAGACATTTTAATCTTTTATAATAGCTTTAATATTTATGGATACCCTTGCTATATTTCTTCTGTACTCTTTCTGATTTACTCACACTAATTGTCTTATTAGGTTTCCATATTATTATCCCATATGGTGATTTGGGTCTAATGTAACTTGCAACCAACTATTTCATCGCTTCTGATTTCCTAGACTAATTTTTTTACATGGCCTATTCTTTTATAACTGGGATAGTTGAAGTCACCCATGAATATGGTATTGGGTTGAATGGTGAGAGTCTCCAGTAAGTCCAAGCACAAGCTATAGGTTTTGTGGCTTACAAGGATATGATACTGGGCTTTGCCTATGGAAACATGGACGTGGAAAAACTAAAGTGCATTATCCTTATCCTGTTTGAGAAATCTTGAGGTGAGTTTGCTGTTAACATAGACGGAGATACCTTTACCTTTGGTAGCTGCCTGTGCAGTAACTGGCCTAATTGTGTGGAAGGCATTGTAGACCATTCCTAAATTGATTGCAATTCTAGTGGCATTAAAGGCAGCCTGATCTGTCTGAGTTTGAAGCACTCAGGGAGGCTTAAAGTGAAACTGTTTCATTGACCCAAGAGCTATTTTAGATGTTTTAGTCACTTTTATTTGAGTCTATAATCATCACATAGCAGTGTTTAACAATGCCTTGTATAGACCCAGGCATATAGAAAAACAAATCCCTATAAAACTTCACCCATAACTTTACTCAGTACTCAGCTGCACAAAGAGCAACTTGTTTGCACACTGAGGAGCACTGCTGCACAAATTCGGCCATATATTGTTTAGCTGTAGTTTCTACCTTCACAGTACCCAAGTCAGCCAGCTGTAAACCCTTGCAGTATCACCTCTTTGTAGTTCATCTAAAAAGCCCTGACACCATGGATGAGCACTTTCCCAATTTCTCCAC
Organism: Protopterus annectens; assembly: GCF_019279795.1. Taxonomy (NCBI): domain Eukaryota; kingdom Metazoa; phylum Chordata; order Ceratodontiformes; family Protopteridae; genus Protopterus; species Protopterus annectens. Next base: position 647,415,109 of record NC_056744.1, on the reverse strand, counting down.
TCCCAACTTGGTAGACATCCCAAGACAATGTAGAAATTGTCTCATTTTACAGACAGCCAACTAATACTTAGTAATATGCGAAGGCACGCCCATTCACGCATGTCTTTCAGAGGCCACTCAACCACGGGGAGGACATGCAGACGCCACACAGAAGGCACTCCAGCCGAGAATCGAACAGGAGAACCTCTTGCTGTGAGGCAACAACGCTACCGCTGTACCACTGCAGTCTCTCTCTCTCTCTCTCTCAGCTCTGGAGTGAATCCAAATGAAATCCAAGACATCATTTGAAATCTACAGAAAAATAAGTATTTTTATTCACTGTACTGCACTTTTAAACTGTGTATTACCGAACTGCCACCTACTTTTAACTGTTTTTAGCCGTTTTAACTATTTTGCTGTTTCACTTTTTCAACTGTTTGCTGTTTGAGACTGTTTTTCATGCACTTTGTACTTGCTAGTACTTGTGTATTTTATAGCATAGGCTAGATTTAGATTTGCTGAATCTAAACTGTTTGGCATTATCTGAGGACTAAAACCAGCCTTGTTACATTAAGAGGGGCCCATGCACCCCTGTGGCAAAAGAGTGTAGCAAAGGATCCATCTGACCTGGAGATTATTGGAATAAGGGTCGGTATTCATTATTTTCATTAACCAGTTTGTTTGAAAATTGCTTAACTTAGCTTGTATTTAGGCAACACATTTGCAAGGGCATGTGCTCGGTTTACAGGAGCTGCTCTAGGATTTGTGTGCTCCCTGTCTCTCATTTCTGGAGTGAATCCAAATGAAATGAAATCCAAGGCACCCTTTACAATCTACCGAAAAATAAGGATTATTATTCACTGTACTGCACTTTTAAACATTATATTACTAAATTGCCACCTACCTTTTAACTGTTTTTTAGCCATTTTAACTGTTTTGCTGTTTCACTGTTTCAACTCTTTGCTGTTTGAAACTGTTTTTCCTGCACTTTGTATTTTCTAGTACTTGTATATTTTATAGCATAGGCTAGATTCAGATTTGCTAAATCTAGACTGTTTGGCATTATCTGACCACTAAAACCAGCCATCTTACATTAAGAGGGTCCCCTGCACCCTTGTGGCAGAAGGGTGTAGCAAAGGACCCATCTGAGCTGGAGATTGTTGGAATAAGGCTTAGTACTGAGCATTTAATTGGCCATCTTGTTTGAAAATTGCTTAACTAGTTTTAAAAAAGGGTTCTCACTGTTGCTACACAAAAGCTAAAGTAGATTTATTTTCCTTTAGAAGCTGCCCATGCTCCAACTTAGGAGACCCTTAAATTTTTCTTAGCTGCTTGGAGAGCACCTCAGTTGGGCTTTTTACAGCATTTGCCACTTTAATTGAAATCTCCTAATCCCTAATAGTCTCGTACCCCTTGAGAGCCCCAATAGTATACACCCAGCATTAAGCCCTCAATTAAGCCACATCCTTCCTCATTAAAGTAAGCAAATTTATACCTAGTATTATGGATGGACAGTTCTCATCAGTTTCTCCTGCCAGCCTGATCAACACGGGTATCCTGAGGCAGTGTAGCAATTGCCTCATGTACACTGACAACCTACTACTCCTGAACCACTGAAGCTTAATTTGTGAAAGATGCATATACACTAAGAATTTGGAATCCTTACCCTCTCATTCACAGAATAGTGACACTGAGCAGGTTGTCAGCCCACATACTACATCTCCTGTACAAACCATGCACTAAATACATAAACCATCATATGCAGAGGTACTCAACAGAAATTTACCTAAACACCAGAGACCTCTGAAACACAAACATGCTACACCTAATACAGTACCTTCAGCCCTTAATACACATAAAACCACAAGCACAAGTGTCTCAACAAACAAGCCCATAAAGCAAAGCACATCTAAACAAATTTTTTGTCATAGGCGACTCTATAATGAGACACCCAGATGTCCCACTCACCAGGTTGGACAAAGAGAAGGCTACAGTCAGCTGTCTGGTGGGTTCCAGAATCCACCAGATCACACATGCACTCAGGGGTCTGCACAACAAGTACCATTATGACTCCATCATAATTCATGTTGGTGTGAATGACTTGAGACATACCTCACTGGACTATATGATGAGAGACATGACTGAGCTCTCTGAATATGTGTCACAGGCAGATATGTCCCTAGCCTTGAGCAGCATGCTACCTTCACTTAAGATGATACCACAATATAAACACAAAATGATTGATTTCAACAACTGGCTTAGTTTATGGTGTCATTCTAATGGGATCCAGTACCTGTCAGCCTGGGATGACATGGTAGATAAGACCACTCTGCTTTGCCAGAGATGGTCTTCATCTGTCACCTCTGGGATTTCGGTTGCTGGCTATCCCCATAGTGCCTTTTGTTAGGAAAAGTCACAACAACAAAATTCCCAATGTAAAAATATCTCCAAAAAGCAACCTCAAGGTTATGCTGCTAAGTGCTAGGAGTCTAAACCTAAAACTGCACTCACTAGAAGCAGCCATCGCCTTAGAAGATGCTGACATCTGTGCAGCCACAGAGACTTGGTTTAAGGCCGCAGAAAGTACCCTGGCCATACTGGTTATAATGCCTTTCACACATTCAGACCACAAACTAAAAGTGCAAGAACTAAAGGAGGTAGAGTATCAATATTCATCAAAGATAAATGCACCTCTAGATTGTTTAAAAAAACAATTCCATTGAACTAATCCAGGTTCAATTAACTGTAGTTAAGACCCTTCTCCATGTTATTGCCAGTCATAGTACCCCCTCCACGAACCAGGATACCCACACTGTATACTTTAACTACCCCTTGCATAAAATGGGTAAATTATACATGTACTAACACACTTGCCAAAGATTCTTGGACTTCATCAACTCCAATTCCCTGGACCAGTTGGTTGACACCCCCACAAGGGGCCCAAACATTCTGGAACTGGTGCTCTTTGGGTCTTCAGAATGCCGAATAGAACATCAATTTTTGGATTTTCAATGTTACAAAAGTTATATGTGACTTCATTTAAGTCCCCACACATCAGACTATCATATAGAAAGTATGAAGTATATTTATAACACTTATAGATGTCAATACTTTCTACTTTCTTATACTCTTGCTCATTAGATAACATTATTTCTATTTTCTTGACATACTGACTTTGGTAAATGAGAACCAACATACCCCCCCTTATCACTTTTCATAATGCGAATGCATTTGTTGTCACACAAATCTTTCATAGCTGACCTTAAATCACTGCTCAAATTGTTAAAGTGGATGCCGCTGTTGGTGTCATGCAACAATTCCCTAAGTTCATTTTCACACGCAGTTTCAAACACCTTCAAGGTGTGATTCATTAAGGGATTATAACAAGAAGGTTTAACAAATACACTATCTGTATATTTCACATCCTTGAGCAAATAATTTAAATTTAATTTTCTAATATATTTTTTTGAATCAAGAATGATGTTTGTAACGTTCGCCCTCTTGGAAGGCACACAATTTATGCCCAACCTTAATAAATTCACATGATGTACATTCAGTTTAAAACTAGACAAGTTTAAAATGTATTTTATCTTCTCATTGTACCTTACTCGTTGTCCGTGGATGAGTTGGACGCCATCTGACCCTTCTTCCGAGTCGTCGTTGGTCTTGTTTTGACTGTTCTCTGTTCTTTTTTTAATACTAAAAAAGTTTTTTGGTTTGGCACTCAAATCACTAGTGGTTTCATTCTCAAGAACATGTGAATTGACTTCATTTTGATGTGTTGTTTGTTCAAGCATAATGTCCCCATTTGAACTGTTGATTTGCTTCTTTTGATTCATCGGAACAATTCCAGCACTTCCGCCCTCAGTCACTCCCGCCAACATGACTGAACTCTTTTGCCCACATTGTTTAAGGTGGGCTGACGTAGAAGTACGTGAATTTCTACCAAAAAAAGAAAAGTTCATATTTTTGCTATTAACAGAGAGAATACGGAGTATCAGTTTCATAAGCTGCTAAATCTCAATCTAATTTATTATTTTTCCTTTTGATCAGGAGTTTTTCATGTTGTTCAATGTCCTCCATAATTACTGCATGTTCACTTCTTTCACTGAACTCAAAACAAAATTTGGACTCTGTATCTTGTTCCACCTTTAAAATCTCTTCCTTAAGTTCCATTATGGTGTTATGATTACGTTCAATCAATAAACCTAGGAACTTAATACAAGCTTCATTGAAAAATTCTTTGACTTTAACAAAAAATGGGTCTGTATCAGATACCCTACTGGGACACTTGAAAAACCTGTGTCCCCTAGGGACTATACTTAGTTTGATGCACTTGTGAAAATACTTATTTTCGATATCAATACTTTTATATTTTTTAAGTAATTCACTTAAAATGTCACATTGTTCCCTATACAGAGTCAATTCTACAGGGTCAGCCAGTTTTTAGGTATTAGTGAATGGGTCCTCACCGTTGTTCAAAACTGCTGCTATGTCTGCATACGTCTTATTCGGCTTTACAGCCCTCTCCTCCATCACATAATTTTTCCTGGAAAGGATGGTATCCTGTCCTTTGGTATTCACCTCAATGACAGTCTCTATTTCATCCTCAGACCCTGAACATGTAGAATCAACTCAGGAATGCTCACTTAACAGCACTTGTAGAGATTTTTGTATATCTTTCATTGTTTTTAAAAGAGAATGAGTTAAACTCGGCTCTGGACTTCCTTGGATGGTATAAACGCTAACATCCATTAAAGGATCACTACGTGTTTCAGACATGGCAGCGCAACAAAAAAACAATAAAGCAAAAATGCACGGTCAAATGGAAACTAGTAAAAATAAAAAAACACCACTGCCACACTCAAAAAACACAAGAATATTAGCATAAAACTTGTTTAATTATCGCTTTTGTCAACAAGACTTCTTCAGAAATGAAAAAACATATCATCTAAAACATCTTTAAATACACTAATCATTAATTAAACAAAATGAATCAATTATCCAATCAAACATGAACAGCAGCAAATACAATCACAACAATAAAATGTATGGTACATATTCTATTTTTTTTTCACATACTCCCCCCTCTAAGAGTAAATTTGCCTTGTTCCAAAAGTGAGAGCAAAAACTTGTTAAAAACCAACTCATTCTAAACAATATCTATAAAGTGCATTTTTACCATCCTTTTTCTTGATACTATTCACATGCTCCCTAATTCTAACATATAAATTTCTAGTGGTCATGCTCACATAACATTTTTGACATTTACTACATACTGCAATGTACACCACTCCCTGACTTCTACATGAAAAATGTCCCATCACTGGAATAATATGATAAATATGTGGCAATTCGATATATGGTCCTTCTAAGATGTATCTACACATGCTGCACCCGTAACATTTATACATCACATGTGGTCTGATGGTAGATATTGTTTCAGTGTAAAAGGAATCTCTGCCTTTTTCAAATAAAGTTTTTAAATTGTATTCATTTCTGTACACAAATCTGGGCCTAAAGCCTGATGTGATGGAGGAGTGGCCTGTAAAGCCAAATAAGACGTATGCGAACCATGCAGCAGTTTTGAACAATGGTGAGGATCCATTCACTAATACCAAAAGACTGGTTGACCCTGTAGAATTGACTCTGTATAGGGAACAATGTGACATTTTAAGTAAATTACTTAAAAAATATAAAAGTGCTGACACTGAAAATAAGTATTTTCACAAGTGCATCGAACTGGGTATAGTCCCTAAGGGACTCATGTTTTTCAAGTGCCCCAATGGGGTATCTGATAGAGACCCATTTTTTGTTAAACTCAAATAATTTTTCAATGAAGTTTGTATTAGGTTCCTAGGTTTATTGATTGAACATAATCATAACACCATAATGGAACATAAGGAAGAGATTTTAAAGGTTTTGAGTTCAGTGAAAGTACTGAACATGCAGTAATTATGGAGGATATTGAACAACATGAAAAACTCCTGATCAAAAGCAAAAATAATAAATTAGATCAAGATTTAGCAGCTTATGAAACTGATACTGAGTATTCTATCTCTGTTAATAGCAGAAATATGAAACTTTCTTCTTTTGGTAGAAATTCACATACTTCTAAGCCAGCCCACCTTAAACAACGTGGGCAAAAGAGTTCAGTCATGTCGGTGGAAGTGACTAAGGGTGGAAGTGCTGGCATTGTTCCGGTGAATCAAAAGAAGCAAGTCAACAGTTCAAATGTGGACATTATGCTTGAACAAACCACACATCAAAATGAAGTCAATTCACATGTTCTCAAAAATGATACCACTAGAGATTTGGGCACCAAACCAAAAACTTTTTTTAGAATTAGAAAAAGAACAGAGAAAAATCAAAACAAGACCAATGACGACTCGGAAGAAAGGTTGGATGGCGTTCAACTCATCCACGGACAATGAGTAAGGTGCAATGAGAATATAAAAGACATTTTAAACTTGTCTAGTTTTAAATTGAATGCACATCATGTGAATTTATTAAGGTTGGGCATAAATTTTGTGCCTTCCAAGAGGGCGAACGTTACAAACATCATTCTTGATTCAAAAAAATATATTAGAAAATTAAATTTAAATTATTTGCTCAAGGATGTGAAATGTACAGATAGTATATTTGTTAAACCTTGTTATAATCCCTTATTGAATCACACCTTGAAGGTGTTTGAAACTGCGTGTGAAAATTAACTTAGGGAATTGTTGCATGACATCAATAGCGGGGTCCACTTTAACAATCTGAGCAGTGATTTAAGGTCAGCTATGAAAGATTTGAGTGACAACAAATACATTTGCATTATGAAAAGTGATAAGGGGGGTATGTTGGTTCTCATGGACCAAAGTCAGTATGTCATGGAAATAGAAACAATGTTATCTAATGAGCAAGAGTATAAGAAAGTAGAAAGTATTGACATCTATAAGTGTTATAAATATACTTCATACTTTCTATATGATAGTCTGATGTGTGGGGACTTAAATGAAGTCACATATAATTTTTGTAACATTGAAAATCCAAAAATTGATGTTCTATTCGGCATTCCGAAGACCCATAAGAGTCTAACAGACCCTCCTTTTGGGCCAATTATAACTGTCCCCAGTTATGTAACTGAAGGTATTTCTATCATGGTAGATACTTTCTTACAACCATTTGTCCACAGTACGGAATCCTTTTTAAAAGATTCTTGGAACTTCTTGGAAAGTATCAGAGAGTTTAGCGAGACAGTTGTTTTTGATTCCAGCAGGCACATCATGTTTATTTTAGATGCTGTCTCATTATATACCTGTATACCCCATGACATAGGCATTGAATATGTTATAGAGTATTTATGCCAGTTTGCCAATGTGAACAGTACTTGTGTTAATTTTTATTGTAATTTATTAGAGATTATTCTAAATAATCATTATTTTTTGTTTAATAACAACTATTACAAACAAGTCCAAAGTATAGCTATGGGTTCTCCCGTAGCTCTTTCATTTGCTAACATTGTCATGGGATGGTGGGAACATCATATTCTAAGGACCTACAAGGAGACTTTTCAAGTTGTATATTACAAGAGGTTTATTGATGATTTGGTGTACATCTTGGAAGGAGAATTTGAAACTGTTGAATCTTTTGTTAAACAGTTACATTTGAGTTCTTTTTTAAAATTCACTGTTGGAGATATTGGTGAATCCATTAATTATTTGGATGTCAGTTTAAAATGAGACAATGCCAGCAATAAATGTGTCAGTAAGATTTATAGAAAAAGTATGTTTATGAATTTATCTACACTATTCTAGTCAGCACCCCAAATTCATAAAAAAATACCCCAAAAGGGCAATTCATCAGCACCAGTAGAATGACTACTGAAGATCATTCTCTGGCTGATAAATTTGCATACATTAGAAAACTTTTTATGGATAGTGAGTATGATGAAGAATTATTGAACCGACAGATTCAGTATGTATGGGACAGGAGAGAGGGATGGTATCTGCCCATTTTGAGAAAAGCACTCAAATTAATTCCTAAGACTAATAGTATTACTCAGTTAAATGAGAGACATTTGAGTTTTGATATGCCCATGATCACAGATGTGGGACATTATTAAAAATATTATTTCAAAAAACTGGAAAATAGTAGAGGGGAACCATGAATTATTGAAAAGTGTGGGCCCTAGGCCCAGATTTGTGTACAGAAATGAATACAATTTAAAAACTTTATTTGAAAAAGGCAGAGATTCCTTCTACACTGACACAATATCTACCATCAGACCCCATGGGATGTATAAATGTTACGGGTGCAGCATGTGTAGATACATCTTAGAAGGACCATATATTGAATTGCCACATATTTCTCATACTATTCCAGTGATGGGACATTTTTCATGTAGAAGTCAGGGAGTGGTGTACATTGCAGTATGTAGTAAATGTCAAAAATGTTATGTGAGCATGACCACTAGAAATGTATACGTTAGAATTAGGGAGCATGTGAATAGTATCAAGAAAAAGGATGGTAAAAATGCACTTTATAGACATTGTTTAGAATGTGTTGGTTTTAACAGGTTTTTGTTCTCAGTTTTGGAACAAGGCAAATTTGGTCTTAGAGGGGGGTGTTTTAAAAATTATTTAGAACAAAGGGAGACCATATAGCAAATAAATCTTAAAGCTGACAAACCCTCAGGATTGAATGATGTGATAAATATTAAATGTTTTTTAAAGGATGGAAGGCTATATGTGAAAAAACAAAAATAGAATATGTACCATACATTTTATTGTTGTGATTGTATTCTCTGTTGTTCATGTTTGATTGGATAATTGATTAATTTTGTTTAATTAATGATTAGTGTATTTAAAGATGTTTAGGTGACATGTTTTTTTCATTTCTGAAGAAGTCTTGTTGATGAAAGTGGTAATTAAACAAGTTTTACGTTAATATTCTTGTGTTTCTTGAGTGTGGCAGTGGTCTTTTTTATTTTTAGACTAAAAAACTTCTCCAAAGCCAATTACAACCTAATATGTGATGGCATTAATAGCTTCATAGCCCCTGCCCTCCCTGATGGCATTGACACCTATGCTAGGATTTACACCAATGTCTTGTATAAGCATCTATACAAATGTATTGACTCAGCCATACCTGATAGGATCAAAACAAGATCCTCAAGAAAGAGCAAGCTTGCCTGGTGGACATCTGCCATTAACAGGTTATACATTAAGAGAAAGAAATCGCTGTCCAAGAGCAAGAAGGAATGGTTTCTGAATTTTAAGCATTCCCTCCTCAGCTTAAACAAGCAAATAAGACACTTCATAAGGCATTCTAAAGCTAACTATTAATACAAATTAGCCTCCTTTGCTAAGGATAACCATAAGGCCTTCTTTAGCTACGTCAGAAACTTTAAAGGAAAAACCCAGATCTGTGCTTAACTGTTTGTAAATGGCGCCACATATACTGAACCCACAGAAATAGCCAACCTGCTAGCTGACAGGTTCAGGGAAAACGTCTCCCCCCTGTCCCTGCCACGTATCACCCAAAGCATCCCTACCACCTGACCTCCACCTATCTCCAAGGAACAGGTCATAAACGCTCTCTCCAAAGCCAATAACACAGCCTTTATGGGACCTGATAATATCCCAGGCTGCGTTCTAAATGGATTAAAACAGGAACTGGCTGCATCACTGGGTACTCTTTTTAACACAGTCCAGGCACTGGTTTTGTACCTGCTGAATAGAAAACAGCAAGTGTCATCCCATTACATATATGAAGCACCTCCACAGACCCTGCGAACTATAGACCTATAAGTCTGACCAGCCTAATCTGCAAGGCTATGGAAAGAATAATCATGGACCTTATCAACAAAGATATAGGAGATCTCCAAATGCTTAACCTAACCAAGTTTGGCTTTGTTAAAGGGCAGTTCTGCCTCTTGAACTTGGTGGACTTCTTTGAAACAGTCACCAAAGCCATGGATGAAGGCAAAATCATGCATATGGCCTACCTGGAAATGGCCAAGGCCTTTGACATTATTCCCCACTCAGTCATCATTGATAAACTCACCCAGATGGAGGTCAAGCCATATACTGTCAGGTGGGTTGCAAAATGGCTCACCAATAGAATGTACACAGTCAAAATAGGTGAATCTACCTCCACCAGTAGACTTGGAACAGGGGTGTTCCACAGAGATCTGTGCTGGGGCCCCTATTGTTTAGAATCTACTTCTCGGATGTACAAGCTAAAACAAAAGGCCTATGCCTGACAAAATTTATTGATGATGGCAAACTGGGTGCAATCATTGAGTCCTCAAACAATGTTAACATCCTACAAGAGGGATTTATGCAGACAAACAACTGGTGCCAAAGTCATTGGCTAAAACTCAGTGCAAAAAATGCATTATCATCCCCTTTGGCAAGGGTGACATCCCTGCAGTTTACCACATTAATAACAGCACCCTAAGCATGCAATCAGTGGTGAGAGATTTCAGCACACAGGTTAACAGCAATCTTTCCTTTGACCACCATGTCTCCATAGCGGTAAGCAAGGCTTTCTATGTCACCCACCTCATAAGTAAGGGCACACATCCATAACAAAAGACGTTATAACCACCCTGTAATCCTCACTCATCAGGCCAATAATAGGGTACAGTGTTACCTTTGGTATGTACCTTACAAGGCACCTGCAGCAACTGGAAAGATCTCAAAGGTTTCTTACAAAGAAAATTCAGGGTCTTCAGCATATGTCATATGTTGACAGACTGAAATCACTGTCACTATAGTCTGTGTCTTACAGACTACTCGGAGGTGACCTCTTCCTTGCATATAAAGCAGTCTCGATCCTGCTGTAATGGAACTGCTGTATATTCGTAAATAAAATGGTATAAGATGCACTCACTCTAGAGAACTCAACCTGGTATGCGACATCAGCAGGAACTGCTGGAGAGACAGATATGTCTCACAGAAGTTACCTCTCCTCCGGAACAAACTTCTAATTCAGATGAAACAAAGCCCCTTGCTAACTCTATTTAAGTGTAATTAGGATGACTGGATGGGAATCTGCAAATTCACATTGGGAGTTTCTCCTGTGCCCCTCTTGGACACGGGCAGAAGTTGTTGACTTCGTTCCGCTTAATACCTTGATATTCTTGGGAGCAGGGGTTGTACTTGACTAGACTTGTAAGGGCCCTAGGGCCATTAGCTTAGTAACTACCTATGATGTTATGAGTAGAACAACTCAAAAGCTACCAAATTTTAAAAGCCCAACAGGAAATTGGTACTTGGTTGGTAAAACTTCAGTGCTACAGATTTCTCAAAACAGGAAATCAAAGTAGTACATAAAATGCAAAAACAGAATACACACTGTAGAAGGCAAATATAAACAGCTAAAAAAGTAAGTGCGGACACAAAGAAATAAAATAAACAGTACTTCTCTTGCTTATTTTCTGTTTTTAAAACTCTAGCAGAAAGCCAAACAATTGTTTACTTGCAAATGTAGCCCATTCTGCATTGGAAGACCAAGCCAGACTGCACTGTTGTGTATTAAATATCAGTCAAAGAACCAAATAAAAAAACAGCAAAAAACAAGTAAAATCTGAAGCCTAAGTGCACACATATGAATAAAGGCCCTGCATGGCATACACTTACAAAGGTTTGGGATCAAGAAGGACTACTAGTATGTGAACTGTAAAGCAATGTGTGATACATATGGAAACATAACCAAGGTATTCACATAACACCCAGGCAGTTTGTATAATTCACATATGTGGCACATGTGAGCTGCAGGGTGACATTCCACAAAGCCATCTGGTTGGTAAATCCAGGCCTTGTGACTAATTTTAATGCATGTGGTTGCATTTATATTATGTCCAAACGTATTAACTGCCCCCTCTCAAAATGTTGATCCTGTGCTGCAGGTAATGCTGGGCTCCTGCTGGAACCCTGTTTAATGATGCCTGCACTAATCTGGTACATCATTCACCAAGATGCATGGCTGATGTTCCATCTTAATGCCAGTTGACACTCACAGCCGTGATCCCAGTACCACTATTCCCTGCAAGGATACCAAGTACTGCTCTAGCTCTGTTAACCTGCTGTTTTCAGGCACCCAGCCCCATGATTGCTGCCCTCACAGTCACTATTGAATTTGCCTTTGCCTCAGCATAATATAGCATGCCAGTGACATGTGATCATGCCTACCTAAAGCACTGAAGCCATTAAACTCTATTTGCGGCACCTGATCCTGCTAAAGGCTTATCAGCACCCCCTTTCTCCGAAATCTGTTGTTCATGTGTCCTGAGTGCCAGTAGCAGGATATCATTTTTAGCATAGCTGAAATTGTTCAGTCTCTGTCATATACCTGTGAACACAAGAGACATGGTTAAGGATGTCTATGGCTGGAACTGGAAGGAAGACATCTATAGGCATAGCGTTACCTAGGTTTACCACATTATAGATGATGGGGCAGTATCAGTGATATGGCATTTAGTATCAGCAGGGATAGATAGGACCATGCATGGTTGATATATCTGCCACACAGTGGCATATGTGGAACCCCCACAAGGACCATTCCCCATGTTAGGAGGTACAGGTATGTATTTCAGTGTACATTTATCCCAGGTACCATCACTGGGGGTTACACAGAGCAAAACATGTAACTGGATTATCTAGCAACCTCTGCCATACCCCTCAACTGTCCTTGATTTTAACTCAAATTTTACCTGTGTACCTCATAATCCCTTCTAAAACTGGTCACTTTTGGAGAAAAGGTGGTGAATTAAACTTAATAAAAATGACAATAATTAAAGTTGCAGAAACTTATTTCACATCAGAAAATGTATATTAATTCACATTATATTATTCTGCCAATATCTCAAGTTAATATTGCTAGTATTTTAAAAGTGCCCCTGATTGTTCTTGAGTATTTCTGGATTTGTCCCTGATTATGTTGAGATTTTTCACTTATTGTTTGAGGGCTATGCCCTGTGCAGCTCCACAAACTGGTCCCCCTCAACTCAAAGTTGAGGAGAAAAAAAAGGTAAAAGGGTTTCTTAAAGGTGACACAGTTGAAGACTAAGGACAAAAAACCCCCCGAGAAAAGATCTTCTACTCTGCGACAAATGTAAAGAGCAGCTTGCTAAATTAAATCAACATGAAATGAGTGCTTTAGTGCTTCAGCCCAGTGCAATAACGGTATTCTTTTATGAAGCATGATGTCCTGGTGACTTTTATAAAGAGTAGCTGGTACTGTAATCCTGTGCCATTCGCAGCTGCTGATTGTGTGCCTGTGTCAGCTCCCCCTTTGCCCTGCCTAGTTACTGCTCTGACATGAAAAAGCACATGTGACACAGCTATATAGTACTCTTGTGGGGGCATATAGCTGTAGGCGTAATAATGCAGCATTCAAAATGATGGCTTTACATATTCTTTAGACAGGGCATACCATATCCATATGACATGATAACTATGAACAGGTGCAGTCTTTCCTGATATTGTGGGCTACTTTGTTGCCAGTACAATATATGTACACATGGGTCTATATTCGTTCATTGAAATTTATTTTCATCAAACACGTACTCATCTACCCCTATTCAGCAAAAATCACTTCCGCAATTCTTTGAATAATCCAAGGGCAAAGAAATACTTGCCCCTCAACACAACAGACCCACATCTAGCTAAATCGAGCCCACCCCACAATGTAAAGGTCTGCGCCCCCTACATCCCCCTAACTGTATATACCAACTCCGAAATTGCACTACAGTGAAGAAAAGGGAAAAGTTGTGCAGTTGGCCAACTATGTCTTTGCCCTTGGAATATTCAGCGAATCACTGAAGTGGTTTTCGCTGAATAGGGGTCAATGAATATGTGTTTGCTGAAAATAAATTTCAGTGAACTAATATACACCCATACACATAGCACATGCTGGTACACATTCTGTTATTTTCAGAATTATGTAAACAGAATACCTGTATAAAGATGCATATCCTTATGAAGACAGAGAAAGATTGGTTACTACACACTTCTAGAGCACTTGAATGTCATTTCACAACTGCGTATAAGTGCTGAAAATGCTACTCTCCTTCAGAACACTGTTACATATCTCTCCAAAACAGATGTTCAAGATCTAGATGGGTTAACTTATAAAATAATGGCATGTTTTCTAACTGAGTAACTTTATGCCTATGCAGCATGTATCCAAATGAAGCCATTCATGCTGAATGTCCATGAATTACTTTATATTGCTGCCATGTATCTGTGGCATGAAGGGAAGCTTGGTGCTTGTTCATGACTTTCACATCCCTAGACCACAGGAACATACAGGTGAGCTTCATGAGTATGCACATCAAGCTTTTGTGTAGCTGCAATCTGCTCTATCCACTATTCAGAAATCAGATTGTATGCATGACTCATAACTACCATTTTACTCTGTGTTACCAAGCCACCATATTCTGTGAATATTCATACAACAGCTGCCTCTACAAGCACTTAGTAGAGACTACCTGTATAGAGCATAAAGAAGAGGAAAAGGATTTAATATTTCATTCCCAGCTGTTTCAGGAGCACAGCTGTTTCAGGCAGTGCTCCTATGCTAGGGCATTGCACAAGGGTGATGAGTGATATAACCTGACTGGTGTGTCAGTTTCAGCCATGGTCATAACCAGGACAAGGTAAGAGTGTAGCCATAGGTATGATGAACTGCAGCACCAACATTCTACTGATGTCCATGCATGAAAGGCAGAGGTTAGGCAACAGTGCCTTGAATTGCATTGTAAGTGGGCTGCACTGGCATTTTTTAGATATTTGTGAGGGACTATTCTTCCTTCTGTGGTAGGTCTTTGTCTCATTCAGCATACCACAAGTGTGTAGGTTACTGTATGGTACTTCTTTGTATGCTGGAGGTGTTGGTGACATATACAGTAAATTGTCAACTACGTTTGTTGTGATTTCTGGTATTGAGACCTGTTATTTGAAGGGGTTATTCTGTCCACTGTCAGGCTGCCTAAAGTCTACCTGATGTGTCCCTACATGTACCAGGGCCATATTTTTGTATGTGTCTATTGATGTATGTGCAGCAGACAGACACTTGCCTGCTGCCTGGGACATAACTAGGTAAGTAGCAAACATACTTACATTTAAAATATTAAATGATAGCTACTCCTCCCTCTTAAAATCTTTTATCTCAAAGGACTCAGTCTTGTACCCTCAGAAACTCAAAAGCAAACTTTTGAGAAGTAGATGCCAAACAGGAGCAAGCCCAGCATGGAGCCCTGGGGTGCTCCACTGGTGACCTGTCTCACTGATCCTGACTTCTTGGCACCTGTCTATGAGCCAGCTACAATGCAGCATGCAGTTACTACAGTTTAGACCACACACAGAGGGCTACAACACTCAGGTTTGACCACAAATGCAATACCACATTGTAAAAATTGGTACTGCATTAAAGAAAGATTGGGACCAGCTGATTGTACACTCTGCATCCAGAACAGTTGCCCCTCTCAGCCTGCACTAGCTATGCTACTGGACACCGTGTTCTTATCTTTACTGAGCACCACCAGCACCTGGCCCCTGCTAATGGTTGGGGAAGTATGTCTGTGGGGATTTTACCTGGTGGAGGTGGGGGAATGGGAGTGAAGTTTGAGCTAAATTTATCAGCCAGCAGATTTGTTATCTTATGCTGATTGCTGAAGGTAGTACCATTCACCACCAGTTAACCACACTGCTGTGTATTGCTTTTAAGGTTCCTGACATAGCTGAAGAAGGCCTTGTGATTGTCCTTAGCTTTTGAGGCTTTACTGACCTCATAAATGGCCTTGTTTGCCTTAATTAAACTTAGTTTCTCATTTAGTTGCATAAGCACTCATTTTTAAGGGAGTTGCTCTTCCTAATTTTTGCCACAAGTTTTCTTCTTTTATCATATACTCTGTTTAAGTGAGGAGTTCACCATTAAGGTTTAGTGTTTGTTTTGGGTTTATTACTGGTAGGTATGGTAGCCTCTATGCAGCCATTCAAATGTTTGTACAGTTACTCTGTGAATAATTCTGCATAAGTAGCTGTGGTCTCAAGGTTAGGGGGAGCCTTGAATTTTGACAACAGTCACTTAATAGAAAGCAGTTTGCCTTAGAATAGTTCCTAACAGTTACTGATTTAGCTGGGTTTTCTGGGTTGATTTTTACTTCAAAGGAGACAGATTTGTGATCCAACCTCACTGGTGACGTTGTGACATGGAGTGGGGGCTGACGGTGCAATGCTCTCCCATGTTGGTGAGTACCAGAACCAGTGTGCTTGATCCTTTGATTGGAGCATTCAATGTCTGTTCCAGGGTGTTTGTGTTAAAAAAAAGTCTAGGAAGCATTGTGCCTGTGAGTTTGAGGCAGTGTACATTTCACAGTTAATAGAGGGTAGTTAAAGTCATCCATGAACAGGATGTTTGGTTGGATGGTGAGCTCCGCTAGTAGGTTTTTGTAAGAGTCATATGACTCCAGGGATATAGATGGTGACCTGTAGCCAGCCACAATATGGTGAGGGACCTTATCTATGGTGACATGCACATGTATGAGCTCCATGGTATCATCCTGTTTAACCAACCTGGAAGTATGTTTGTTGCTAACATAGAGCAAGACACTTCCACCTTTGGCCCCAGTCTGTGCTGTTATTGGCCTAAATGTTTGGAAGGCACTGTAACCTTGCACTTCTGGAGTACTTTCTATAGCTTTAAACCATGTCTTAGTCACTGCACAGATGCCTACAGTTTCCAGTGTGAGGAGAGCTTGAAGGGTTTGGAGTTTTTTGTTTAGGCTCCTAGCACTGAGCAATAGCACCTTAAGACTTCTTGTGTCACTAGTAGAAGTGAAAAGTGAAAAGCAATAACCAACATTCACACTGGAAATTTTAATTATATATGGCAGCATTTGCTTGTTTTTTCTTTGGCAGGTATACCAGCATCATTGCCTGATGTGGTCCAACTACAGTTGTGGCACAGGCTGTAATGGAGAGCATAGAGGAAAAGGATATATCCTGAGTGAAAACCTCTTGGAGTGGCTTGCTGATTCACACTCCTGGCCACAGCTATCCATAGAGTTGACAGGGGTGGGAATGGCCCATACCACTGGCCACTCTGATCCAGCATCTAGTATGGATTACAGTAATGTATTTTCTAGGCCAGGGTGAAAGATGGCATAATGCTGCTGATAGTCCACCCTGTTCACAACCTAGTGTAAATCCTTCTTTTATTGTATTATGCCTCTTAACCTTTGTGCTACACATCCCCCCATAAACATTTGTCTGCCTTCTGTTTCTTCTCATCCATTCCATATCTCCCCATCCTATTATTATGTGCATATCCACCCCTGTTTGTGCTCCTGTATATGTGTCTGTGCAGACCTACCCCCTTACCTCCAGTTTCTTTCCTTTCACCCTTTCCCTTTTTCTTTCTCTGTCTATAAAGAAAAAGTAGACCCTATCCTCACTAATAATGTTGCCCTTCCTTCCCCCCATCCAGCACACGTCTACATACCGTCCTTCTGTGTGCCTTTCTGTTTGCCACCTTCCCTGTTTTCATACTTCTTTATGCACCGCTTTCCTCTTTTTTCATGCATGTGACAGGTGTCAACATATGTGGACGCCAAAGCACTGGTGTTACAAATAGTGTCACTCTGGCAAGAGATGCACTACCACATCTGCATAGTCTCTATACATTTTGTTTTATTGGAGAAATACTGGTGTGTGAGGTCCCAATTTTTAGTTCTTCTGAGATTCACAAAAAGCAGTGATAAATCACTGTGGATTCAGTCTTGCACTTCTTTGTACTTATTTCATGAATATATTCATTTGTGTATTTGCTGTGTCACTTATATACAAAGAGAGCAGCTAGCTGTACGGAAGCCCTACCATCCTCACTTTTCATATGTAATTAGTGATTACATCACTGTGCAGTGCTACCAAGCTGTGCAAGCTGTGTGCAGATGTATAATGCATCTTTTTAATCCCAGCCTGTACTTCTCGAGATAGTAAGAAAAAATATATATTTTTCAGAATAAGAAGATCAACTGCTAGTCAGAACATGAGGTGAATTTGCAGCCAGAAGTATAACAATGTGTGCCAACAAGCCAGTGGATGCACTAAAATTACTTTTCCTTGTGATATGATTCTGAGCAAAAGCTAGCTGTTCCTCAAGTTACTGAAATACTTCTGTGTTCATGTCACATCCCTCCAGCCTCAAATAAGTATCTTGATGGAGGATTCATGGCTGTGTCTTTGTCGGGCAGAACATACCACTGATGGCCTTTCACCTTGTCTCATTCCTCCTAGGAATGGATGGTAATGACCTCCAGTTATGCAAAAAAAACCCCAATATTTTAATGTTACTAGCAGCTAAAAATCGCACAAAAGTGGAAAACAAAGATTGAGCCAGCTGTAGATGAAATACTGACTATTGTAAAGGAAATAAAAGATAGTGGGAGTAATTTGCATAAAAACTGTGTCCAAAATAATATTGAAATAGATGACTAAAATGAGTCGGTTAGTAAGAAATGAAAAGTGTATGAGTATATTCTAATGCCCAATAGTAAAATAATAGACATATGATGGAAACTGTTTACATAATGCATGGATATGATGAATTAAAGTATTATTGTGATCTTTTATATTATTTATTTTATTTTTTTTTCTTATTAATGTATGTGAGTTCATACTGCAAATCAACAATGTGACAATTCAATAAAGTTGTTGAAAAAAAAAAGCAGCAATATATCTGAAAATAAAGGGCAACATTAACTTGTCTCAGCACTTTAAATGGTACCATCCCTTCTCAGGAGACAGTGACGGCAATCATAAAACATAATGATGACTCACATAAAAGGAGAAATATCACACAGAAACAATGCAATTCAAAACTGTAGAGTAAATAGTGAAACTGGAAATATCATAATCATTCCTGAATTAATAACTGGCATCATTCTGAAAAAGAAATGAACAGTTAAGTGTTGAGTAGAGCTTTACACCTTCTTTGTGTAAGTATGCATTTGGAAAGTTTGAATATATGTTTTACTTATTTAATTTTCCAGAGTTTTCTTTGGAAAATGCATGTTGCATAGACTTTGCAGACGATCTCTTACTTGCACTTAATTTGCATAGTTTCAAATTGCTTGAACCTGAGCACTCTGCGACATAAAATTTAGGTACACATCATCTTAATAAAATGATACAATGCAACAACAGATAATTAAATAAACAAAACCAAAATAAATTAAAGCAAAAAAGCAACACATGACATAATAATAAGAATCTAAATTGAAGCTCTTGTATGGAATTAAGGAACACTATTTTAAGATAATATTTCAAATAATTTCTGAAAAGGGATCTTTTTATACTCAAACACTAGAAGATCTATTCCCACATCCAAAGGTGGGAATGTAAATTATTAACACTCAAGTCTTTATTTACATCACTGCCAAGTAATCAGAAGTTGCATTATAAGTATATGAGTATAGACTTTAAGCTGGCACAACACTTCTGGAAGATGATTAAGTTTATTCATACATGAATCTGCAGGTCTGCATAGAATTATGCTGCTGAAAAAAGGCTTCTGCTACAGCTTGACTTCCTGAATTTTGCAGCTAGCCACTTTGTAACTGCTACTCTCCCTCCCCAAACATCCCCTCTTCAATCTGTCCCACCCTTGTACCTTCATGCATCTATAGTCTCTGGCAATGTATTACAATATCATATTTCCTTCCCTGCAGAATCAATGTTTCATTAGATCATTCTCAAACCATTCTGTCTGCCAGCCACCCATGAAGCTTTTTGTCTGCACTAATGGGCTCCTTTAATTCTGTCTCATTCCTTCCCTTCTATTTTGCTTCTTCCCAATCCTCCCCCATCTTCCATAGTGTACACAGGAAGCTCTTGGAACCATTCTTCATGCAGTGCCTCTCTGCCCCTTTTTACCTCTTTCATCATTTGACCTTGAACACTCTTTATCAGTTTATTTGTCCTTGTTATGTTATGTTTGTCTGTAATGGATATTATGTCCCTGTGCCCAGTGTAATATGAAGATGACTTCACTATCCTTAACATCTACTCTCTCAGCTGTGTCCCTCCTCCTCCTGTTAGCCTCTTGTTCTTTCTTATCTCATTTATCTTGCTAGTCTCCTGCCCACCATGTATCCCAGTATACTGTTAGCTTCCTGTCTATTATGTACCTCAACATCCTGTTAGTTTCCTGCCCATTGTTTACATCAGCATCCTGTTAGCTTCCTGTCTATTATATATTGCTGTATCTTGTTAGCTCTTGCTAGCTTTATCTATATCATGTTTGCCTCCTGTCTACTGTTTACTTCAGCAGACCATTAGTCTATTGTCCACATATATATGTCAGTGTGCTGTTAGCCTCCTTTCCACAATTTACCTCAGTATCCTGTTAACCTCCTGTTCACAATGTATTTCATCCTGCTTTAAGTCTGCTGCTCACTATCCTGTTCACTTCCATGTCATTAGATATCTCTGCATGAACTCTGTTAGTCCTCTGACCACATGTATCTCAGCATCCCACCCCATTAGCCTTCTATCCAGTATGTAACTTTGCAACTTGTTAGCATCCTGTACACTGTTTTCCTCCACATCCTGTTAATCACCGCCTCTTCACCATGAACATCCACATCTTTTTTGTGTCCTGTCCACTTTGTAACTTAACATCTTATTAGCATCCTGTCCATTATGTACCTCAGGATCCTATTGCTCTCCTGTCCACTATGAACCTGGGTATTCTGTTAGTCTCCTGTCCACTGTGTATTTCCACATCATGTTAGACTGTTGTCTGCTATGTACCTCACCATCCTGTTAGCCTCCTGTCCACTATGTACCTCAGTGTCCTGTTAGTCTTCTGTCCAGCTATTTTAAACTGTATTCAGCTTCAGGGTAATTATAATAATTCCTCCACTGTCCTTCTAGGGCCACCCTTAAAGATATGTATGTATGTTGTCCTGGCTTTTGCTATCATTAACAAAAGTATATAACCTTGCTTCTTGTTTGCATTAAACCATTTGCACTTATTTTTCCACCCTTATAGCCATGTCAGACCATGACAACAATCTTGGTGTTGTAAAAAAAATGGTTGTTCTTACACTCTAATCCTAGTATGATATCTGGCCCTAGAGTAACAGGGACTACTACATTTTATCAATGCAGGTTATTTCAAATGACACTTATTTGTGACTTTTACATTGACTGACAACTTTAGCTAGCAGCATAGTCATTGCTGCTAACTAGTGACTACACATTGTAGGTAGCTAAGTGATTTACTTTACTCCATCACTTGGAAGTAAAATTTTAAGGTTCTGGACTGTTCTATGGTTAGGATTAGATTTTCATGGTTAGGGATATAATTTTAAAGTTAGAGTTTTATTGTTAGGATTAGGGATATAGTTTTGGGTTAGGGACAGAGTTTTAGGATTAGAGTTAGGGATGAAGTTATATGGTTAGGGTTACAGTTATAGGGTTAGTGTTTAGGCTTGTGATTTAGTGTTAAAGTTGCAGTTTTAGGGTTAGGGTTAGTGCTACAATTTTAGTGTTATGGTCACGGTCATACTATATGTGTGTTCTGCAGCAATATAGATTTCCACTGTAGATGGCCTTTGCCTTTTCTTCACAGTTGTACAATCATGGAGTTAGTTCATTTAAGTAAGGGAGTAGGGAGAGCCCCCTTGCAAAACATGACTTTGACAAATTGCTTTGTAGTTTCAATGAAATGGCAGTTTTATGTTTAAAATACAGTTTTAATTATTTGGTTTGTTAGGTCTGATGTAGCAGTAACGGATGTTGCTCTGGCAATAATGAACCTGTATAATATATATAGTTAATCACAGTATCAAATCTTAAGTAACTTCAGTGGTTGCTAACTTTTGTTCAAACAGGTCACATCTGACTACCACCTTTTACCTCAAGTCAGTTGATCAGTTTTCCCTTCATCTCATCAGTTAAAACTCTATGTGTGCATCCTTTGACTTCCATACCAGCCTTCTGTATGGTTTAAAGCTTTGATGAAATCTATATGTTCCTTGTCCACAAGAAACCAACCTTTTGTTCACCTCATTGGTAACACATTCATTAAACCACACCAAGGTGAAGAAAGAAGACCACTCATTTGCTTCAGAACTGTCCCACAGATGCTGTTCCAACATGCCAACATGCAGCTCAGGTGGACTTCCTCCTAGTAAGGAAATGGTACTGGTGTAGAATTAGTGATTGCAAAGTCATACCCAGTAAAACAGTTGGACCACAGCATAAACCACTGGTTGCCAAAATCAGCTGCAAGCAATGGTCAGAGAAGGCTCTAAGATCAACAGAGACCAGGCTGAAGAACTGGAAGTTGACAGAAGAGAAAGTACAACAGTTCAAGGAATTACTCAGAGCTCTAGCACCCCAAGAAGAGGAGGAAATAAGTGGAGTTGAAGAAGAATGGCAGCACCTCAAAACAGCATTTATGAGGACTACAGAACAGATATTTGGCTGAGCCAGGTATGGAAATAAGGTACATACAGAAAGCTGGTGGTGGAAGTCATCAAAAGAAAGAAAGAGTGCAGGAAAAAGTGGGAGATAGAAAACATGGACCAGGCTATGAAGGAAGACTGGTTGGCTAACAAAGAATCTAAGAAAGAAGTTGCTATAGCAAAAAAAACAGGGCATCAGAGGCACTCTACAAGCTTCTAGAACGTGAATCAGTAGGAAACACAAAGAAACTATATCTGGTTGCAAGACAAAGGCAAATAGATAAAGAAGATAGTCAGACACCCTTCATAAGGGATGCCAGCAGCCTGCTCACCAGTCCACAGGTGGAAGGAGTACTTCCAGCAGCTTCTGAATGAAGAAAACCCTACAGAAGCTGTACTGCCCCAGAAACAGCCTACAATGAGAGAAGAAGAGGAGCCTACCCTAGAAGAAGTAAGAACAGCACTAAGGAAGATGAAGTCAGGGAAAGCAGCAGGCTCAGATGAGGTCCCAGCAGATGTGAAGATGTTATAAAGATGCTGGGTAAGACAGGGAAGAAATGGCTCTTGCGGGGACTCATAGCAATGTGGAGGGAAAGATGTATACCAAATGACTGAAGCATAAGCATACACTTAAGAGTGTACAAGAACAAAGGGGACATCCACAACTGTGGGCAGTAAAGAGGCATCAAACTCGTGTCACACTGCATGAGAGTTCTGGTGATGGTGACTGATAAACATATATGCAGTATAGAAGAATGTAAGATGGGAGATGAGCAGTTCAGATTCAGATCAGGATGCAGTACAAATGACCTGATGTTTGCAGTGAGACAGATAGTTGTGAAGAAGCTGCAGATGAGGAAACAGTCCAACTGGGCATTCATAGACTTGGAGAAGGCATATGACAAGGTCACCAGAAAGCTTATTTGTGCAGTATGGTTGTGGTTCAAAAGTCACAGAAACATTGATAGAATTAGTGCAGACTATGTGCAAAGACCCAATGACTCAAGTACAAACAGTGTTTGGTCTCACAGAGGGGTTCCCAGTGGGAGTGGTTGAGTCCACTGCTATTCATACTGGCGATGGAATACATTAGCAAACAGGTTAGAGGGGACAGATCAATAAAGTTGTTGTATGCAGACAATGTGGCATTACAGGCAGACTCTGAGCAAGAAGGATATGGCAATGGAATGCAAAACTGAAAGCAGGTGGGATGAAACTGAGTACAGATAAGACAGTTGTAATAGAAGCAAACTGGGAAATGAGAAGAAGCTGAGAATTAAATAGAAGGGAAAACAGTGAAACAGGTTAACAGCTTCAAGTATCTGGGAGGGGTGGTTCAGGAGAAGGGATGTCTGAATGTGGAGATCAAAGCTAGAACCAGAGAGGCTGCAGCCAACTGGCACAGATTGTTAGGTGTAGTGTATGACAAAAGAATGCCAAAGAAGCTGAAAAGTAAGGTGTACAAAACAGTGGTGTGACCAGTACTACTGTATGGTACAGAAAACCGGGCAGTAAAGGCAGAGCAGATGAGAAGGCTAAATGTGATAGAGATTAGGTGCCCGAGAAGGGTGGTAGGAAGCACACTGTGGGACAGACAAAGAAATGAGGACATAAGAGTAGAAGACAAAGTAGCTCCAATTGCAGAAAAGATCAAAGAGAACAGATTATGGTGGTTTGGCCCATGTGCAAAAAAAGGAGAAAACAATATGGTGAAAAAGATTTGGGACAGACATGAAGAAGGTAAGAAGAAATGGGGGCAACCAGCAAAGAGGTGGATGGATTGCATGAGAGAAGATCTGTGACAGTTCAGGTATGAGTGTTGAAGAAGGCAAGACTGTGGAATTAAATCAAGAGAGATGGTGACAGTTAACACAACACCCCAACCCATGTAGAAAAATGGGGAAAAAGGGGGTTGATTATGATGATGAATTCCATGGAATGGATTCATGATTAATATCTCTGACTGTTGACAGTTCTCTTTCTACCTCCAGTCTTGTGAAAGGAAACTGTCATCCTTCAGAGTTATACTGCCACTGCTATTTCTAAGGAAAAGAAAGCTGTCCTGGTTCATCAAAGGCTCACCTACCACCACCACTGACTCTGTAAGCACAGATGAATTTGCACCATTAGCATCTGTACCATATTTTTCTGAACTCAAGTGAATTTCCCTTCAACATCTTCTCTTCACATGCAGCTTTTTATCCTTTTGTATCTAATTATGCCACTATTACTACTATTCCAGGACAGTACCTTCACCCGGCATCATTTTCAAGTACCATGCAGAAAACTTCATATTTATTTGTTATATTTCCTAATGTCTAGCATTATTAACATTTATCACAGTTTTTTAATATTCCAAAGCCTTATCAGATCATCAGGAACTGTGACACGAACAGTTTAATCACAACTGCTAGCCTTTTCTGTTTTGAAGTGTGCAGGGATTTCATTCGTTCCTCAAGTTCTTAAGCAGCAAAGGAATCTCTCGGTGGTCACCCTTGTCAAGATACAGTGCTGCAGACAAAGGGTAAGTATTGGAGGACAGGAATGTGTATGTCCTCCACTACTTACCCTTTGTCTGCAGCACCGTATCTTGACAAGGGCGACCACCGAGAGAATTCTTGCACTAAGAACTTGAGAGGAACGGTCTGGAATGAAATCCCTGTCACAGTTCCTGGATTTGGGTGCTTTCTTTTTGGTTATTAGTGAACATTTGGCACCTGCCTTTCTTTCTGCTTATCAGATCATCCCTTATTCTTCAATGTTTTTGAAGAATTTCTGCTTTCAGATTTGCACTATGCAGACTGTATGTTTATAAAAGCCATCTTAGCCTGCCAGATGACCTTTGCCATTTTTTTCCTGTCTTCCTCAAATACTTCCTCAACCTCCTCTATCATTTATCTTTTTATTCCTAAATGCCTTCCATTGTTCACTTATTAATGGCTACTCTGTACCTCAATCATTACTGTGCCTTTGAGTATGGGAATAAACCCTTAATTACTGTTCAGGTGACAAAAGTTTAAATAGTGGCTCAGGTGCATGACTGAGCAGGCAGGGAGGATGATAACACCCATTGTAGGATGGGTAGAGAGGCAGCACGTGCTTAGGGCATATGCTTTCTATTTGATTACCCTGATGGAGACTAGGGAAACAACAACATGGTGTCTCCTGTGGATGAGTGAGCAGGGCAGTCCTGCTAATGTCAATTTCTTCTGGAAGTGAGGGGTGGTGCAGTACAGATACCAGTGGGTGGTGTTGAAACACCCTGATGGCTATCTACATGATGGCTGGCTCTTCTCAGATGACCCTCATCTCTGGTGATGATGGAGAGAGAGAACTGGATAATCAGTTAAGAGGGGATGATGATCTGCAGGCAGAGGAGGCAAAGAGAAGCAAAAAAATCTTTACACAAGCTAGTTATATTTTCCTGTCTATTCTTTTACTTTCTGTTGATATAGGACATCCTTCCCTTCATTCTTCATTACTAATTTCACTGCTCCTGTGCCTTCAAAATTATGATGAAGAAATACCCAGTGGAACTTTTGGGTGTTTTTAATCAACAATGGTATGATCAGTGCTGCCGACTGACAATCTCATCTCAATCTCTGTCATGCCTTCTGCATTATTAACCCTTTCCTAATTGTTATGCTTTTCCTAAATGGAGATAGAGGAGAAACCACTATACCCCACACTTCATTTACATACTGGTACCATCCACAAGTTCAGGAAAGTTTCAAAAAAGTTTTTGCACTTGATAAAATGATTTTGAGTAAAAAGAAGTCTTGCTCCAGATGAATGTATTAACTGTTTTATGGACCAGCAGTGCCAAATACAGTGCTTTTGGCATTAGCTTCATGTCCCTTTTTCCCATTTTGCTCATGGGATTGGAGTGTCACATCAACAGTGAATACCACCTAGAGCTGATGTTCATACTGCCGGGTGGCTGGTCCTGCCATGGTCATTCTTCCATACCACACACATGTGTAGTCACACCTAAGCCAATTTAGAGATTTAGAGTATATACATATATAGATAGACAGATAGACAGACAGACAGATAGATATAGCTGTGTGTGTGTGTGTGTGTGTGTGTGTGTGTGTGTGTATGAGGGTCTATATATATATATAAGCTCAAAATACTGAAATCACGAAAGGATAGTGAAGGATCGGAAGATCGCAACCCCAGAAGAGCGGAATTTAAAATCTCAAATGCGGGAGATTTTGAATTAGCTGCTCTGGTGTTGTGCTGTGTTCATGGATTCAGGTAAGTGTTTATGTTTAAGGGTGATGGGTAGGGGCTGTAGTGTTTGTTAGTGTGTGTTGTTACTGTGATGTGTGTGTGCGAGAGGAATGTAGTTTGTGTGGTGGTGTTTCTTGTGTGTGTGTATGTAGTGCAACCTTGGAGTTAGAATATTTAAGTAAGGGGTTGGTGTGGGGGGCTGTGCCCCCCACATGGGGGTGCAGGGGGCTTGCCCCCTACATATAATAAGGATAGGTGTGTGTGCTTGTTTAGTTGTGTGCGTGTGTGTTGTATTGATGTTTTAAAGTGTTGGGAGTTTGAATTTCGTGGTTTTGTGGTTTCGGGATTTAGGCTTTTGCGGTTTTGTGGTTTCGGGTATTTGGATTTTCCACTTTATGGGCTCGAGATTCTGAAATTCGAAATTTATATATATATATGTGAGTAGCTAGATACACACACACACACACACACACACACACTCATGTATATATATATATATATATATATATATATATATATATATATATATATATATATGTTTATATATATATATATATATATATATATATATATATATGTATGTATATGTATAAATATATATATCTATAAATATATATATATGGGTCTACTGTATATAATAAAAAACTCACTTTTTCGAAAATAAACAGTAGACCCACGGTTACGCGAAAGTGCACTTCACCGAAAGTGCACTTTCGCGAACACCACTTGAGCGAATGGTTACAGAGCTTAGGGTTAGGGCTTGGGTTAAGGATAGTGGATAGCTAGTAGGGCTACCCACTATCCTTAACCCAAGCCCTAACCCTAAGATCCATGACTACCACACCACAGTGGAGGAAATTGTATGTCCTCCACAGTGCAGTAGTCACGGACCTATGTCCTCCACTGTGGTGCAGTAGTCACGAGCCTTAGGGCTAGGGCTTGGGTTAAGGATAGTGGATACCTAGCAGGGCTATCCACTGTCCTTAACCCAAGCCCTAACCCTAAGGTCCATGACTACTGCACCACAGTGGAGGACATTGCCCATTTCTTCTAGTGGTGTTCACGAAAGTGCACGTTCGCGTTAGTGGGCATCTACTACCAGATTTCGAAATAGTGTAATTTCGATCTCCGGTAGTAGACCCATATATATATATATATATATATATATATATATAAATATATGTATATACGTGGGTCTACCTTGTTTTATTGTAGTTTCAAAACTTTGACACCCATATGGCTGAGACCATATGATCGAAGTTTTGAAACTCTGAGCACTGTGAATTGAGATCGCAGTACAGAGCAAAACAAGAGATTTACCATTTTCCTCACTGTAGTGCGATCGCAGAGTTGATATATTTAAGTAGCAGGGGTGTGGGGGGTGCAGTGGGGCTTGCCCCCCCTGCAAAAATGTAAAGGCAAAGTTTTTTGTTTTTGTTTTGTGGTTGTGTTGTGTTTTCGACATTTCAAAGTTTCGATCATATGGTCTCTGCCATATGGGTTTCGACATTTTGAAACTTCGATAAAGCAACATAGACCCATATATATATATATATATATATATATATATATATATATATATATATATATATATATGTATATAGTAAGTCACTTACAATGAGAGAAAGTCTTTTGGAATCAGACCGTGAGTCTCATATTGGAATTTGAAGAGTCTTTGCCTACAAGAAATATTATGGAAAGTTATGTGTATGCTTTGTGTATTTCTGAACATTTTACATTTACATAGTATGCTTTTAGAACTTGTTGATTTTTGAAAATGAAGTCAAACTTATGTTTTTTGAAACACCTGTGTGTAGATGTTGTGTTACTGGTCACAGGGTTCTCACTTATGCATGATAACCTCTGTGTATAGATGTTGTGGTACTGGTCACAGGGTTCTCAGTTATTCAGGATAACATCTCTGTGCAGATGTTGTGGTACTGGTCACAGGGTTCTCAGTTATGCATGATATGCTGCATAATACTGGACATTGCCTAAAAGTATTTAGAGGCAGTTAAGTTGTAAAGCATCAAAGCTGTGATTGCTTCAGTGGGGAAACGTATGAGTGAAAGATTATGAAAAGTACTAGACAGAATATACTTAGCCTTACACTTCATGCTGCATCGGTTCTGGTAAAAGGCTCCTCAGTCAGGGATGGAAACTCATTCTGTCAGGAGTTGTCCCATTAAAGAGCCCCCGGATATGTGTGTGGATACTCTGTGAACTTACCAGGATGCTGTACAGTTGGAGCTGTATTAGTAAACAAGAGGTTGCTTTAGTAAATAAGTTGGAGATGGGAAAACTCTGTTGTTTGTGCATATGTATCAGACAGCTATTTATAATATTCAAACTTGTTATAGACAGTGGAAATAATGCTTTAGACTATTGGTTTATTCTGAAGTTCTTGCTGAAGATACTTGAATGCCTTGCTTGATATTTACCTGAATAGAGCATTGCTTTTTGACTTGTTTCCAAGTCATGAATTGTCTATATGAACACCATTTTCAAACATAAGGCTTCTCATTAATGTACTGGGTATCAGAGAACTTTGGGCCAACTGTTCAATGACTGACTTTCTAGTCATGTCATCAGGCCTAAAATTACATGTACAGATATGCAGGAGAAGAGAGGTCACTGAGCTACCAGCTGGTCAGTGGCCAAGATATTGGCTGGAAAGACGTATGAAAGCTAAACATGTAGAAAGGCTGCCCTGGTAATACCTAGTAGATGTTTCTGTACTAGATTACTTCCATCTTACTCATCTGAAAGGATGTTTATTATACACCGGAGAAGGTGGAGGTGTAGAGTTTGAACATATCATTTTCAAGATCTCATTACTGTGTCACCTGCAAGGGTTTGTAGCAAATGATGTCCAGTAGTTTTCTTGACCATAATTCTACAGCATAGTCATGGATACCAGCAAGGAGTGTTGTCCTCAAAGTAAAGAATAAGACTGCCCATGTAATTCCAACAAGGGAATTCTAGATTTAACCAATAGTTACAGACAATACAGGAAGTCAGTAGCTATAGAAGTAACTGAAGTAAAAGGCTGGGTTTGAGATGAGTTGTTGAAATCTAGGATAATGAACTTTTGATGGCTTTATAATGTTTTTGGCAAATCATCTAGTTACTTAGGATGGGAGCATAAATGTGGAGAAATGTTGACCTCAACTGAGGGCACTGCCAGGTGGCGGAAGGAGCACTTGAACCTGGGGAACATATCCTTCTTTCAGGAAGCAAATCAAGAAGCTGCTGTAAGGAATTAGTGCATTTCTTTGGATGAAGTAAGTAAGCAGTTCAGAAGGGAAAAGCTGCATGGTGGATGAGATTTAGCCATAATGTTGAAGGTGCTGGGTACTGCTAAGGTGTCCTAGTTATAAATTAATCTTAGAATATTAGAACTAGTATTGACCTACATTTTTTTAGTGTTTGACGGCAACATTTACTTGCAAACCTCAGGTGTCGCCATGGGCTCCCCATGTGGGGGTGCCTTTGCGAATTGCATCATGGCACACTGGGAAGATTCATTGCTTTTTAAAGAACCATTATTTAAAACCAACGTCGCCTGGTATACTAGATACCAGGACGACATGTTTATACTATGGAAAGGTTCAATGGAAGCTGCTACAACATTTATTTCTAGAATTTCCGAGTTAACAGAATTTCTTGAATTCACATATGACATTCAATATTCTAAGATTAATTTTCTTGACATTATGTTACAGAAAGATAGTTCTAACTGTAGATATAAAAGTGTCATATATAGGAAACCGACATATTCGAATGCCTTTTTGCACTTTAGCAGTTGTCATCCTTACCATCAGAAAAAAGCAATAGTCAAGGGGCAGATGGTAAGAGCAGCTAGGATGACAACTGACATAAGTGACTTTATTGAAGAATGCAACAACTTGTCCTCCATGTTTACTAACAGAGGCTATCCTGACTCTTTGATTGTTGAGGTTTAGTCTGAGGTTATGCATAAACGTGAAATGGGTCATTTTAAACCGATTTTATCTGATCAAAGTGGAGATTATAATACTGTGTCTGACAACTGCAGAACAGTAGCAAATACTGTAAATACCTCAGAATTTAGAACCAGTTTCTTATGTACCTTTAATTTAGATCATGTACTTATTAGAAATATCCTGTATAAAAACTGGGCGTTAATCTTAGAGGATAAAGAGCTACTTATTAAGTTTGGGCCAAAACCCAAAATAACATATAGGCGTGGCATTAATCTGAAAACATTGCTAGAAAGTAGGGGATGTAACATTAATACAAACAAAAAATGTTGTGGGATGACAAAATGTGGTGCTTGTCGCCAATGCAGTTTTATCAATGTTGGTGCTAATGTTACCATAAATGACAGGATTTACAAAATTATTGGGAATTTTAATTGTGACACCAAATCAGTTGTTTATGTTGCTAACTGCCAAAAATGTGCAGCTTTCTACATTGGTAAAACGGAGCGAAAGTTAAAACAGCGCATTTACGAACATACATATGCCATTTCCAAAAAAGACCTAACTAATGCTCTAGCACGACATATTGGTGAATACTCTGATCATAATTTTAAATTTATGGTTTTGAAGCATATAAATGAGGATATTAGAGCAGGACCTTGGCAGATACTGTTAGAAAATGAAGAACTTTTTTGGCAGATTAGAACTGCAGCACATTTATTTCCTGGTCTTAATGAATACACATCTATTCATTGTGTGTTAAAACATATTGCACTAAGAAGATAGTAATATGAAAAATTACTTATTTTAGTTTAAAACTTATATATTGAAGTAGGGTTGTTATGGTTGT
Organism: Protopterus annectens; assembly: GCF_019279795.1. Classification (NCBI taxonomy): domain Eukaryota; kingdom Metazoa; phylum Chordata; order Ceratodontiformes; family Protopteridae; genus Protopterus; species Protopterus annectens. Next base: position 647,383,611 of record NC_056744.1, on the reverse strand, counting down.
GCTTGTATATATACAGATATTTTTATATTTATATAATGGTCTTTGTATTGCTTTTTATAGTTTATTTTTATAGGAAAAGATTTTTATAGATGTTATGTTACTTTAAAGATGTAATTGCAATTAAGTTCATAATTATGTTATTAGGCTAAAGTATATATAGCCTTGATTTTAAAATGGAGTTTGTCTGAAGAAGGAAAGCTATTTGGTTTTCCGAAAGTGCTTACAATAAATTTGGTTAAGTAGTTAAAGCAAAGTTGCACAGTTAGGCAGTGGAGGTTGAGGCAATCAGGATCTAAGTATAGTCTCCAGAAGCCTTCCCAGTCATCTTCCACTAGAATGTTATTTTTATAATAAAAAGTCTTAAATAGCTTCTATGATATTCACCCACATAAATATATAGCACATTAAGGCTTATTTGGGCATAACTGTAAAGTTCAATTATACTTGTTCATGTATAAGATTTGTGCACGACTTCATTTCAAGGGGAAAATGCAGTATATAGCCATAACATAACTAGACTGATTTTGCATAATTTCAGAATGAAAAGTCATAGGTTCATAGGTTCATAGGTTCATACTAGGCTATCTGCCCTGGGGCAATTATAAGCCTAGCCCGATTCTGTATGGCTTACGCCACCCCTTGATTTGAGTATACTGTGCCCTTTTTAAGGTTTAGTTTACTGTGCCTCTGTCTAATAGTGACACGGGAGTAATCCCTGGGACAAACCTACGATCTCCCATCCACCTATCGAGATTCTTCTTGAAGAGATTCAGTGAGGTGCTCTGCCTCACATGAACTGGAATTCTATTCCAGAGTGAAGGGAGCCTCTGGGTTATGAACCTGTCCCTCCAGCAAGTTCTATTTATTTCTGTTTTGAGGTTCAAGTCCCTCGAGCATGTGGCTCTAAGGGATTTAGATTTACTGAGGTGGAGCATGTCCATTAATTCTGGATTTGACATAGCTTTGTATGTCAGGCATAGATCGCCTCGAAGTAGGCGGTATGCAACTGAGTAGAGCTGGAGTTTTTTTAACCGAGCAGCATATGGCATCTGTTTGAGACCCTTGATCCTCTTGGTGAGATACTTTTGGGGTCTTTCTAATTGCTGCAGGTGTCGGGTAAGGTACATCCCAAAAGGGGCATTGTATTCTATGATGGGCCTGATGAGGGATGAATAAAGGGGCACAATTACCTCTCTTGATCTAGATGTGAAACCCTTCGTGATGAGGTGGGCTATGTAGAAGGTCTTTCTAACCACTTTGGCAATGTGGTTTTCAAAGGAGAGATTGCTATCAACTTGGGTCCCCAGGTCCCTAATAACTTTCTCTGTACTTAATGGGTTTCCGCCTATGTGGTAATTTGTGGGCACATTGTTTTGCCAAAGGGTATGACTATACATTTTTGGCATTTAGCTTTAAACCATGGTGCTGGCACCAGTTATCTGTCTCTGTGAGACCTTTTTGAAGGATGTTTGTGTCAGCTGGAGAGTCGATTATGGCACAGTTTGCAGTCTCTGCGAACTTGGTGAGCCATAGTCCTCCCACGCTTGCCTGTACCTCGGAAAAGTATATACCGAACAAGAGTGGTCCCAGGACAGAACCCTGTGGGATGCCACTTGTGACCGGTTTCGAGTCTGACATGGCTCCAGCAACTCTCACTCTGTGGGTTCTGTCTTTGAGCCAATTTGCGACCCATCTTGTGACATAGGGGTTTATATTTAAGCTGGATAGCTTATCTATGATGCCCGAGTGGGGTATTGTGTCAAATGCCTTTGCAAGGTCCAGATAGGCTGTGTGGACTACCTTCCCTTCATCTATGGCTTTGGTGACTGTTTTGAAGAAGTCAACCAGGTTCAAAAGGCAGGATCTGCCCTTGACAAAGCTGAACTGGGTAGGATCTAGTGTCTGTAGGTCCCCAATGTCTTTGTTTATGAGCTCCATGATGATCCTCTCCATAGCCTTGCAGACTAAGCTAGTCAGGCTTATGGGGCGATAGTTTCCAGGGTCCGTAGAGGCTCCACCTTTGTGGAGTGGGACCACTGTTGGTGTACGCCATTCTGTGGGCACATATCCTGTAGTGAGGCTGAGATTGTATAGCTGTTTTATTTGAGGGATTAGTTCCTCTTGGAGTTCATGTAGGATGCAACCTGGGATGCCATCTGGTCCCATGGAAGCAGTGTTTTTTGCTTTGGAGAGGGCAGCCCTCACCTGAGCATCAGAGATGTTTGGGAGGCAGCCCTCTGCCGGGATAGATACTTTCTCTTTTGGGGGGGGGGGGGTGGAGAAGTTTGCACTGAACCTGTCTGCCAGGATATTGGCGATGTCTGTGGGTTCAGTGTATTTTTTGTCATTTAGAATCAACTCAGAACAAGTCTGGGAGTTGCATCCCAGGTTCCTAACATAACTGAAAAAGCCTTATGATTGTCTTTGGTGTCCTGTGCAATTTTTCTCTCGAAGCTGGCCTTGGAGGATTTTATGAGGGATCGTAATTGTTTGCTAGTACTGATCAGAGATGCCTTCCCTATTAGGGATTTTGCTCTATCATGTAATAGCTTCCTCCTTCTGTTGTACAGTTTATTTATGGCAGGGTCCACCAGACTGGACGCCTGCCTTTGGACGATTGGGTCTTGGTTTTGTTTGGGATAGCATGATCCATGCATTCCTGGAGATGTCCGTAGAATGCGTTTATATAGGATTCTGCAGTTTGGGCCATAGTTTCCACTGGCCCTGGGGCCTTGAAGGATTCCACTTTGGTTTTGAGAAGTGAGAAGTTCGCTTTTGAGAAGTTTTTCACTGTGGTTTTCTGGGCTGGGGTGGGGTCGGGATGTGGACATCCAGTGAAATTAATTTATGGTCTGATCTTACCAATGAGGGATATACTTCTGGTGTGGAGCATAGAGTCCCCATGTTGGTAATGATCAGGTCAAGTATGTTGTCCCCTCTTGTGGGAGTGGTGACTAGTTGTTCCATAGCATTTGAGTTTATAATTTCCAGGAACCTTTGGGCTAAGGTGCTGGGGCTTGAGTAGTGCTCCCAGTCAATGTTTGGGTAGTTGAAGTCACCCAATATAATGGTGTTCAGAGAGATCTTCATGTTCTCCAATGTTTTCAGGAAAGCTGAGTGGGATTCCTGACTTTGAGAGGATGGTCTGTAGGATGCTATAAACTGAAAAGCAGTCTTGCCCACTGTTAGTTGCACATGGATGGTCTCCGATACTTCGTGCAATGCCACTAACCTGGAGGTGTGGATATCCTTGATAAATATGGAAACTCCCCCTCCTTTTGTGGTTCGGTCCAGTTTTGGGGCCGAAAAGCATGATATGAGGTATAGCCTGGTAGTGCTGTGGTGCTCTCTGGAGCCTTGAACCAGGTTTCTGTCACTGCACAGATATCGATGTTCTCCATACTGAGGAGAGCTCCAGTGGTGACAGGTGCAAGCCGTCCCTAGCAAAGCAACGTGGCTTGTCGAGCATGTCATCCCAGGCTGACAGACACTGGATCCCCTTTGAATGACACCAAAATTTTAGCCAATTGTTAAAATCGATCATTTTGTCTTTGTACTGTGGCATCATTCTAGGTGAGGGTAAGATGCTGCTCAAGGTCAGGGTCATACCAGCCTGGGCTACATGATCAGAGAGCTCCTCTATGTCTCTTTTCATGTAGTCCAGGGAGGTACGTCTCAGATCATTCACACCAGCATGTACAATGACTGAGTCATATTTGTATGTGCTTTGGAGTGACCTGAGTGCTTGCGTTATGTGGCGGATCCTAGCACCCAACAGGCAGCTCACAGTGACCTTCTCTTTATTCAGCCTGGTGAGCGGGACATCAGTGTGTCTGACAATAGAGTCACCTATTACAAGAGTATCAGGTGTGTTATTCAGCCTTAAGGGCTGTGGCTGCTTGGCACACTGACTTTGTGGGCTATGTGTTGTGCGTGTTTTGTTTTGAGGTAGCGTTTGCTTGGATGTCTGCTTTGGAGGTCTCTGTTGCTTAGGTAAATTTTTATTTAGAGCCTCCGAGTATGTTTTTGTGTATTTATGTGTTTGGTTCGCTGATGTGGTGGGACTATGTGATACTGGAATTGTGTTGTGTGGGGTTACCTTCTCCTCCTGACTGGTTACACCAGTTTTGAGATGAGAGAGCTCAGCCTCCAGTTTGGCTAAATAGTTGCATCTCTCACATATATTTGAACCTGTTTGGAGGAGGAGAGGGTTGTCCGTGTACATGAGACAGTTGTAACATTGCCTCAAAATTCCCAGGTTCACCAGCTGGACTGGAGAGGAAACCATTGACTGACCTTTGGACATGCTAGAATAATATATATTATAAATTTATCCAAAAAGTGACATTTTCTTTAATTGGAAATATGCCACCTCTAACAACTCTTTAATGATAAATCAAAATTGCTTTAACAATTTTAACATGGAACTGTGTATAAATAATGAGCTGGAACTACATGCTAAATGCATTGTGGGCCTGAGTGCCCAAGTGTAAAAATCTTGCTATGAAATTTCAAAGATTGCCTGGTTTCTTATTTCACCTCACTACATGCACATATGTGTTTGTGTGTGAGTGTGTGTATATATATATATATATATATATATATATATATATATATATATATATATATATATACACACACACACACACACACACACACACACACACACACACATATATATCTACACACACACACACACACACACACACACACACACACACATATATATCTACACACACACACACACACACACACACACACACACACACACACACACACACACACACACACACACACACACACACATATATATATATATATATATATATGTATGTATGTATGTATGCATCTACTTTTCTTTGTCGAAATTTCATTACTTTGAAAAAGAAAAGTGGCTGCCCACTTCAGCGAAAGTGCATTTCAACAAAAGTGCACTTTCTGTGTAGTCTAGTCGTCGGATCAGCTGACTAAAAAAAAACACAAAAAAATCTTTTGCAGGGGGGAAAGCGCCCTGCACCCCCCATGTGGGCGTGTTGAGCCCTCCACACCCTCCTACTTAAATATACCAACTCCGAGATCGCACTATAGCAAGGAAAAGGGAATATTCCCATTCCACACTGTATTGTGATCTCCATACTCGGTTTTCAAAGTTTCAGTACTTTGAACAAGTGGGCTTACACAAGTGGGCTTCGAAGTACTGAAACTTCGACCTACTGAAGCAGACCCTCATGTATATATATATATATATATATATATATATATATATATATATATATATATATATATATATATATATATATATATATATATATATATATATATATATATATATATATATAATAGCAAATATAGAGTTGAACAAAGGATAGAGTGTGGGAGTGAATCTTTGAAGCTCAGCATTATTCCATTTATGTAAAGGATGAGGATACAACGTCTGTTTAGGCTGGGTAATATAATATATGTTGGTGGCATATTTTCTACGTGGTTACTGCTTTGGAGACTTTCTAAGTTTATTTGCAGTGTTTGTTTTTTGATATGTTCATTAAATCACAGGAAGTATTGATCTATTATAATCAACAGTACAGCATTACATTGATATGTGATGAGCAACCATATTGTATTGGTGCTGTCATTTATCATGGGATATTCAGTGGTAAAGAAGACCAATGGCATGTATAGCAAGAACATTTAGTAAGGCTGAACAAAACTCCACTGGGTTTGGAGATAATGTTTGCAATGTGGAAATTTCACTAATATTTTTATGGTTGAAAATCCATGCTCTTTACAGATCATCATCCTGCAACAAACATCCTTACCCACTGAAAGTGTTTCTCCTATAACAATAGCTAGAATGCAGTGCTGGGCATTAAACCCTTCTGAAAACAACTGAGTTAGAAAAAAAAGTTGACTCCATGCAAATACAGCTATACATTCAAGGTTACCTCTCCAAGTCAAGCAGGAAGACAAAGTGAGCATTCTGAATGCTTATTACATTAAACAAATGGAGACATTACTACTTCTGAAATTCATCAAGAGACACTGATGGACAGCATGCGATCCACTGCATTGGAACTAGTGACGTTAGGCCACACAGCTGCAGAGGCATGCAGCAATGTCACCTTTCCTCAACAGGAATCATCCAGATCTGAAGAAGACTTTGTCGTCATATAGTCAGTTGAATACATTGCCCCCTTTGGGATATACCTCACTATAGATATCAAATAACTGGAAAGACCACAGAGGTTCCTAACGAAGACCTTGGTTTGAAAAACCTAAGCTACCAGGGAAGACTGTAAGCAGTACTTCTTTATTCAGTATGTTATAGAATCCTGAGAGGAAATGTGTGCTTTGTCTTGTGTGCCAGTAGGGACTGCACTACCTACTCATACCAAGTACTATGAGGCAGGCAACAGAAGGGAAACAAGCAGGCTAACCTTCCATCTTGGTCCTGAGATTTTGAGAATTTATTAGGATTACACAGAGTACTGTATGTTTTTAATGAGATTGATAATGAGCTGTACTGGGAGGAATCTAGCAATAAAGCTGGTAGGGTTATATTGCCTAAATAAATAAAGTAAACAGAATCATTTAGGTTAAGAAGCAACTGTAACAATGGACAGGACAGAGTCACTAAGTTACTGTAGAGTATAAACTATGTGGGGCAACTATGGGCTGCTTTGGCAGTGTGAAGCAGCCATGTGCTAGTTAGGACAATGTAGCACAACTATGGGCTGCTTTGGCAGTGTGCGGCTGCTGTGGTGCAGTAGTTAGCATTGCTGCCTCACAGCAAGAGGTTCTCCAGTTCGATCGTCAGCTGGGGTGCCTTCTTTACGGAGTCTGCATGTCCTACCTGTGGTCGTGTGGGTTTCCTCTGGGTGCTCCAGTTTCTTCCCACATCCCAAAGACATGCTGCAGGTGGATTGGACACTCTAAATTGGTCCTAGGAGTGAGTGCGTGTGTCTGCCGTCTGTGGAAGGTTGGGTGCCGGGCTGGCAACTTGATACAGAAAAACTCCACTGCCAAACATTTGTGGACAGGTGATCCGCTGTGGCGACCCCTAACTTGGAAAAGCCGAAAGAAGAAGAAGAAGATGCGGCTATGGGTTACTTAGCACAATGTAGCACAACTATGGCCTGCTTTGACAGTGTGCAGCAGCAATGGGCTACTTAGTGCAATGTAGCACAACTATGGGCTGCTTTGGCAGTGTGTAGCAGATATGAGCTACTTAGCGCAATGTAGCACAACTATGGGGTGCTTTGGTTGTGTGTAGCAACTATGGGCTACTTAGGGCAATGTAGCACAACTATGGGCTGCTAGAAGTTACTTTGAGGAGTTGTGGTATGCAGTTCATCTCAGTGTACAACTGAGTAATGTTGACTACCCTTCAAAGTATTGTTAGCCGCACTAACTAAAAGGATTAGGAAAGGGTAGATGATATTAAGACAAGTAGGAATCATGATGCCTTCATCTATATAGTGCACATTGCAACCCTAGTGCGCATAGTGTAATGCCTAGCAAAAGCAGGCAATTTGGAGCCACACTGACAAATCTGAAAAAAGCTCAAATGAGCACACTGGTCAAGAGCAACCACCACTCTTCAATGTTCTACTGAGGTCTAGAGTCAACCAGAAACAATTCTTAGCTAGATTACTAAGCACAAAAATGTATACAGCTATCACAATAAACTCAATAGAAAAAGCAGAAAAAAGATTATCCCAGATTTTGCACTTTTACAGGGCTCATATTTTAGTCATTTTGGTAGCAGTAAGTCAAATCTCTTGGAATAGCTTACAAAACAGGAACTTAATTAAGTATGTAGCAGCCCAAATCAGATGAACGCTAGACCACGCATACAAATGCAGGCAATTATAGCAATGATGACAAAGCCAAAACAAATTCAACAAGCATACTTCCAAATAACAAGTGACACTCTTCAAGGTCCTACGGCAATCTGAGGCTTAGAAATGGCTTGATTCCTTTTCCAATCCTATTAGAGTCAGCTAGAGGGAATTCTCAGCTAGATTACCAATCACAAAAGACAGTATTCAGCTATCACAGTAATCTCAGTAAATTAAAAAAAACTTATCCCAGATCTTGCAGAGCTGATATTTTTCATCAGTCTGGTAGAAACAGGTCAGATCCAATAAAGCAGGCTAAAAATGGAAGTTTCCAAGACACTTCCAAGAGTTCTGCTGCTGCTCTGCAATTTTTGAACTCTTTCTTACTTATGACAACACTCCACATTCTATGACAAAAGAGTCCCTGGCAATTTTTACTTGGCTGTAAGTTCTAGTCCCTTCCACACTTACCTAAACTGTGTGTGTGTTTACTAAGAAGCACAAATGGAATTTCTAACTTTTGCACATGGATATATGAGCAAGTCACATGCATTTTACATTTGTTGATGCTATTTGTACTTTAAATTACATTAGAGAAAGAGATAATTAGGAAAGTAATGATCACCAGGAATAGTTACTTCACAGACTGGTCCACTGTCAGATATGGCAGATGGTGGTAATGCGAGGGTCTGGAGATGACATGAAGATTGTCTGCTACCTCATCACAGGTAAACAGATCCCCGAAAGAAGGACTGATAGTGACATGCAATTTTTCTGTGATACCAATGACTTCTCATGTGAATGCAGCTACTGTTACTACCCCAATACTCGTATTTTACCAGTAAGGTATTACTACGTTATTAATGTTAGAGGCCCTCAATGAGGGCACATCGTTTCAGTCTTTTGCAGCAATGAACTATGGAAGATGCTACCCATTTTGTATGTCTAAACTGACAAATTGTCTGAAACTGAATGATAAAAAATGGGAACAAGAAAGTTTTTAATGTAGTATAGATAGTGAGACTAGTCAGAAAAAGGGGTACAACAATCCCTTTGATGAGCTTGACATGTAGGGCGGCCTATCCTTATATCTACTTGGTTTCTGAATTAGTTCAAAACGTTTTTGTATATGAATTTTTTATTCAGAAGAGAGGATATGTCATGTATTTCTGTGAAATTCACAGCTGTAAAATGACAATTAATATTTACATTTGCTAGGCAGCATTGCAGATGAAATGCATATACTGTGTGTCAGTAAACTGCGTAGTTAAAAAGAGAAGCAAAATAGTTAGGACCCCAGGTCTCCACATGTATGAGTGAATGTGTGTAAATAATTGCAGATTGTTTCATTTTGTGTTGTTGTCAAATACATCATTCTTTCCATTGTGAGAGATCCAGGATCCAGGAAGAGTATATAAGGAATCAGATTTCATTTCTTGTCTCCTGCCGACATAAGGGGAAGGCAGAGATGAGTAGGCATGTGAAAAGGAAAGAGTTTTTACAAAAATAAGATGATCTAGCAGACTCCTTTCAAATGGCGAAAGAAACATTAGTTCTTCCCATTCTGAAGAAAAAGCAGCTTGTTCAAAGAGGTCTTGTTCATACAAAGCTCATTCATTGCAAGAAGCTCAGAATACCACCTAAAAGAAGAAATCATGCACTTTGTACTGAAGAGATATACTGAGGGAAAGTTAAAAAGGCTTTAAAGTTTAAAAAAGTGCAAAAGATAAATGTTTACTTCAGAAGGATAGTGAATGTAAAAAATGCATACAATGCAATAAAATAACTGGACAGGAACCCCTGTCTTATATTTGTGTGATATCCGGATTTGGAAAATAGCATGGAAGACGTCTTACTTTAAGTAGAGCAGTAAATGCAGATAACATGTCAAAATAAATAGATGGTAATAGGTAAGTCAAATGCTTGAAAATCCTACCAGCAAAGTATGACAGTAATTAACCAATTTTAGAATATGACATTGTCCTGCATTTAATACAGCAGATTAAAACATATTATTCACCAAGTAAATTCTCACAATGTCTTTTTAACTTTGATCAAACAAAGAAGACGATAAAGAAGGTGAAAGAATGAGGTAGATGAAATGCCTCAGTCATGTTAGTGACAATGATCAATAAAAGGAAAGCAAAGACAAATGTTATACACAGTACTGCTCCAAGAGCTTCTTAATTTCAGACTTGTGTCTTGACTATTTACAGTGAGAAGCCACTCTGCTAAGCATTGTGCTGTGAAAGTGTTTCATTTAAGATTTAAGGATATACATTCTCCTTATGGTTACTCAGTAACATAACATAGAGGATTATGGTCAGGTCACTGATCATAACCTACTTATTTTGTGTTCGAGACATGGATGCCATTGCCAAGAAATTGACCTCAAAAGTGAAGGTCAAAAGGTGAATCTTGGCATGCATGTTGAGAACACATAATAAAGGATTATGGTCAGAGACCCAATCATAATTATTTTTTGTGCATAGAGCTTTATCTACTCCATGTACTACTAATTACAAAAAAAGAATTGTTTTGTTGGCTTTCAAAGCCGTAAAGTACTTAGCGAGAGCTGTCAGAAAGACAGTGTAACCCAATCTGTTATATTTGCACTCACCTTCCATACGTCTCAACAGTCAAAATTTTCACAGAATGTCCAGAATTTTTGCCTCACATATTTGGTATGCTCCTCATAAAATATGGTGTTTTCAGGCAAATCTCTGAGGGCTGAAGTCATCAAATAATAAAATACATTTGAATTTCAGACATTGTATCCTTCAGAAAATGGAGGCAAACACAAATCCTGTTATTCTAGCAATTTTATATGCTAATAATAGAAAGTCAGGGACCCATTATTGGTACAGACAGCAAGGATAAACAAATCATCACTGTCATTTTCTGGTCAATACTGGCAGGTTTGATTGCCAAGTGCAAGACCTGATGTTAAGTTTAGGAGTAGGGGTGTTTAACATTTGTTAAGATCAGAACTTACACTAGAGTAGCACTTAACTGATTTGTCTTTTTCTTGATATTGGAGTGTCTACTGGTCTCCTTGCACTACATAAGACTTTTATCAAAATGTGTTTTTTTCCACTTCTGTCTGACAGCTATCAAATCTCTGTCAGGTGTTTGTCCATTCAATCCTTGGTCTACCACTGACATATATAACCCACATATCTTCCCAGTGGAGGTAACCCTCACTGTGGCTCACTGTTAGATGTCTGCATGTTGGAGCAAGAACAACCCACTTGATAATCATCACTCCAGCAGTCATGATGTGTGGTTTAATGCTGTTTCCCTATTGCACAAATATCCTCCTGCTGCATCAGGGAAACTTTTATAATAGTGATCTGAGATACTGAGATAGATACTAAAGGAATCAAACTCCCATACCTTACAAGCAGCATATTAACAGCTCATAGCCTTAATTTGCTGCAATAACTGTCAAATAGACTATTCTCTGAATAAGCTTAAATACTATGGTCTGTTGTTTTATTGCTATAATACACCTGCTTAAAGCCTTAGTCAAACCACCACTAATATTGTAACTACAAGATCAGATGAATGCAGCTCATCATTGCTGAATGTCTGCAGTGCAGCTTCCTGGGGAGAAACACACATCAGTTGTATTGTCCATGTCAGAGAAGAGGCTGGCCCAATCTCAACTGTCCTTGCTTTTCAGGGACATTCCTGTTTTTGACTCAAGTGTTACCTCTGTCCTTCTTAATCCCCTTTAAAATTAATGACTTTTGAGAAAAGTGGTGAATTACCCTTAATAAATAATGACTATTGTGACATCCCTCCTCTGGGCCAGTGATCAAGGAGTCTCAATCCTCACCACGGACACCAGTGAGCGACATTCACCTGAAACAAATGGATACACACTGTATTTCCAGATGCAGCTATCTGAACCAAGCACAATTTCCCTTAAGAGCACACAGTGAACACACTTCCATCCTGGGTCTCTCTCTCTCTCACTTTCCAGGCCCCAAATAAGACTCCCCACTGACCACAGCTGTAGAGTTGAGTCCTCAGCTGACTGTTCCAAGCCAAGTCCTCCACCACCCCTTCTTTATGAAACCAGTGCTCTGTGTCCCTGCTCCAAGTAGCTGACACACACTCTTTGAAATTTGATTTTCACACACACACACACACACACACACACACACACACACACGCACGCACGCACACACACACACACACACACACACACACACACACACCTGGAAAAGGCTGGCACAGAACCAGCTATGCCCCCTTTTCCCCAGACTATAAGGTAAATACTGTCACCAGAACACTCCAAAGCCAGCTACTCTAAGGCTCTTACCAAGGTATCCAATTATACTGAGTAAAATTAATACTAATACAAATGTTAGTGTTTGACCAATGCAGCAAGGCTTTCAGGAGTGGTCACAGTGTCACCAAATAAATATAAGTACTCTTAAAGGTTAAAATATTCTCTAAATGACGAGCCACAATGAAAAGTTTAAATATATTTAATAATAATAAAAGAACATGAAAATCTTTACAATATATGCCAGAGTTTCCATCACAGGAAATATTAAAAATAACATAGATGGAAAGGTTCACACAGATACAGAAAAAAACAATACTTAACTAATTTCACTATATTTTTCTGACTGATCTAAAGAATTATTGTGCCCTAGTTCACTTACTAGAGCTAGGCAAGATGAAGTGAGTGTGTGGTCCTTCTTTGTCAGATTTCACAAATAGATTGCTCGGATACTTCTGTCTCATTTAGTATTAAAACATAATTTCAGTGATGGATTGCATATTGACATCACATACATTTGGTCATCTGACTTCTGGTTCCCATACCACCCCTTTTACTGGCAACCGAACCAGAATCTAGCACATATGTGGCATAATACACACACATATAGCTTTGCTAAGATGTGTTATAGTATCTGGAAGCTATAAAACCATTTCAAAAACTTCCAGCCTTCCAGGGTAGCAATTAGTTCACCCCTAAGGACAATACAGTAGGATTCCTAGTCATGGTTTTCACAGAAATGTTGTCTCTGGCTATCAGAACAGTAAGATACAATCTTTATGGCCTAAACCAGGTAATTTAATTTCAGACTATTTTTCAGAGTTAGCTGGACTGAGATTAACCTCTTCTCTTCCAGTATCCTCTGTTATAATATATTCATTTCAACAGTTACAATACTGTCTGACATACAGGTGTATTTCTTTTCTGTCCAACAGGAGCCACTGTTGGTACATGTTTAACACAAGTAGCTTTACAAATACATTTTCAACACAAGCACCTGTACAAATCAGTTTGATATGCAAATTACATATTATTCTTTACAAAACTCCAGCTAGCTATGATGGCATATGTTACACATCCACTGCCGTACTTCTCCTGGCATAGCTGGCAATGTCTCACCTCATCACAACTATAACTAGAGCTACTGACTTCTTTTACTTCAGAAAATGCATATTAATTCAAATTATCTTATTCTAGTAATGCCTAGCGTTAAAAGTGCTAATATTTTAAAACTGTCCCTGATTGTCCCTCGTTATTTCTGGATTTGTCTCTAATTTTGTTGAGAATTGTCCATGACTGGTTGAGAGATATGCCTTTGGGACTATAATAACAGCACCACTATTTAAAATTTCTGAGCTGCAGTCCACAGCAGTTTAAACTTAACAAAGAATTAATGTGGTGAGTAGAAAGCTGCAGTAGAAACATTTTTTATATCTTCTGACTATGCATCTAAGCATAATGTTGGACCTTGTCTTGCACCCTCCTCCCCAAAACAAAACAGTTTGATAAATATATTTGTTTTGCCTCAGGCAGCACATTCCTCCTGCAGTCTTAAGTTCTAAACCAGTCTGTTGTTTGCATGGGATGTTCTGAAAAAATAGTAAGTAGCCTAACCACACTTGTAAGCATACTGATTAACTCCCTTGAAAAAATAATATTACTAAAGGTTGGAGGGGAATTTTTGTTTCATAATGTTAATATCTATAAAGTTACAATAACATATACCAATCCATGTTCATAAATTCCTCTTTATTTTAGATTAGAAACTAGATGAAAAACATAACTGCATTTCTACAAGGCTGTTTCATCTTAATACCAAACAAGAGAATGATTTCGTAACATTTGCTTTCCTAATGATACATGTGTTTTTTTAGGATGTCAGAGACATGCATGGCTTTAGTACTACTGAAAAGGCAAGTTATAGCTGTTTGGACTCTGACAATGGATATAATTTACAGTTACTGCCCTTCTGAAAGGGAAGCATTGCATGCTGACTGACATCTGTTTAGCAGTGGTGAAGCTGGCCATCATACCTCTGCATCTGAATATAAAAGCCAGAGACAATAATATGTATGTAGTGCTTTTTTTAAGGCAGGCCTACCTGAGTTAAAGAGTACAAAAAGGAACATCAGACATTATTTCTGTCATTTAGTGAATTTTCTGTTCTACCCATGAAACCTGCATTTCCTGATATTGACTAACTACAGCCACTCTGATTTTAGGTGTCAGACAATGCTGATTACTTCAAAATGGACAGCCTTGGAAAAATAAGTGTACTTTGAATATGGTCAGTTCAATGCAGAAGTAATGGAGTTACTGCAGAGAGCAACAGTGAATGTTTATTGGAATGAAAAGACAGCTGCATATTAGAAGAAAAATAATTTGATTTATTTTTCATTTCTATACAAAAAACAATTGCATGTCCATTTGTCTGTGCTGCACTTTTATTTCTGTTTACTCAGCTTAGTTTGTAAAATGATGTAATTCCCTCTGTATGTCGTTAATGGTTTCCTGACTGTCCTCTATCTAATGTAAATATGCACTGTCAGCAGGTTTAGCCCTTCACCCTCCCAAACTGTATTGCATATTGCTGACAGAGGTGATGAAAGGGTTGGACTCGTAAGACTTTGTGGCTGCATGCCTAGCAGGTTTCCCTGATGTGATTAAAAAATTAACTCTTGATCATATGCTTTCTCTTAAATCAGTTAGTAATAAGTTACATTACAGACGTTTATCTGGATGAATTCTGAAGATGAAAAACACCAAAATGCATTCTTCTGCTGATAAACATTTTAAAATGCAGATAATTGGAAGCAGCCGGTTAAGATACTTCAATTTATGGTAATATATATATATATATGTATATATATATGAGGGTGGCCTAATGGTTAAGGTGTTTTCCTTACAAACACAAAGTGCAGGGTTTGAGTCTCACAAGGGATAATTGGCTAGGCTTAAAATGGCTCGCAAGGGCAGTTAGCCTACTACTAACCTATGAAAACTAATTGGTTGAATGCACTATATTGAATTATCAAAATGACATTTTGAAGGTAAACCATATAAATATATGGGTCTACTTCGTTTTATCATTGTTTCAAAACTTCAAAGCTGATATGGCTGAGGCCATATGATCGAAGTTTTGAAACTTGAAACACTTTGTATTGAGATCACTGTACAGCGGTGAACTCGAGATTTACCATTTTCTACGCTGTAGTTCAATCTCACAGTTGGTATATTTAATTAGCAGGGGATGTGGGGGGTGCAGGGGGGCTTGCCCCCCTGCAAAAACATAAAGATAACATGTTTTATTTAGTTTTAGTGTTTTTTGGCAGCTGCGGTGGTGGTGCTGCGGTAGCGTTGTCGCCTCACAGTAAGACGTTGTCCTGTTCAGTTCTCAGCTAAAGCGTCTTCTGTGTGGAGACATGCGTGAATGGGCATACCTTCATTGAAGGTTGTGCGTCAGGCCTGGCAAGTCGGTACGTAAAAATCTACTGCCAATCATTAGCGGATCGGAGTTCTGCTGTGGCGACCCCTAACCGGGATAAGCCAAAAGATACAACATTTAGTTTTAGTGTTTTTATTTTACTTTCAAAGTTTCAAAACTTCGATCATATGGTCTCGGCCATATGGGCTTCGAAGTTTTGAAACTTTGATAAACTGAAGTAGATCCACATATATATATGTATATATATATATATATATATATATATATAAATATATATATATATATATATATATATATATATATATATATAAATATATATATATATATATATATATATATATATATATATATATATATACTAGGGCTGCTGTTCAATTAAAAAATTAAATCATAAAAATTTTTAATT
>NC_056744.1:647212625-647362625 GCF_019279795.1 Protopterus annectens | reverse complement strand
AAATATTGCTAGATTTAGGTAGCACTTTCACTCTTACTGTTTTTCTGTACAATTTATTCACTAGTAGAGAAGTTGGTTGTTACTTTCACAGCATACAAGAATTCAGTTTTAACTTACTTAACAAATATTTGTATAGTGTTAATAATCCATTGACATCTGCTGTATATTGCAATTTGCAAACTCAGATTAGTGGTGTCTGATATTGTAGCTATTGTTTGTGTTATCAGCTTTCAAATTTGACAGCCTCTGTTGATTCAGTGAAGGGATAATTAGGTCAGTATAATTTACTCTAGAACCCCAAACTCTGTTTTCATTTTCCTGAAGTCACATGCTACATTATCTGTAATATATATTTTCATTTTCTAAGCGCTGTGCTCTGGCTGCTGTCAAATCCCATGATCTGTCAAGGATAATTTACTGAAGCTGTAATATGGCAGGTTCTGACATGATATAAACAATGTCATATACTTTCAGGTCACCTTCACTGTATAGTATTAACTATCATGCAGAATTGTAAAACACAGATAAGATCCTAGAGCTAAGAGAATGATCATTAGATAGTGAATGCCTCAATGTCAAAATGTTATTTTTATCAGAGTTTAGGCGTACTGAATTTATTTTTTATGCTAAGTAATCCTTGCAAAGGGTCTAAATTTAGTGTTTGAAAACTGGGGAAATGCTTCCTTTTCATTAAGTTGTTGCTATAGACTGTATTTTCTGCTTAGCACAAGTACATGTGTTTTAGTTTGAAACAGTGCCCCTTGGTTAAGATTCTCATTATATGTACAATTTCAAGATTGATGTCATGGAATTATAACCTGAGTGTATACTTCTCATTATGTTACAACAATAACCACTGGTATATTATGACCTGCACTATATCTCTTAAGGTAACAAAGACATAATACTCATATGCATATGACAAGGTTTAATTTTAGCTTATTTTCTTATATTAGTCACTGGTCTGTTTATGACTCATTTATGTTATGAGCTTATGATGTAAAATAAAACAGTTATCATTATGTTTCAAATTATCAGCAGTCTCAGTATTAGTTATGTTTGTACATTTCAAATGACTCAATGTTTGAAAATGTGAGTAAATCATGTACTCATTCTATGCATGCTCCATAGACTTAAGTCATTTATTTACGTGCATTTATTTATTTAAACTATAATTTTAGATTACTTTCAACTTTAACTCATTTCAGAATAGTTTAATAAAACAGGTCTCTTGAAACACATACTGTAAAACTACTATGATTTTTTCTGAAGGCTGTTAAAGCAGATAATATAGGTGTGAGTGATATTTATAAAGTTTTAATCACACTTCATATATTTCCTCAGGCAGTTTTACTTTAAGAAACGTACATTTTAATGGATAACAGCCATGTGACCTCCTTGATTGGTCCATTTTTCACAGCTTGAACAAGTTGAAGTTTCTGCTTAAATAACAGGTTAGGGTTCCCCACACACTCATAAGAATTGCCTGACATCTGTCCCATGCATTCTTGAATGCAATCACTGTTTTTGCCTGTGGAACTACTCCGGAAGGCTATTTAGACACACTCTGTCTCTCTCACGCAAACACACACACACACACACACACACACACACACACACACACGCGCGCGCACACACACGCACACACATGCACTCACACGCACACACACGCATACACACATTTTTATTTGGTACAGTTTAGAAATAAAATAAATGCTTGGTGGAAAGGGAACTTTACTAAATTTGTTAGGCATTAGAATCCTATTGCATGTCTATGTTGCTTTGGGTCTAATGCCCTTGCTAGCTGCCAACTATTCCAAAAATATTTTCTCAGCATTGACTTTATGAATTCCCTACAGATTAAATCAAACTAGTAGGCTGTTAGTTTTCAAATTCTCAGTTTTCTGCTCTTGGGAAGTGGACTCACATGTGTCCTTCTTGGATCTTCAGTTGCCCTATCTTTTTTTACCCATCATTTCAAAATATATATGTACACACATTTGGAAGTATTGCTGCTTTCTCTTCATTTATTTAAAAATCTCAGGGTAAATTCCAAGAAATCTTACTGATATTCCCAGTTTTATTGGGATGCATCATGACTTTCAAGAGAGAAATTACTGGTCTGTCTCCCTTTAATTTTGTCACATTACTAAAAATAAGTGTAGCTATGAAAGGCCACCTTTATGACTGAACTGGCTGTTTTCTTCAGTTCATGTCTTTGCTTTCTGAATACCTTTATTGTTTCTACCTATGTGAATTGACATAGTCTCCTTTTCTTGTTCTATACATTTTCTAAATGCTATGCTTCTCTTATCTTTGATATCTTCTCATTTTGAGGATCACAGCCTCTTTCTTTCTTTTTTGATTTTCATATTTGTTTCACACAAAGGTCTGTTGTTTCTATGATAACAATATTTATGCACCTCTAATGCTGTTTCAGAATAACCTAATGTGTGCTTATTTGAGCTTTCCTGGCACACTGCATTGTTTTGTCAGTGTCTGTCCTACTAAAATCTAGAACCTTCACTTTTGATTAGTATCCCTTTGCATTTAAATTGTTCTCAAGTAGTCATCTCATTTCCTTATGTCTCTGTAATTCCACTCAAGAACATCAAGCCTAAAACATCCCTTTTTCAGAGGTTCTGCTGTTTGCAGTCTGAGACATTTTCCTTTTAAGAAGTTAAGAATTATCCAGCTGTAGAGCAGCTGTGGGCAGAGTGGGGAGACAACACTTCTAATGGAGAAATGGGGATACACTTTGGAGGAACGAACCATGCCTTGATCACCATCTAGGGAGTTTTCCATCAGGAGGGAACTTCCAAAACAGCAGTTTGGAGACAAGGCTGCAGGGAAACTCCAAACTGGTCTCCCTGTGAGAGAAAGAGGGCATGTATTCTGTACTAATTCTTGGTCTACATTCAGAAAGCCCTCTAACTTAATTGGCAGATCCCCAGCTGGTGAGAATTTTGGGAACTACTGAATGTTAGATGGGCCGCAGAATGTAACGTACCAGTGGGCAGAGGTTTTCTGGGGTTGCCTTCAGTATCTGAAGCATACTGTGCAGTTTGCTGCTAATCTGAGACTTTGTAGCATATTCTCAATAGGAAAAGTAAGGAAGGACTTTTCTAAGTAACTATAGGAGTTTACCAGTCAGTGTTTATGCTAGTCTGGTGCTCACAAATTTGTACTTCTGAAATACTACTGACTGCACTATGCAGTATTTCGCACAGCTAGTCTTTCTTGGAGCTCTTTTTCTCACATACCTCTTTTGTAGTTAACTTCTAGTGAGTTAAACCATTTGCATGAAGTACGGATGAGCTGCACATTGTTGGGTGCATTCAGTGAATTGCTTAGTACAACAAAGTACCTCATCCACTAAGACTGGAGTTAGATAATTCATTCCTTACCTCTAAAAAATTCTTCAACCCCCCCCCCCCCAAAAAAAAAATAAATAAAATGCAGGCCCTCATAAACTTCTTCTATTCTGACTTTTCAACAGATGAATAATTGAGATAGTCCAAGAACTCTACTGCTTACTTTAAGGGCTATGAGACCCTGTTTCTGCAATGTGGCATTTTGATATTCTTAGACCCATTAGCCACAATGAGGAAAGACCTCATTATTGGCTTATTTACATGTTTATGAATCTACATTATCTACAGCTAGTGAGGATCAGCACTTACCTGAAGCAGTAAACACTAGTGGCCATTTTGTGATAGCATAGCCAACTGCCTCCCAATCACTCTCCTACACATATGCACATAGTAAAACACACACACACACACACACACACACACACACACACACACACACACACACACACACACACATAGACACACACACACACACACACACACACACACACACACACACACACACACACACACATAGACACACACGCACACACCCACACACTACATACCCCATATCTGCCCCTGTTGTCAAAACCTCCTGATATCTCCTTTTTCCCTGCCCTGGTGCGTCACAAATGATTACAGTCATAGTCATTAATTCCAGACATTACAGTTTCATGATTTGTATCCTTCAGTAAATGCATTCTAACTGTTATTTTAACATTTGCAGGAGGAAAACTTCAAATCCCTCTGTGAATTTGTCCCATCATTAATTTTTTTTTCTCCTGGTGGTATGTAGCTTTCCCTGTCCCTCTCCCTTGTAAGTCACAAACTGCCTGAGATCCTCAATATATGTAAAAAAATACCTTGCTACCCTAAAGCCGTGGTTAGGGCAGTAGGTTAAAGCTGGGATTTTGTGAGACAAAGGTATAGGGTTCAAATTCCTTTCCCCTTTGTGCTTTTTTTTACTTATATATTTTTAGCATAAGTTCCTTGCTGTTGAGTGGTGACACAGAGGACTAATCCTTACCAAGAGCTGGGAAACTGCAAGGTTGGAATCCCTTTTAGTGCCTTTTCAGGCACACTGCTTATTCCCAGTGCCTGTTGGTTCTACTGCACCACATTTTATTTTTGTTTAAATAAGTGCCTTTAAGGCACATCATACAGAGTATCTCTGCCATCTATTTCCCCCCAGCCCATGTTTTCTGTGTTATTCCTTATGTCTAGTCATTTCCCCATCCCTGTTATGTTTACTTGCCATTAAGGCACAAGATATAAATGAGTTCTTCCTCCCCTGCATGTTATATTTAAGTGCCTTTCAAGCACATTATTTATTATTTATTTTATTTTACATTTGTTGACCGGGAATGTCTGACTGAGCCGAAGCCCTTTTTCAGCAGAGGCCCAGGGAGAAAAACTCCGGTAAATATAAATTACATTTAGTCATTTTACAGATATTATATACGTAGAAAATGGCAACCAGCTAGATAAGAGTATTTTTTTAAAAGTATACAGATTACATTTAGTCATTATAAAAATATTATATATGTAGAAAATGGCAAAACAACTAGATTTCAGCCACAGCATTTTTAAAAGTAGTAGTAAATATAAAAAGCAACATAGGAGTAAAGTGTTTTTTTTTTTTTTTTTTTTTTGCAGAAAATCCCTTGTGTTCAGTTTTTCCCCTGACTCTGTATGCCATTAAGGGATGTAACTTAAGACTTATCCCTGGTGGCTAGTAGTTGCCCCCACCCACTATGCTCATTCTGTTAAGTTCTACTAGGCCATGAGTTTAAGGAGATATCCTTGGTGAGTTGTTGTTCCCCCACCCTGATCCCCATTCTGTTTAAGTGCTCGCAGGTACAGATTTAAAGAGATATTCCTCGTGGCTAGTGGTTCCCCCACCCAATTGCTACAGGCTCTGCTTGTTAATCTAGGGGTATGTGGAAGTACGACAGCCACCTCACCACGTACATACACACACACACACACACACACACACACACACACACACACACACACACACACACACACACACACACACATACACACACACACACACACACACACACATACACACATCTGCCTAACTTTCCTCTTCAGTAACTCTCCTACTGCTACCTCCCAGATAGACACACACTCACACGTAACACTCACAGATGCAGCCCCACACATCCACATACTCCCTAACACTGCCTTACCACTAAACCTAACATCCTACTCATGGGAGACTTTAATTACCCCTCTGTAAACTAGGAATCCTACATGATCTCAAATCTATAGGCACAGAGATTTCTGGACTTCATAAATATGAATGAGCCCACAAGTCACTCCAACATACCATGTGCTCACAAACATGGGAGAACTCTAGGTATGACATGGATTGACTACAAAAAAGCATTTGATAGTATCCCACATTCATGGATAAAAGAGTGCTTAAAAATGTGTAAGATGCACCCTACTCTGATTGACTACATTACAGTAACCATGAAACAGTGGCAAACCACTTTGCAATTAAGCTATGATAAAGGACAGATTATTATCCCAGGGATAAAAATTAAAAGGGGGATATTTCAGGGTGACTCTTTGTCACCTTTGCTATTCTGCCCTGCCATTAATCCATTAAGCTGTTTACTTAACAGCTTAGGTCATGGCTACAATTTGGCTCCTAGAAAACAACAAAGTCTAATGACTTCTCATCTTCTCTTTGTCTATGATTTAAAGCTGTATAGCTCATCAGATGAGGAACTGAAAGCACAGCTGCAGGTTGTCAAAACTTTTTCAGATGATATTGGAATGTCATTTGGTCTTGATAAATGTGCAAAAGCAACCTTTAAAAAAGAAAAACTGTAGCACCAGGAAAACATCAGTTTGGGACAGGAATGTGATATAAAAGAACTTGAGCAAGAGGGAGTGTATAAATACTTGGGAACTGATGAAGGATCAGCAATAAAACATGAACAAATTCGAATAAAACTCAGTAAGGAGTATTTTAGAAGACTTAAATTAATCCTGAAAACAGCTTTGACATCTAGGAACAAGATCCAAGCTATAAATCAGTTTGCTTTTCCTGTCCTAACTTATAGTTTTGGAGTGATTGACTGGCCCCAAAAAGTGTTGGATAGATTGGATATTAAAACAAGAAGGATTCTTCATGCTCACCAAATGAGTTATAAAAATCAGTGCATACCAAGATTATATATTCCCCGTTCCGAAGGAGGGATGAGCCTCCTTGAAACTGATTACATGTATAGATCTGCAATCGTGGGACTCCACACACATCTACTGACCTCACAAGATCCAAATGTGGTGAAAGTTTTGAAGCATGAGGAGAATAAATCTAAGATGACTTCCCTGCTTAACTTAGCAGAACCATATCAGCATCAAGCAGGAACGGAAATCAAACCAGCAGTGGATAAAACCAGGCAGCAACTGAATGTGCTAAAAAACAAAAGAAAGAATATAAGGTGAAGGACCAGATGAGAAGGCAAAAAATGTGGAAAAAACATAAATATAGTTGCAAGTACAGAAAACTTTTGGAAGAGCCTCATGTTGATCAAGAACAAATGCAGGAATGGTTAAGGAGAGGTGAATTCACATCAAGAAATGAAAGGTTAATATTGGCAGCCCAAGATAGTGGGCTACGTACACGCTGGTTTACAAAGTCCATTGAACATTTGGGAGAAACAGACATATGTAGGTTTTGTAAAACCAAATTGGAAACAGTCACACAGCTTGTTGCTGGTTGCGATGCACTGATAGCAGAGAGACTGTATACTGAAAGGCATAATAATGTGGTGGGATTGTTACACTGGAGAATGTGCAAAGATTATGGTATCGAAGTGATTGAAAAACACTGGAAACATGAGCCACAAAGAATCAAAGAAAATGATGAAGTTTATATCACATGGGATCACCCAATACCAACAGTTCAAAAGATAGATGCTAGAAAACTGGATATAGTAGACCAAGAAAAGAAGACAAAAGTAGCATTGATCATTGAAATTGCCACACCCAGTGACTACAGTGTCTTGTGTACAGAGAGACACAAAGTCACAAAATACCTGGATTTGCAGGCAGAAATGAGAGCCATGTGAAAGAAAGATACCCAGATAGTTCCAATAGTAGTAGGAGCAGCGGGTCTTATAAAAAAGAATTTACAATTGTATTTAGATATGTTACCAATTCATGTAACACCATACGAATT
The DNA here is from genome assembly GCF_019279795.1 of Protopterus annectens. NCBI lineage: Eukaryota > Metazoa > Chordata > Ceratodontiformes > Protopteridae > Protopterus > Protopterus annectens. The sequence goes on along the minus strand of NC_056744.1, from coordinate 647,355,065 downwards.
GCAGAAGGAGTCATTACTGGGCACATTGCGGGTGCTGCGAAGACCACTTTTGGTTGACATCAAAGAGTGAAACAATACTAATTTCATGAACTTTAATCGCACTTTGACTTAGGAATGGGGTCCATTCCTGTCATGGTATTAGAAACCCAAAAGACTTGGAGAAATTAAAAACGAGAGAACTCTGCACCCCCCCCCCCCCAGTGTCTCATCCTGCCTGATAAGGTCCAACCATAAAGCTGTCTCCTTTGAAATCAAAATTAACTCCATAATCCAATAAAAAACAGTAACAGTTAGGAGTATTCCAAGGCAAACTACCTTTTATTAAGTGATAGTTTGTTAAAATTCAATGCAATCCCCAAGAACACAACAACCTGTGCTGAATGGCTCTCAGAAACTCTATACAACAATGTTCATAGTTGCATAGAGGCTGCTGTACCTACCAGAAGTAAACCCAGGACTAGCCCCAGAAACAAACCACCCTGGTGACATCACAAATTAAACAGGATATACAACAAAAGAAAAAAAAATATGTCAAGAAGGGTAATTCCCATCAACATAAAAACTCTCTTATCAAAGTAAATAGGCAACTAAGAGGGCTAATTAGGTCAGGAAAAAACAACTTTGAGGTTAAGATAGCCTCCCAGATGTAAAATAACTATAAAGCATTCTACAACTATTTTAGAAACCTTAAGGCAGCATTCAGCAATGTACTGAATAGGTGGTTAATGGTGCCACATTCACCAAACATGACAATATAATAAACCAGTTATCGAACAAATTCAGTTCCAACTTTACCCCCACTCACCCCTGACCATCTCCCCAAAAATACCCTCAAACATAACTCCTCCAACTATAACTAGGGAACATGTCCTGGTTGCAGTCACTAAAGCCAAGAACCTGACCTCAATAGGCCTGAAAACATCCTAGGATGCCTTCTGAATAGTCTAAAATACAACTTATCAGGACCCCTGTAGTAATTATTTAACCATAGTTTTAAAACAGGCTTTGTGCCATGTGAATGGAGAAATTTGACAGTCATCCCTCTTCATAAGAGAGGACTTTCAACAGATCTTGGAAACTACAGATCCATTAGTCTGACTAGTCTTATTTGCAAAGCCACATAAATAATTATCATGGAAATTCTCAACAAATACATAGGAAATCTCTAGACACTGGGTCCATCCCAGTTTGGCTTTATCAAAGGAAGGTCATGCTTACTGTATTTGGTGAATTTTTTTGAAAAGGTCACTAAGTGGTTGAGGGGAAAACAGTGTATTCATATAAGACCTCACTCAGACATTGTCAATGAACGTATAGAACTTGGTATAAACCCCTTTATAACACGCTGGATAGCTAGCTGGCTCATGGATCGGACGCTGGAGGTTAGAACCAGTAAGACCACCTCCACAAAGAGGCCAGTCAACAGTGGAGTCCCCCAGGGCTCTGTGCTAGGCCCACTTCTCTTTGATATCTATTTCTCAGATAGCAAAGCCAATGTCAAAGTCCTCTGGCTAACTAAATTTGCAGATGATTGCAAACTGGGAGCAGTCATTGAATCCCCCCGAAGATGAAAACACATTTCAGGAAGGTCTATGCTTGGCACCAAAGTCATGGCTTAAAACTCAATACCAAGAAATGCATTATCATACCTTTGAGTAAGTCTGCCACACTGGATAACTATGTCATCAATAAAACACTCTTAAAAGTTGATTCATTAGTCATGGATCTGAGAACTCATGTAAATAGTAACATAGACTTTGACCAACATGTGTCCAAGGTGGTAAGAAAGTCCTTCTATGTTGCACAGCTTATAAGTATTCCCATGGCATCTAGCTCCAGAGAGGTTATCATACCACTGTACTCAGCCCTCATTAGACCCATAATACAGTATATTGCCCCTTTTGGCATGTACCAGACCGGACACATGCAACAAATTCAATGTCCAGGAAGGTTCCTTGCAAAAATAATACAGGGAGTAAACACAATGTTCTATGCTGTTAGCCTCAAAGCTCTGTCTCTTTACTCAGTATCATGCAGACCTCTGAGAGGTAATCTTTGCCTGGCATACAAGGCATTCCTGGACCCTGTTTTGATGAACCTTTTGCACATCTGTAAAACAATCAGCATCAGAACTACTAGATTAAAAGAACTAAATTTTGCTTGCAAGAATAAATAGGACATTTTAGAGAGACAGGTATGTTTCTCAGAGAATTCCCATTCCCTGGAACAGGCTACCCATCTATGTGAAGCAGAGTTTCTCCCTATCTCTATTGAAGGGCAACTTGGACCAATAGATGGGCAATTGGAAATTCACCCCTGGTCTGGCTCTGTTGGACAGAGGCAGTCAGTAAGTCACTCCCTATATAAATCAAATGTGTGGGTTACATTTGGGTTGTACAGTTAAGTTTATAATGGCTATAGTGATCACTAGCCTACTAAGCCTAGTATACACATATGAACCTATGAATCTATGAACTATTCAGCATTTACCTCTATTGCTATCATGAGGGATCAGGAATGTCTTGGTTTTGGAAATATTATGCATACATGGAAATATTGCATATTTTCATAATTATGAGCAAACATATTGCAGTATCTGTATAATATGTTATCATGTACTCTAATTGTACATTGACAGTATGTTTTTCTGTATTCCACCATGACATTTCTTACCATGCCTATCAATAACGTAGGTCTCTCAGTTTTGAAAATATGAATGTAAATATGAAAATATGAAAAAGAGTGACAAGCAATACTTTATATCTCTATTGCAGGCATTCTAGATTAACAATCTTAGTGTAATTTTTCCACTTACACTTTGTCATTTCAAATAGTACCTACTATTAATTGAAATGTCACTTAGTTAAGGAAGCCAGCCCCCCAAAAAGTGTCTGAATGCTATAAGGAACTATTGGTGTGTTAACATGAAGGATACAAAAGACTATAGGCTTGAAAGAGTTAGTTGCATCCTGAGTAGCACATGGCTTTGTATGGTATCTGCTCAGTAATTATGTAAATGATACTTGAAGTCCACAAGCAATATTCATCCAGGTTCCACAGTGTGCTGTCTCACAATTCTGAATTAATTATGAAACAGCAAAGAATATACAGAAAACATATAGGGACGAAAATGCAAGACAGATGTTTTCTCTCTACTTAAGATCACTTTGAGAATATTCTTGTTCCAGCAAAGTACCAACCTAACGCCTTGTAATAAATAAATCTCTACATGAAAATATTTAATCTTGTTCAAGATGATCCCTCTCCTAGCATAAAATATCATACTGTTAACACTTGTCATTAAAATTCCCATTTCTTAGGTTTATGTAGCTGAATTAGTCTTCTCAGTTGTCTTATTAAGCTGTTTGGCTGTATATTACTTACTGAACATTATTGAAAATACCCGTTTTTGTTGTTGTTTCTTTAGTGGTCTGAATTTTGTTAATCTACCTTTTTATGTGTTCCCCCTGTTCATGCCAAAAATGGTCCATATAGATCAGTGCTCTACTCCAGTTATCACATTTTAAACAAATAAAACATTCAAATAAATAAATGCTAGTCCTTCCCATTTACTTTTATGCTTGGCAATCCCTGTACCAGATGATTATTCATCCACAGAAAATTCAGGTACACTGGCTCCTACCTTAAAATATGTTTTAACACAGAAAACCTGTCACTAGGCTTCTCAGCAGGCACACTAGGTTAAGAACAGATATCCTAGTGAGTCATTGCAGGATACGATAATTGAGATAGAACCAGGTCAACAGCATTAACTAATTTATACTGACTGCTCAGGAAAGATTCTACAACCAATTTGCTATTGTTTGGACAATCAATCCAAAAATGATCTGCATCCCCCACCACCACCTTGTACACTTTTTATTACAAGTAGCTTTGTTGTGATGCATTTGGTTACCCTTAGAGCATGTGAGCATAGGTCTCAACCTCTTAAGAGGCCAATGTGGAACACAGACCCTAACAATGTGTGACAAATGGTTAAAATGTGGAACACCCTATTTTCGCACTGTGCGAAATGTGCCATTACCATGGAGCATGGTAGAACATCTGTAAAATTCAATAAGACACTTGTACATCAGCAATAGACTTTTTCATGTCACCAAAAGATGCCAAAAGGAACTTGGATAGATGAGCCTGACAATTTTTTTAGTTCTGAATTCTTAGGTTGAAGAGCTATAAACCTATTTTCTGAATCTGTCAAATGTTTTACCATCCTTGTCAGAGGGAACTGGATTAGAAGCAGCCAAGTGTTTGGAGCTAGTGGTTTTACATAAAGAAATTACTGAAGGATCAGCTCTGGGGAAGTAGAAGAGTTACCTCTGAGACTGAGGAACTTTATACAGTTTTATCTCATTTCCTGGGAGCATTAGCTTATCTATCAATGGAAGCACTGGCTATATTAAAAGCGCACCTCTCAACCTTTAAGACCAAGACATTTGGACAAAGCAACATATAATGTGGAACAATGGCCCAAAATCAGGGACAGGCTTTAAATATTGCTATTGTAAATATAGAAAGTCATTAGAGTAACAGGCTTTGCATTACCATGCATTTTGTGAAGGATAGGAAGTCTGAAACTCAAATGTATGTTAGAATTTAGTGACTTCAATACTCAGTGATATGCCAGGAAAAAACTCAAATTTTGTAACAAAAAGACCCAGAATAAAATTAATTTAATTAACATGCATCATCTGTAAGTTTAATGCCTACTGCTGTTTCTTGACTGAAATTCACTACTTTTGTGATAAAAGAGTAAGCAGATGAAAATTCTCAGCTAAAATCAGGTGCATTTAATAATTCTCTTTTTGGGTGTGAGAGGTCTGTGGTTCAAATTTCAGACCTGTGTTTTATGTTGGGGAATGGCTTAATGGCTATGGTTGGCTTAAAGATTAAGGTACTTACCCCCCCCCCCCACACATAAACACATAAGGTGCCAGATTTGATTGTCACTTTTGCGGAAACTGGCCAGGCTTAAAATGGCCTACAAGGGCAACTAGCCTAGTACTTACCTATGAACCCACCTATAAGATTTGATATGACTGACTGTGATGATAAAACACCAATCAAAACAGGGCTGTTCACTAAGAAGTAAAAAGCAGCCAGTTTGAAATCTCATTTATGCACCCAATCAAGTCTCTCTTTCCTATAGCAGGATCAAATACATCCATGACTAGCAATGTATCTGCTGTTCCTAAATGATGTTTATGTAAGTTACTGTAACTGTTTTATCCCTCATATATGTACCCTTACCTATATTTTGTATTCCTTCTGATATTATGTTAGTGTATTTTCTGTAAAAGTCAAAATGGGTAGTTTTTCTCCCCAGACCTCTGCTGAAAGGGCTTTTATCCTAGTCGGACTTTCCCGTTAAGCAAAGATAAATAAATAAACAAAAACAATATTCTGTTTTATTTTACTTACATCTGCTCACTTGGAAAGACCACTTATCCACTTATAAAATGAATCTATTGCAGGCTTACCCGCAGTAACGCAAATAAATACAAACTATTCACCGATAACAAATGCATAAACTAAATTTACAATCCCAGTGATTGCTATACTGTATAAGGCACAAGAGACACAACTGATGTATATACAGCACATAATCTTACTCTGGACATTTCTGATTCCATGGTGACAAAACTGCCAGACAGTTAGAGTTACTTTGCTCACGAAGATATGTTGCCAGCTTCATTGGCTCCTGTCCTCCCGAGACCCATTACTTGATTGGCTAGTATACCGCATTCGTGATTGGCTGTAAATGTGGTGCACAAGCCAATCAAAAACTGTAGAGCACAGCCAACGCTGTGTAATGTGGAAGGGCAGCAGAGAGCTATGCATTGGAATGCGTGTAGCAGAGCTACAGCTGTTCAATGCGCTCGTCGTTAAATGCGGAGCGTTCCGTATAATCCGGAGCACTTGGATGCTCAGCATGTGAGAAGTTAGTGAGCCACTTTTAAAATGTCTGGGTTTCTCACAAAAATAAAAGAAACTTAGTCCAGCCAGCATATCTAATTATACATTCTCTGCTTTTGGGCAAAACGTTGATTATTGATTTGTTAAAGTTGGTCACTTTCAACAGATCAGTCATTTAGTTGTATGTACTAATATTATATGGAAGAGTGTATTTAGGTCTTGCTGTTGCATGTCATGCTTGTTTACTGAAGTAGGAATCTGCTGGAGTTCTGTTGAGTTGGAATGAGTTCTCTGGTAGCTTGCTTATTCTTCTTTAAATGCACACATAGGAGTTATCTTTATTAGAAGAAAAAAAAAAGTTCACAGTTTAAAACAATCGTGGTGTCGTTCTTCTCCTGTGGTGTTCCTGGACCCCCGTTGGAGCTATGGGCCCCAGGCAACTACCCAAAATACCCCTATTATAATACACTATTAAGCATAATGTATTTTTAGTGGATGTTGTCTTAGTGTATTTTAATTGCATAATCAAATTTGCAGGTATAGGTACATGAAATTATGTACACTTGGTTGCATGTGTCACTTTGAGTAAAGAAAAACTAATTCAGGATGGTTAAGCAAAAAAAAAAATTAGTTGTTGAGTGTGTTGTTGAGATTGACAGCGCTCCATGAAAAGCAAACCACTCGTTTTCTGTTTTGTTTTATTATTTCCAGAGGTATCAACATGGCCATATTAGCAAATGTCTCTCATCCTCTGATCAATGCTTGGAATTTAGTTGCTTAAACACTTGAAAACAAAAAAAATAAAGAGACATTGGGGCATGCTTATGTTTACAAGAACATTGTGTATGCCATCTGTTGAGTAATAAAGAACAAGATAGTTCTTCTCTGTGTTTATTCTGCTTTCCGAACACACAGTCAAGTGCCAGCTATTGCAAAATACAGTACATTTCTAGGGTGTGCTTAGCTGCTGAATTCATCAACAGTTGTTCTTATGTATGTGAAACCATTGCTCAAGCTAAGCATTAGTATAACATGCTGGGGAGAAGTAGAAATGGTACATGAAAAACACTTTAGAACAGAAGCTTTTACAGTGTGAATCTTCAGTCTTGCATTCTAGTCCACCTCGACTACCACACCTCTTATTCTACTAAGAACAGCTGCTTCCTTTCTGTCCACATAGCTTATAACTTCCTGCAGTTACCCAGCTTACCAACCATGGATGGGGACACCATTTCTCAAAGGCTTGTGGCCTTCTTGGCTGTGTGGGTGAGCCAGATTCAACAGAGGTCAAAGGAGATAATACCTAGCTTACTGTATGAGTGATATCTCAATCCGCTCATAGCTCTGCCTCAGTGCATAATAGGAACTATTACAAACTCATCACTCTAATTTAGACACATTGCAGTATCACCATAGCCAGACTTTCTTTGCTGTGATAAGACAACATAAGGAGAATTGAACCGCAAACCCTATCAGTTCTAGGCTTAAAAGGGCCCCCTAAGGTTATTAGCCTAATAATCACATATGAACCTATGAACCTATTTAGTCCTGTCAAAACAAATGTGTCATATCAATCCCTTTATTTATACATACCCAGAAGGTTTGATCAAACACTCCTGACTGCCTCTGACAGATTGATGTCTGGTACTTTATTAACAGCCAAAGAGTTCAATCCCAAAGATTTGTTTTACTTCAAACTCAGTATACTACCTAAGACAACAGTGCAGTGGCTCAGCAGTAAAATCTCCATCAGCTTCAACATCTGGGGTTTAGTCCTGATCTTTCATCACTGCCTTGGTGGAAGACAGGGTTGGCATAATGTTTAAGGTCTTTACCTCAAAGATGCAAAATACAGTGTTTGATTCTGACCTTTGGTTATTGGCTAGGCTTGTAATAGTCTGCAGACTGATAGCCTGCTATGAACGGTATGTTTTTTGATATCTATGAGGGTTTTCTTTATGTTTATAGGTTCATAGTTATGTATTAGGCTAGCTGCCCTTGCAGGCCATTTTAAGCCTAGCCAGTTTTCCTTTTTGTGGTCAAATTAACTTATCCCATTTGGTTAGAGATTGAATAACTGGGATCATACCACAGATAATTTTAGGGGACCCATGCATGGGATAAAGCATTTAGGAGCTATATCTGTCCAATAGTAGTACAGGGGGCAGTCTTGGGATAACCTCTCTGTTTCCTATTCATACAGCTATGTTACACTTGGGTAGGGACAGGGATGAACTTGTTTTATGTGGAGGAGAAGTCTGTTTTAGAGCAGAGGTATCCTCTGCAAGATATAACCCCTCCACACCATTCTGTTGATGTTGCAGAAGAGGTTTGGATCCCTACACTGAGAATTTCTGATGCCATTTGACTTGCTGATGTACAATAAATCCATTATTATTGGGTTAGACAATGCCTTGTATGCCACACATAGGTCTCTTCTTAGACGTCAGTAGGATACTGAGTATAGTGGCAGGGCTTTGAGTTGGTCCATGTAGGACATGTTGTTTAGGCCTTGTATCCTTTCAGTAAGGTATCTATATAGGCATTCCAGTTGTTGCATGTGTCTGGGAAGATACATGCCAAGGGGGGGTATTATATTCGATGACCGGGCTAATGAGGGCTGAGCGAAAGAGAACAATGACTTCCCTAGATCCCTTTGTTTACAAGTTGTGCAATATAGAATGACGTTCTTACAATAATGGACATGTATTGGTCAAAAGGTAGGTTTCTGTCCACATAAGTTCCAAAATCCCAAACAAGTGAGTCAGCTCTTAGGGGGTATATTATTAGTTTACATTGGCAAGTAAGGTGCATTGATTTCATTCCAAAAACATGCTGGCTGATTGGCTACATTAAATTGTATATTTATGCATGCTCTTGTTTCTCAGGCCATGACTAAAGAAGATTCATGCACCAGCCCAATTAACAAACAATTAAATTAAAAAAGAGCCATTATATGTGCCTTCTTTGCCTCCTAACATGTCTGTTGATTCAGTGGCATAGGGTGATGAAACCCTGACTACAACCTGGGTGATAGTAGTTTGAATAGTGGTTGAAGCATTGGAGGAGCCACAGAAGGGAGGAATCTGATTGAAGGGGTTATACCTGCTCCCCTCCCACAAGATGGATGAATGATGGACATGCTGGGAAGGTTGGCAATTGCATGCTGTTGATATCAGAGATCATGACAGTGCATGCCAAACCAGTGGATGAGGACATTTCAAATGATTACTGTGGCAAAGATATCTATTCTAAAGAATCTTGCAACTATGCCTCAGAATTAGCTGTTCCAGCTCATTAGCATATGTTTATTTGTTTGTGTCTTTCGGCTTTTGCCGGTTAGGGGTCGCCACAGCGGAACTCCGGTCCGCTAATGATTGGCAGTTGATTTTTACATACCGGCTTGCCAGGCCTGACGCACAACCTTCAACGAAGGTATGCCTATTCACGCATGTCTCCACGCAGAGGATGCTCTAGCTGAGAATCGAACCGGACAGCATCTTACTGTGAGACGACAACGCTACCGCAGCAGCACCACTGCGTAAGGATCTATAATATTTATGAAAGACTTGTAAAATCTGAACTTGGTCTCTGGTTAACCCCCACCACAAAAAAAGAAAAAAAAAACTTTCCACCTCCTGTTCCCTTAGTTTAACAGTCACATATCTTTGAGATCTGGGGGAATAACCAAAAAAAATGTTTCAAAAAGTCACTTTCTGGAATTCCACTTATCAATAAATCTTGTTGCTGTTTCTTTCAGTCTTCCTAATTGAACTAGTCAGTCAGAATCTCCTTCACTTGAACTAGCTTGTAACAACTTAATGTTGCTTTTAACTTTTAAATATTTATCCCTCTCTTTTTACCTCACCCCATAGTATCCTTTTCAGTCCTTGTCTAAACTCTTCCAGGGACTTGGATCTCTCTATTACACAGAGTCAAATTAATCTAAGCCCACATTTAATCTTTCAGAGTATCATTCGCTAAACTTTTCATATTTTAGTAAAAAGAAAATTTTCTATGTTGTCTATTGGGAACCCCAAGACATCCTGAAGTAGGTAACGACATGGTCAGCCAAAAACATCAGGTCAATAAAATATGCAACCAGCTGGTGTAAATGTGTTTTTGTATTATAAGCATGATTTAGCTAGATCAAAACTTGTATTTGGATGATAAATATGTAAACTCTAGGCAGCATCCTAAATTACAGGTAACATCTGTTAAAAACAGTTGGCTTCAGTATGAGAAAAATAATCTGTCCATTGTACAGATTCAGATAATTATAGGTCTACCAGCTGCCTTTCATTTGTGAACTCAGATTCTGGTCATCCCTCAGGATAGTAACACTCAATAGAAAACACTAATTTGCCTATGAGTCTTTTCAAACTCTGCTGACCTATTTTTGGTGGTAAGTAAATATAAACTAATGGCATGTAACAATATTTACAAAACCTCTTAAGTGATACAAACCAATTTTCCATATCTTCCAAGACATCACTACCTGCAAAACATTGTTCCTAATTATAAGTAAATCAGCTTCATTACATCTTGCTCCCTGATAATTTGAAAAGTAGTTCTTTCTATTTCCAGATCTAATATTTTTTTTATGCTGCGTCATATTTAATTTGGTTTCTTGCAATATCATTGTGACAATAGGAGGTACAGCCAGCCATGCCAGGAGAAGAAGAGCAGTGGATATGTAACATATGCCACCACAGCTAGCTGGAATTTTGTAAAGAATTATATGTCATTTGTATATCAAACTGATTTGTACAGATGCTTGTGTTGAAAACTGTATTTCTAATGCTGCTTGTGTTAACATGTATCAACAGTGTGGTCTGCTGGAAAGAAAAAAATGTGCATGCATTATTGTAACTGTTGAAATGTATATGTTGTAACAGAGGATATTGGAAGAGAAGAGGTTTATCTCAGTCCAGCCAACTTTAAAATATATCTGAAATTAAATTACTTTATGGGTTAAGCCATACAGATGTTATCTCACAGTTTTGAATGGAGCCAGGGATGCAATGTCCTTCTGTAGGAAGAGTAGAATAGTTTTATTGTTTTATGGCTTCCAGATGCTTTAATAAAACTTAGCTAAAGGTCTACTGTGTATTGTAACACATTAGTGCTAAACCCTGGGAGGTACTAGTGATGGGGGATGGTATGATAAACAGTCAGATGACCAGATGTGTGTGATGTCATTCTGTAAGCCAGAAATAATATTTAGATATTAGTATGAGATTGCTCTCAGTATTCGGTATTCTCTCTTGGATCTGACAACAAGGACCACTCACCCACATCATCTTGCTTTGCTCTATTCAGAAAGTAGAACAGTAATGCTCTAGATCAGTCAGGAAAATATAGTGAGAATAGTTAAGTATTGTTTTTCTGTAACTGTGTGACTCTTTCCAGCTGTCTTATTTTCAATATTTCCTGTGGTTGAAACTCTGGTGTTTAATGTAAATAGATATTTAGTATTTTCTTGTTCTTTTATGATTTATTATTAAATATTTTTAAACTTTTCATTGTGGCTGGTCCTTTTTATTTATTTATTATTTATTTCAGTTTGATTACCGGGTAGGTCCACTGGGCTTGTGGGCCTGTTTTCAGTGGAGGCCCGGGGAGAAAAGCTCCAGAAGTTTAATTACAATGAAAAAAATTACAAAAAGAAATTACATAGAAAATAACATAAAAAAATTCAGAGGCAATTGTATTTCAAATAACAGTTATCAATAAAAGAATAACAAGTAACAATTTCAATAGTTCAAGAGGAAATATTGGCTTATGATTTGAAATCAGGATGTACTAATTAGGAATCTAAGTAGAGAAATTTAATGAGGTTAGGTAGGAAAATAAGGTTAGCCAGCAGAGAAATGGGAGGATAACTTGAGAGGTATGGGCTTGAGAGTGCAATTGCATTTCCAGTTTTGACGGAGGTAAGAATGAAGATGGTTTTTGAAGATGTTAAGGTTGGTGTAGGACCTAAGTATGTAGGGCAGAGCATTCCATTTTTTGGCTAGGGTAAAGGATAGGAGCAGTTGACCTGCTGGGCGCTTAGGTTTTTGTATGGTGATTAGGTTTTGGTGAGAAGATCTAAGTGATCTAAGGAGGGGGTATAAGGCTGTAGAATGTTTGAAAGAGCAGGGCAGTTTGTGGGGTGGAAGAATAATTTGTGGGCTGTTGTGATTTGGAGAAAGTCAAGGTGATTGGATAGTTCAAGCCAGTTTAGGGAGAGGAGGGAGGTGCAGTGATGAGAGGAGGATTTGGCATTTGTGGCAAATCTTGAGATTTTGTTGTAGCATTGTTCCAGTTTGGAGGTAAGTGTGGAAGATAAATTAGTAAGGAGGGGAGCACCATACAGAAGGGGGGGAGAAGGAAGGTAGAGGCAAGGGTAATTCTAGTGTGAGGAGAGAGGAAGTGGTTGTTTCTATATAGTAAGCCAAGTTTTATGTGTGTTTTTTTGATGTTTAGCTGGATATGGTCATTAAATTTTAGTTGGTCATCAATTATAACGCCGAGAAGCTTGGTGGAGGAGACAATCTCAATGGTGGAGGTGTTGTGGCTGGTGATTAAAAATGAGTCCTTATTTAGAGAGGATGATTTAGATGGGGTGAAAAGGAAGATCTTTGTTTTGTTTGCATTTAGGGTGAGATGATTTTGGAGCATCCAGTATTCAGTGGTTGAGAAGGCAGTCTGTGTTATGGCTTTTAGTTCTGCTAGATTAGGGGCACAACAGATTAAAGTGGAATCACCTGCATACTGCACAATTTTGGTGTTGGGAATGGCTTTGTGGAAGTCATTAATAAAGATGTTGAATAGTAATGGGCCGAGAATGGAGCCTTGGGGTACTCCAATAGGTGTAGGAAAGAAGGAAGAGGTAGCTTGGCCCCATTTCACAGCTTGGGACCTGTTTGAAAGGTAACCGGAGAACCAAGAAAGAGTTGTTTGGCAGAGGTTGAGATTAGATAGGTGGTTTAGAAGGTGGGAATGAGAGATGGTGTCAAAGGCTTTGGATAAGTCAAGAAGAAGAGAGGAGACTATGTTACCAGAGTCACTTAAGCTTTGAGGGCATTTGCATATATTTATTTGGTGATGACTGTAGCCACTGCTGAAACCTGGCTATTTTTGTCAACATTATCATTTGCATTAATATTAATTTCACTCATTATAATTGGGTACCCTTGCAAGATTCTTAGGCAGCTGGCTTTGTAGTGCCTGGTGGCAGTGATAACTACCTTATAGTCTGGGCAGGAGGGGACACAGTGGGTAAACCTGTGCCAGCCTTTCCTTGGTGTGTGTGTGTGTGTGTGTGTGTGTGTGTGTGTGTGTGTGTGTGCAAATCAAATCTCAAAGTGTGTGTGTGTGTGTGTTTGTGTGTGTGTGTGCGTGCGTGCGTGCGTGCGTGTGTGTGTGTGTGTGTGTGTGTGTGTGTGTGTGCGTGTGTCAGCTACTTGTAGCAGAGACACAAAGCATTGGTTTCACAGAGAGAGTGGTGGAGGACTTGGCTTGGGCACTCCGCTAAGGAATTATCTTTGAAGCTGTGCCAGTGGGAGTCTTAATAGGGACCTGGAGGAAGACAGATAGAGAAATCCAGACCCTGGGCTGACTGTGTTCCCTGTGTGCTCTTAAGGGAACTTGTACTTGGTGCAGAGAGGATTGCTTCCAGAAATACTGAGTGTATCCATTTGTATTCCAAGTGAATGTTGCTCTCCAGTGTCAGTGGTGAGGATTCAGGCTCCTTTATTAATGGCCCAGAGTGGCGGTGTCACAATCATCACTAAGGGATTATCCCTGAAAATATAGGTCTTAACCCAATCTGTCTGTATTGAGTTTAGCATCTCACTTATATTCCAGTATGTTTCACCAGTGATGGCTGGATGTTTACATATTCATTCTAAACATTATGACATCTGTTATGTATGACTCCCCAGTATGCAACACATTCTAGAAGATTTAAGGATTTTTACTTCAAATTGTTTGTGTAGGTATTTTTATACTCCAAGCAGACACCAAATATTTTTTTCAGGTAAATGGCAAATGGAGGTGTGATGGGGAATAAAGATGTAACTGGGAACATATGTTTTGTGAGTGTAATGAGCTGGTAGATTTAAAAAATTCCCTATAGAGTACTGTGTCAGAAATACTGGGTGAGCTGGGTTACAGGATCTGAACTGCCTAGACACAGTAAGACCTTGTTAAGTTTAATTTTGGTGGGTGCCAAAAAGTAGTAAATATTGTAACAAAGATAAGAAAACTGAAAAAGGGATATTTAGAAAAAGGAAGGAGGTAGAAATTGTGGAAATGCATGCAGAAACATGTTTTGGAGGAGGAATGAGGTTTAAGGAAAGGCAGGAACCGACTAATTTATGTAATGTTGGATTGATTATATGGTACAGAAGAATATATGTGATGTATAATGTTTATAACATTGAACAAGTTAATATTGTTTGTTTTCTTTTATATGGATGTAAGTTTGTCTATGGTACAAGTAATAAATCAGGAAAACTATAAAAAAAAACATTATTACATCTCTTACTGCTTACTCACTTTCACTCCCTTATGGTGCACCCCCCAGTGCCAAAGGTCATAGTCACAAAATCACCAGTTGCTCTTAAATTGCTGAGCAAATTGATCATGTGGCACACAAGCAGAACCCTATAATAATCTCATACAGAACTTTTCCATTAACGATGTACCTAAGAAATAAAGAAAACAAAGATTCTGGACCCTTCTTAAAAAATATTTGCACATCCTGGATACAAACATTAAACAAGGTGATATGACTTGTAACTGAAACTCAAAAATGCCACAACAGCATACTTCATGACTTTAAAATCATATATACAGGTATTGAAATTTTGCTTCCAAGATGTAAGCAATATCTCTTAATTCACCACAACTCTCGGTTCCCATGACACCAAGTTAATTGTGCCTCATGCATAATAAGATACATACTCTAAAGGATGGGCACTCCCACCCAGAACATGAACTGAAAAACAAAACAAAACATGTAAAAATATGTGGCTCAACATAATAAAAAGATAATATTGATATACAGACTAGAACATTACTTACTTCCTCTAACCAAACTTTTGAAAACATCCTGTTTTAATCATTCATCTTTGTCGTTTTCCTAAAGAAGCCTTCAATAAATATGAGCATCTGAAACATGATTTTACAAATCATAGAAAGGTTCCTTTTCATCTAGCATCCCCAATAGTTAAACAATTCTAATAAGAGCTGTGGTCACTCTAGAACAAGCAAAAGACAGACAAAGTGTTTACGGAACATTCGGTCATAGAGGTCTAACCAGTCAAGCTGGGAAAAACTAAAAGTAAAAAATACTGTATGTCCCTTTTTCTTTATTTTCACCTAAAAGAGTGGTAGATCATAAGACATCAACACCTTTTAAGGGATAGTAACTATACCAATAGAAAGATATTAAGTATAACTGTACTTTGCTAAAATGAGGGAACTTCTTTATTTAAGACATTTAATGTAGTAAGCACTGAGTAGTTCCTTAAAATGTCTTGTGCCATACCAGTTAATGTAGTAGTCATTTTTTATGCTTCATTTCCTTAGACCTATTTCACTGAAAAGCTGGGATCAAATATTTAGAACATTTTAGAAAGAGTAAAGCATTAAAGTTCTTTGTCAGTATTTATAAATAAATTGTGTGCTATGTAGCACCAGCTTGCATATTTCACTGCACAGCATAGAATGAGAGTGATTCAAAGAGTAAGTTCCCTGTGGTACACATTGTGCAGTACACATAAATAACCAAATAAAGACTGGTAAATGATGCAGTGTGGATACAAAGGAGCATAGTCAATCCAGTGTTGTGATTCATAGTTGCATATATACTACTTTATATAAGTACTTTCTTTGTTCTACGTAGGTGAGTGACACAGACGTAACAGGTTGGGGAGTAGCACTCAAAATATTACAAATTTTATGAATGTATGATGGATTCATGTGACTGTATGCATTCAGCAGCACCAAACTGGGACAGTATAAGCCAGGATGGGACTGCATGTTGTAATAGCATAGGGCAATGATGGCAGTATAGGGAGAAGCTGGTGTTAGTGGGATGAAATAATAAAAATATAAATGTCAGAATAGAGTTTCTGTAGTAGAATTATTTCAAATATTATTTCTAAGCATGTTAGACCAGAGAATACACTTGGGTTCTGTGAAAATTATTCCTGAGCAAATTAGGCCAGAAAACATGTGTGAGATGTGGCACTGCAGCTGTGTTACATGTTTTGGTAAGGAGACACAGCTCTGCTTTGTTACAGACAAAGACATTTTATGGAAAATTGTTTGCCTAGGAGAATCAGTTAGAAACATAGATGGTTTGTTATTGTATTTTGTCCTTGCTTTGTTAAAAATTCTGTTATGAATGCAGTGTTGTTTGTTTATAGAAAAAGAACTAGTGAGATCATGAGAATCTTCTCATAGCTATGAGAACATTCCAAAATGTAACTTCCCAAGCAGGCAGTAGATGATGATAGTATTACTTTTATGTGACATTTTAGAGTGTGTAAATTATGACTGGAAAGAATATTCCAGATGGTGTCACCTAAGTTGGCCAGTCCTTTGTTTTGTGTACTAAGTTAGTCTTTGTAGTCTGCCATGTTAGATATGAATTGAGGAAATCTCAGTAGTTGTAAATACTATTCTGGATCAATAAATATTCTTGTTATAAAATAATTTCCATTGATTTTCTGATGAAGGACATTATTATGAAATTTTACATCTAGCACAGCCAGCTTGCATGTTATCTCATCTGCGTGTAAAATTTATGATGTACCCAACAGATGAAAGAGGGAAAGTGTGTCAAGAAGAAAGAGCAGGATCTGACATATGAATAAGCCTTTAGAAATTCCAATGGATAGATGATTGGAAGATAAGGAGGCTAAGACAGCTGGACCTTTGTTCTTGAAAGTTTGCATAATGGGCAATAGATGACACTGATATCTTTGGTACTGCCTTTGGTTTAATCTATCTTCCATATGCATAGACAGTGAACACATTTTATTTTTCTCTGCAATGACTAAGAAATATCTTAAATGGAGTTTCCCAGAGTTAAATAGCTAGTGAATGATTACATTTTGGATCAGAAGGCATTAATGGAAGCTCTAAAGTTTAATATGGATTCAGTGAATTAATATCAGCTATGTGCACGGCAGAAATCTGTAACAGAAAGAGATACAAATAGAATTATCAATATAAATTTTTAGGATTCTGAGAGTATTTGTTAAACTGTCATATTCTACAGATAAGACTTTTTGCCATTACATCTGTATAGCAAGGAACTTTCACAGTTTCAATATGTGATGCAACATTTGTTGATCAGAGGTGCCAAGGAAGACAGATGAGAGTGTGCCACAATTTAATATTGATAAACTGTCCTCTGTCTGGCAATGTTTTTGAACATTTCTAAAATCAAGAGACTGACTCAGCTAACATTTCCTCTGCAAGATAACTGTTTTGATTAGCATAGAATACATTCTACTTGCTTCCTGCTTGCCTGAGGTAAATCCAGATGCTCCTGACATAGACATTAGAGACAGACAAACATTAAAAATATATGTGTTACTTTTGCCAATAATGAGAGAAAAGAAATCCAGTTAATTTTTCCTTTGAGGACATTTCCAGTGAGTATAAAATGGAATGCATATGTTGACAATGCATTCTACTATACCAGACCTTCAAGGTGCATGTTCAGCAAAGAAAAAGAAAGATGTTCATTGTGTCCATGTTTCACACAAGGAGAGACTTTCACTTTAATTTTTTTTTTCCTTTGCAAAGGTTCTAAGCATAATGAATTTCAAATTTGTTGTCATATATGCTGTATCTTAAAAGAATAAAAACAGTTATTTTGATGGCAGTTCACATGACATTCCAGGATGCCAAGTTTAATTTCTCCCACATTTGCATACTTACAGTGTAGACTCTTAGACTTTTAAATTATTAAATGTTAGTTTTCCTTGAAGAAAAATAAGGAGGAATTAATAGCATTATAAAGCAAATTAACGTTTTTCATATATAAAGTAATTTACAATGAAAAGAAATATTGTCACAGTTGGGAGACATTGCTTACTAAGGTAATTTTTTAGATTCTGTGATGCTCAAACAAAAGAAAATGTTTATTGCATGGCACTGAAAATTAATTAATGCATTTAAATGAATAACATTTTCAGTGCAAATTTAAAAAGTATTTACAGATTTGTGTATGGGTAATTAGATATGAGATGTACATAGGAATATACTCACCCACTCACGCGCAGAGACAAATAAGAATTTTGCAGGATATTTCTGTGTGCATGAGTGTAGCATGCTCTTACCCCCATAAATTGAGTGGCAATCTAATATTTATGCAGATTTTTTTTTTTTTTGGGGGGGGGGGTTATTTTATATAACTTTTTTTAATTTTGAAGACTTCTTGAAATGAATGTAAATTACTTCTACAAGTTAATATTCTTTAAGGAAATGTAAATTACTTGTGTAAGTTAATGCCCTTCAATGACATTTGAATCACATAATTATTTTCAAAAAAATGCATGCACACGGGGCTGATAGAATTATCTGGAACAAGGATTTGGGTACATTCAAGATTTGCAATGCTGTAAGAAAATGTATTACAGAGTACTGAACAGTGAATGAAGATGTTCTGTCTTCTTGAAAGTGCAATAAAGAAGAAAATGATGTTTTTATTGATGTCTAAAGGGCCTGTGGATGTTATCAAAATAAGTATTGTTTTAAAACGTATTTATTGCACATTCACTGAAGATACTGCTTTTGGATAGGCATAATTCTTTCAGACTGTGATTGATACTTTTGAAAAATAAAATAGCCTATAGGTAACATGTTGTGCACTACAATTTTAGTGGAAAATTCTAGATGAAATATACACAAGACATATAAGTTAATTAGACAATGCTGAGTGGCACAGTCACAAATCAAAATTTTAAAATAGTATTTTTGTCAAGGGGAAAGAAAATATGCAATTGTAAATTCCTACTTTCAAAATATTTTATTTCGTAAAGTTCTTTCCTGCACTTTTCAAGCAAAGTTTATATTCAGTGGCTGAGGAATTGTAAATTTTCTGTGCAAATTTAAAAATTTGTTGTTGTATATGACAGCTATGTTTCTATTAGGGAGAGGAAGCTTATGAATGCTCAGCCACTCATGTCCAAGGTTATACAGTCTCCCGCAAAACCTAAGGGAACAATGCCACTCTAATATTCCTGGGAAGCATTGCTAGGCTTAAAAAGACCCTTTAGGGTTGTTAGCCTAGCATTCTGCTGTGATCCTACGATCCTATGGAATGAGAAGCAGTCATGGTTTGACATGTGATGCAGAGAAAAGGCTAAAAGGTCATCACTATTCCAAATTTTAGCCAAGTCTCATGCTAAACAAATCAGCTATAATTGAGGAAAACAATGGGTTATAACAGAAATAAATATCTACTGTTTTTGTTATTTATTAGCTAGAGTTAGGATCTAAATATGGTAAGTTTTTATATAGCTGAAATATTTACAATTATGTTTTTTGTGTGTTTGTAGCTGAAATCAAGTAAAAGATTAATTCAGCCATCCAGCCATACACAACCCTTTTTTCCCGTTTTTGCACATGGGGTCAGGGTGCCACTTCAACAGTGACAATCATCTAGAGCCAAAGTTTACATTCACCTTATATAAAATTAGAAGATTTATGGTATGATTTCTGGCTAACTGCTAACTGTTGATCTGACACATAAGGGATTAAGTATTTAATTTTTAGTGTATAGTAAGTTCATATAACATCATTATTTTTTGTCAGGAAACCACAAATAATTTTTTTAAGTTTATTCCACAGTTTGTCAAATAGAATTAACATGAGTTTTGAAAAGGATTTCAACACTGGTAAAATTATGGGTATGCATATGAATACCTTTATTCATGTATGCATATGAATACCTTAATTCATGTAGAGGATAGTAACCTAAAAAAATTTGCAGTTTCTACAGACCAATGATAACCAGTATGTTATAACTATATCCACATCACTTTACAGATATACACATGTGAGGATTTTCACAAAGGAATCTTTTTTTTGAAATTACATGAGACTAGATAGGCTTGCATTCTAAATACAGATTTCCTATTCAAACTTTTTTCCCTTTTTTAACTTCTCCAAATCCTTTGGGTTTCTAATACCATGAGGGGAATGGACCCCATTCCTAAGTCAAAGTACGATTAAAGTACATGAAATTAGTATTGTTTCAATCTTTGATGTCAGCCAGAAGTGCTCTTTGCACTTCATGGGGAGCAGGGCATCCTTCTCAGGTACGCACAACCACCATCAAGGAGAGAGGACACCAGTGTACACCCCCAGGGGTAGCCCAGTGCAGATGGAGGGGAGAGCATAGCGTCCCCCTGCTGGGATGGCACCCTCTCCCCCTCCCATGTGGAGAGTCCATCACCTCCGGGGCACACAGTGGACTGCACAACTGGGCTGGGCACCGCCTCCATGGCTGTTCACTTGGGGTGGCGGAGGAGCACCCACACCTCCCGATGCGTGGATGAGATTCCCACCACTGGGAGTCAAAGGAATGGACACCACCCCGCCTCTTGCTCCCCCTTTCCCATCCCCTGAGTGTCACGGGCACAGTCTCGCTGGCCTCCACCAAGGTGGGTGGGGAGGAAGAGAGAGAGAGAGAGAGCCAGAGAGGGTCAGGGCAATGGAGCGAGGAGGGGCAGTACCCAGGGACAGTGACATCCCAAGACCCTACGCTTTAATGAACCTTCCTCAGGTTCACCTATGGAAACCTTGTTATGACTTTTACTTCCTCTAGATAGTCAAGTTTGGTCATCTTCTCGGCACTCTGCTGGGGCCATGACTGTCTCCAGTGGGGCCAATCTGAGGATGTCACTAAACCATCCAATCGGTAGTAGCAATGGACGGTGTGTACCTATTTTCCTGCATGAGTTTACTGATGTATTATTAGTGATTCCCAAATCTTTTTGAGGGAAATATGAATAAAATAGGTCTATTTAATTAACTGACTGATTATTTACAGAGGGAGAAAAGGTAACCTAGTTACAAAGTTAAATAAAATAATGGAAAATCACATTGAAAATCATGAGACAAAAGTAGCAGGAATACAAGCAGAATTAAATGTGATGTGTCAGATAGTGCTAATTGATATTTTTATGTCTGTGCAACAAGGGGAAGGGTGAGACACTTACTGTTTGTAGTTTTATTCTGCAGTAATACTGATTTAGGGACTGATTCATTAAAATAGATTCTAATGGCTTCCTTATCTTAAAGATAAGGCTATCATTACTGAGTCTGGCTGTTGACATGGAAGGTTAAGGCTGTAAGCTGCAGTTCCTTTGGTACAAGGTTTGATTTCTGTAGTCCTCTTTTGCCTACTGTGTGACCTTGAGCATGTCACTTAACCAGACATTGTTACTGAGTTGTCTCTAAAAAGTTTCTATATGTCCAGTGGATCTACCTGGTTAACAAATGTGTATTATTGCTACCATTAGAAAATAGATATGTTACTGCTCAGTATGGTATGTTTACATTTACCAATTATCACAATATTCACAGTATGTATATATGATTTAAACAATATGTACAGCATGTGCATATGATCAAACATATTTTACATAGAACCATTGCAATATGTATATATGATTTAAACAATATGCACAGCATGTGCATATGATCAAACATATTTTACATAGAACCATTGCAATATGTATATATGATTTAAACAATATGCACAGCATGTGCATATGATCAAACATATTTTACATAGAACCATTACAATATGTATATATGATGTAAACAATATGCACAGCATGTGCGTATGATCAAATAGATTTTACGTAGAAGCATTAGAATATGTATATATGATTTAAACAATATGCACAGCATGTGCGTATGATCAAATAGATTTTACGTAGAACCATTACAATTGACAGCATTCAGGCATCAGTCTAAAAAGTAGAGGAACATGTTCATTGTAACGTGTTGGGTCAAAAGAATTGTATTACTACCTGAAGAAACAAACAGTAAAGGTCATTTAATAAAATTCAGGCTATCATGAGCCAGGCTTCAAGTATGGGAGTTATTTCATAATCAATGATCATGAAATATGAAAAATAAAAAGGACAATGGCAGGATATTTCACTTAGGGATACAACAGAGACATGTCAGGGCAACAAAAGGAAAGAATGTAAGGTGTAGCGTGGTTTGTGGAAGTTCTGTGAGAGCATTGAAAGTATATAGGGTAAATGCAAATGGCTGTTATACATAGCAGGATTTGTGGAGGTTAAAGTCTGACCTTTTTGACATGCAGTTAAACAGACAGGTATTTTTAAAGTTAACACAAGAAAATGAGAAATATGTTGATTCGCAGTGAGAAAATGGAGAATGTGTAAGAAACAAACAATGTGTAATCATTCCAGTTAGTGAAATGAAATGTAAGATCGCTTGGGTACACCTTAGCAAACTGAAATTTTTTTCACATGCTAAATGAGCTGATAGCTCACCATGGGCATGGATAACCAATCTGTTTCCAGGCTGGGAAAAATTCTTTAAATGCTCTTAGCTATAGCATTTATACTAATGAGTTAGTGATAATAATAGAGTATGCATGTATATGAGTACCCAGAGCGAGTGCTACCATTCAAATACTCAGGCCAGTAGGTGTGTTTTAAACTTAGTGTTTATTTTGCACCTCATGTCTAGCCTTCTGAGTTATTTTCCAGTGCAAATTTGAGGCTAAAATAATCAGATGGTTGTCTGATACAACTCTGACACAAATCTCTGGTAAACTCTTTCTTAAGTAGATACAAGTTTTACTTATAAGTTAATTAATTAATTAAAAAGACGAAGCTGTCAATGGGATAATATATATTAAAATATAAGTGACAGAATAGATCTCCCCTAGCAGAATTACTTCAGACATCATCTCTGAGATGGCTAGGCTAGATGATTTACATGGGTTCTGTGAGAATTATTTATGAACACACTAGGACAGAAAATATGTTAGTGTTCTGTGAGACATGAGCTGCAGCTGTGTTGCACATTTAGATAAGGAGACACAGTTCTATCTTGGCATATTATTGCTTGCCTAGGAAAAACATTTATTAGTCTACTATTGTATTTTGTCTTACTTTTATTACAACTTCTGCAATGAATGCAGTGTTGTTTGTGTAAAGAAAAAGTACTGGTATGGTCATGAGAATCTGCTCATAGTTATGAGAACATTCCAAACTGTAACTAAGTAGGCACTAGTTGATGATTGTATTATTTTTGTGTGCCATTTTAGAGTGTGTAAATTATGACTGGAAAGAATATTCCAGAAAGTGCCATTTAAGTTGGCCAATGCTTTGTTTAGGTTCATAGGTTCATACTAGGCTATCTGCCCTAGGGCATTTATAAGCCTAGCCAGAGTGTGTTTGGCTTTCGCCACCCATTTTAAATTAATTTTGCTATGCCCTTTTTCGAGGTTAGTATACTGTGCCTCTGTTTAACAGTGACACAGAAGTGATACCCGGGGTAAACCTACGATCCCCCATCCACTCATCAAGATTCCTCTTGAAGAGTGTCAATGAGGGACTCTGCCTAACCCGGACTGGGATTTTATTCCAGAGTGAAGGGAGCCTCTGGGTTATGAATCTGACCCTCCAGCATGTCCTATTTATTTCAGTGCTGAGGTTCAAGTCTCTCAAGTGCGTAGCTCGATGGGATTTGGATTTTCTGAGGTGCAGCATGTCCATTAATTCCGGGTTGGACATGGCTTTATACATCAGGCACAGATCGCCTCTGAGCAGGTGGTATGCCACTGAGTAGAGCTGGAGTTTCTTTAACCGGGCAGCATATGGCATCTGTTTGAGCCCTTTGATCCTCTTGGTGAGGTACTTTTGGGGTCTTTCCAGTTGCTGCAGGTGTCTGGTAAGGTACATCCCAAAAGGGGCATTGTACTCAATTATGGGCCTGATGAGGGATGAGTAAAGAGGCACGATGACCTCCCCTGATCTAGATGTGAATCCCTTCATGATTAGGTGGGCTATATAAAATGTTTTTCTAACCACTTTGGCCACGTGGTTGTCAAATGAGAGATTGCTATCAACTTGGGTCCCCAGGTCCCTAATTACTTCTTCCGTACTTAATGGATTACCACTTATGTGGTAATTCGTGGGCACTTTGTTTTTGCCAAAGGGGATGACTATACACTTTTCATGTACTTAACTTAGCCTTTCTGTAATCTCAGTAGCCTTTCTGTAATCTCAGTAGCTGTCAATAGTATTCTGGAGCAATAAAGCTTCCTGATGCAAAATGATTTTATGTCAGTGGATTTAATGACAATGGACAGTGTTATGAAACTCTTTACTGCTTGTATTTCTTAATCAGAGTGATCAGCACATCACTGACTACTTTCAGGTAAACTGGGATATTATAAAGGTTCTGGTACACATATATCACCTACATGCTCTGTCTATGGGAATGCATGGTGTACTCAGCTGTGTGGAGACCAAGATATGTGTAGTATTGACTATTCTGTCTATTGAGACCTTTCAGTGACAAACTGGACACATGTTATGAGTTTGACAAATGCCTGCTTCTCTATTAAATGTTTCTTCATGTGGAAGAGCAAATCTGGTTCCCTAAGACTGCAGAGGAGAAACCAGACCTAGCACTATGCATTGCTTTAATGCCATCACATGCCTCTTTGATGTTCTGTGTGACATAAATTTTACCCATGCCAAATAAGGAATGCATTTGGACCACACTCACGCAGGTATGTCAGCAGGAGAGGCTACCATTCCCTGAACTGCCAAATAGAATGTAAAGCAAAGGGTATTATTTCCAACAAGTGTAAGTGACACCCTGGCAGAGCATGCAGTTCCTATAACTGGCATACGTCTGACCTGTATTATTGCTTCCAGTGAGGTGAGTTTAGCAGGACCTTCTAGAGGGTAAGTGCAGGTTCATTATGCAAAATAATGGAGTACTGATAAACTGTGACTGTATTTAGTACCCTAAAACCCCCAACTTTTTTGTTTTCTGTTGCAAGTGATACTGGATCCCCCCCGGCGTACTAAGGACTCTTATCTGCTAGTCCAAAAATGCCAAAACTGTAATTGGTGTAATATAACACCACACATTCCATGGATTACAATCGAATGTGTCTTTGGTGTGCTTAAGGCTCATTTCTGGGGCTTTGACACAATAGGTCAGACATGGCAATACTGTTTTGTTAAAGCCAACATGTTAACTCTTTGTATTATGCACAATATGATCTTGCATAAGGAAGGTTGTCAGCCCCATGACATGTCTGCACCATAATCTGTTCTACACAGGACAGCAGGAGTAGCAGCAGTAGAGGATACTAATGCCAAAGAGGACAACATACATGCAGCAACAGCCCCCCAGTAGTGATGGGCAGAGTAAATGGCATTCTTGGAAAAGTAGAAATGTTTTATCAACAACTATAAGCAATTATAAAATAATATATTCTCACAGACCTAACCAGATGCAAGTAGTGTTACTCAAATTCTGTATGTATTTGGGAATCAGTCTATGCTGGTCAGTGCATGCTTTGGTCAAAGTTTGTATTAGATACCACCTGAATACAACACGCGATAGAGGGTGCTGTGGGTCACATCATCAATGTTTGTGCAGGTGACAGGAAACAGTACAAGACCACCAACACACAGTAGATGGGGCACAACACACATGCTTTGGGGGAACACATCTACGAGGTGATGGCAGGCTCATGTTGCACTATGTAAACGGGAATCACCAATGGTGACAGGACCTGATACCTCTTGTGATGGGGATAGAGTGGCAGTGGGTGGCCTTGACATAGATGCAGTTGTATTTTGGTAAGAGATGACAGTGTCTGAAGCTACCTGTGACACAGAATGGGTGCCACTATGTGACCTAGAGATGGACCCTTTTCATACCCATGATGTGGCATAGCAAGACCCATGATTTTTGTGCCCTATGTATAACACATGCACCATGCAAATGTCATTGGACATGTGCACTATGTTTATGTGCTCATGTTCAAGACAGCCAAGAGCTGTCAGCAGAGGAACTCCTTATGTGCTATGAGCTCATGGTGGAGCTAAACAGCATGCTCTAGCATGTACTATGAGCTTATGGTGCAGCTGGACAGCATGTTTTAGCATGTCCTGTGATCCCATGATAGAGCTAGACAGCATGCTCTAGCATGTACTGTGATCCCATGATGGAACTGGATAGCATGCTGTAGCATGTCATCAAACACATTTACAAGCCACAATATGCATTGCTTGACAGCATTGTCCTTGGATCACACATTTATTCATTCATTTACTTATTAAATAATAAAAGACGCTTTTTGGTCACATATTGGGCCATTGAAGATACACTTAAAATTAGCATTGACAGATATAGATGATTAAAGAAAATACATAGTACAATTTCAAAATGAACTGCAAAGAAAGAACTTAACAGTAAGATAAAATTCAAAAATCATTGCGTAATTAATTGGAAGATGAAAGTTAGATCAAATTCTTAACATTAATGACAATAAAATAATTGGTATTATGACCGGTATAGAAATCATGAGACATGATTTGCAAAATGAGATACATTTGTAATATAAGAGATTTGACGACTGAAGCTTGTATAACTAATATAATGGGTTGTCAGGGAGTCAGAAGAGCAGTATACAAGGAGATCGGTGAGTAAATAATATACCTGCTACTTATTATCATCAACTCAGGGTTGCTACATCATAAGTGAGGGAGAGAAAACAACCTTTACAGTTATCATCAATGTTTTGGCCTCATCTAGTCAAATTTTCATCCATTTTGTCACAATCAGAATGTGACCATTGTACACTAGACTATGCAACCTACTTCCAGCCTCTGTCACTAAGACAAAAAGCCATCAGCAGTTTCTTAACAATGGTTCTATATACATGCATAATTGGGCTAAATTATTCATAACTGTAATCCCAAATTTAAAAAGAAAGGAAGGTATTTCAAACCTTTGCCCCATCCATGTGATCAGGAAGAATGCTATGTGAATTATATAACTAATACACTATTAAAAAGAGAACTCACAAAGGAGAAAAATGCATGAATATGAGTAAAATAAAATATTTTTAGCAGTTTCTTCAGTACCCCATTTCTGGTGCCCATGAATATAAGACAAGATCAGTTATGACTTCTGTGCTATCCCTAAAATTTGCATATGTGAACACACACATCACTATTACTATTACATGCATATATAGGTAAATTCAGCAAAAAATATTTCGGTGGAATCATAAAACTAATGTAATATAAAAAAGAAAGAAAAGATAATGTTCAACTTTCAAAAATTATAGCGGACATAAAATTAAGTGTGGACTAAATAAAATATATCCTATCTGTTCAATCACATCTTATTATGAAATTGTTTGGAGATTGAATGCTGAAAGCATTTATTAAACTGATAAGAAAAAAGTGGGAATGTAATGTTATTAGTAAACATTGAAATGATCACCCAACCACTGGGTATGGAAAACGTACTGACTAAAAATTTTTGTGCATGCTGCATATTAAGCAAAACCATATAGGTTCATAGGTTCATAGGTGTGTACTAGGCTAATAGCCCTGGAGCCTTTACAAGCCTAGCCCATAGGATTACCATGGCATCGTGCCACCCGACCTTAGTTTCCAGTGACTCTGTCAAGTAGAGCCATTGGAGTGATCCCAGGGGTGAATTTTCTACTTCCCATCCACTCATGAAGATTTCTGTTGAAGAGGACCAGTGAGGTGCTCTGTTTGACATGTATGGAAAGTGTATTCCATAGCTTTGGCAGTCTCTGGGTTATGAACCTGTCCCTCTAGCACGTTATGTTGATTGTGATAACAAGGTTGAGGTCTTTGGAGTGTGTGCTGCAGGAGGACTGGGATTTCTTTAGATGTAGCATTTCTAACAGAGCTAGGTCAGACATGGCTTTGTGAGTCAAGCAGAGATCATCTCTAAGTAGACAATATGAGACAGATAATAGTTGGAGTTTTTTGAGTCTATCCATATAGGACAAGTGTTTAAGGCCTAGGATCCTCTTTTGAGGTACTTTTGTGGCCTTTCCAGTTGTTGCAGGTATCTAGTGAGGTACATGCCAAATGGGGCATTGTACTCGATGATTGGCCTAACGAGGGAAGCGTAACGGGAGACAATGGCCTCTTTTTTCCTGGATGAAAAACCCTTAGTAATGAGATGTGCCACATAGAGGGACTTTCTGACCACAATGGCAATGTGGTGGTCAAAAGAGAGGTTGCTGTCAACCTGTGTTCCCAGATCTCTTATAATGCCTTCTGTGTTCAGTGGACTACCATTGATGTGGTAATTCATGAGAACTGGGTTTTTCCCAGAGGGGATAACGACACATTTTTTGGCATTGAGCTTAAGGCCATAGTTCTGATACCAATTGTTGGTCTCAGTGAGGCCTTTCTGTAGGATGTCAGCATCACTTGGGGTGTTATGGCTCCCAACTTGCAATCGTCTGTGAACTTTGTCAGCCAGAGTCCCTTCCTGTTGGCCTGGACTTCTGAAAAGTAGATACCAAACAGGAGAGGACCCAGGACCGATCCCTGTAGGGCTCCACTCGTGACTGGTCAGCAGTCTGACTCGGAGTCAGCTACTTTCACACTGTGGGTTCTGTCTGTGAGTCAGTTTGCTACCCACCTAGTGATATAGGAGTTGATGCCTAGCTTAGTGAGTTTTTCTGTGATTCTTGAGTGGGGAATGGTATCAAAGGCCTTGGCCAGAACAAGGTAGGGTGTCTGAACCACCTTGCCTTCATCCACAGTTCTGGTGACTGACTCAAAGAAGTCAACCAAGTAAAGCAGGCATGATCTACCCTTCCCAAAACCAAACTGTGTGGGATCCAGAGTTTGGAGATTCCCTATATCCTTGTTTATTAGGTCCATGATGATGCGTTCCATAGCTTTGCATATCAGACTTGTCAGGCTAATGGGACTATAGTTCCCAGGATCTGTAGTGACTCCTCCTTTGTGGAGAGGGATGACTATACCAGTGCGCCATTTGGTGGGGACAAAGCCTGAGGTGAGGCTGTGATTGAACAGGGCACACAGGTGAGGTGCCAGTTCATTCTGTAGTTCATGTAGAACACAGCCAGGGATATTGTCAGGTCCCATAGAAGCTGTATTCTTGGCCTTGGACAGTGCTGTTTTAACCTTTGTAGCAGTAATACTGGGTGCCTGGCAATCTACTGGTATTGTGATTGGTCCTTTGGGGGGGGGGGTAAAGTTTGCACTGAATCTGTCGGCCAGTATATTGGCAATATCTGTTGGCTCGGTATAGGAGGTACCATTGTGCAATAGCTTGGAGCAAATCTGGGTATTGCCATGGAGATTCTTTACATAACTATAGAAAGCCTTATGGTTGTCTTTACTATCTGCTTATAGCTAGCTTTAGAGGATTTGATGAGGGATCAGCTTTAGAGGATTTGATGAGGGATCTCAACTTTTTGTTGAGGCTGACAAGGGAGTTTTTCCTGTCTTGGGACTTCACCTTATTCCACATCAGTTTCCTCCTTCTGTTGTAGAGTTTGTTTATGGCAGGGGACCACCGGATTTGCTTCCTTTTTTTTGGAGGAGAGCATCTTGGTTCTGTTAGGTATAGCGAGATCCATGCGTTTGTACAGTGGATTAGTGTATGATTCAGCAGTCATACAACTATTCTCCATTTGCATGTGTGCCGTGAAGTTAGTCACCTCTGTTTTTAGGAGCCCAAAGTTAGCTTTGGAGAAGTTTTTCATGGTGGTCACCTTTGCGTAGGGGTGGGTGGGATGTAGATTTCCAAGGTGATTAGTTTGTAGTCGGATCTAACCAGGGAGGAGTTGGATATTGGTGTAGAGCAACAGTTGCCCATGTTAGTAATGACCAGGTCAAGGATGTTGCTACCTCTAGTGGGAGTAAGAATGAGCTGCTCCATATGTCAGAGTCCTATAGACACAGAAGAAGGACTGCCTTATGTAAGTGCAGATATGATGAATGGAACTGCAAACAGAGTTATAAAAATCAATGTATATGTCCAAAGACAATATACTTGATAGTTTTTTATACAGAGCTAATGAAAACCTAACCAGTACCATATTAATCATTTTAAATAAAATGTTAGCATATGAAAATGTTCTTTATATAATGACTGCAGGCTGTAGTGTTACCCATTCACAAGTGCAGGCTCCTGTCAGACCCAAACAATTATATATGCATCAGTCTTGCCAATATTTTATGAAAACCATGGGAACCAAATTAAATGGCAAAGGGGACCCACTTCTATTAGATGTAGACGAGTGTGATTTTGTTAAAGGTAGCTGTTGTCTTGTAACCATATATCAGTCCTTGAAGAGGTAACTTAATGAAAGATTTTACACATGAAGGATAACTGATAAGCTTAAATATATCAGATACCAGTACACATGAAGTTAAGTGGCTGAAATACTAGTTAAGTATATGCATTTAAACAGGGATCTATATTTAGAACACTGTTGTTGACCCATTGTTCTCATATATATGTTGATGAATGCAATCAAGGTAGCATAACTGCAACAAAGATACTGAAGTTTGCCAAGAGATTATGTACAGGGGACGGAGCCGAAATGGCTAAGTGAAGACAGCAACTTTTTAGAGCTCTGCAGAATTAAACTTAAATACAGGAAAATAAATATTTTATTTTAAAAAATTACTAAATTCTTACTAAAATAGTTTTGACCATTCAAATATTGACTTGTGTGGAACTATATAAAAATTTTGTTGTCAATTTTACTCAGAGACTGAACTATTGAATGAAGATGCGTAATTCTAAACATTCTTATACTGACATTTCTCTGAAGAAAGATATACAACTAGTGATAGCTACTCTCCAAGAGTTATCCTTGAAAATGGATGGCTTCCAGATGAATTTAGAAAATCTTAGTGAGAGCTGTCTTAAATAAAATGATGTTTTTAAAGAACTATTACAACAACAACAAACCAAAATTTCTGACATGGAGAATGCTCTGAATGACATAGATAGGAGGCTAAAAGAAGAAGAATCTCAATGGATATTTTACTAATACAAAATACATAGCTTTTAAACACAATAGATGACTTAGAAAATAGAGAAAAGAGATGTAACATAAGGGTTTCGGTCTTCCAGAAAAAAAACTGAAGGTGAGGATTTAATTTCATTCTTAAACACTTGTATATCAGAAACATTAAATCTATAGGAGGGTTTTTCCTATTTCTATTCATGAAGCCCACAGAGCCGTAGGTAAACTTATTCTTACTTCCCCTTCTGCTCCAGTGACATCTATACTTATACATTTTTTATCATATATTTATAAAGAACTAGTACTCAAAACTACTTGGAGGAAAGCCCCTATAAAACACAAACAGAATTCCATCAGATTTGATAATGACTATTTAACTAAAACATTGGAATTGAGGAAAAGTTGATGGCCACTTGTGAAATCTCTTCAACAGAATGGTTTTAAATTACAGATAATTTTTCCAGCAAAAGTAAAAATTAATTTGTCAAACAGAGCAAGAATCTTTTAACAATCTAGCTTCTATTTTTATTAAAAACAATAATCTTATTCATATAGCTGAGGACATGGATTGAACATCCCCTTCTCTGAAAAAAAAACTCAGACAATAATATATGGAATAATATGAACAAGAAGTAGAAAAAACAAAAAACTGATTCCAATTTTACCACTGCTAACAAAATTACAAAATCTTCAGTCACGAAATAACTGCTAATTTTGAATATTTTCTTCTATTTTAATGTGTAACTATTTTTTCCTTGATAATAATAAGTAAAGAAACATTCAATATTTAATAACAAAGTTAAAAATTAAGAAAATCTTAAGCTATATAGCTCTCAAATTTACCTGTTGAGAACGTGCCTTATTATACCACTCCAGAAGTCAAGATGGATATTATAGTTTCTTTATGCTAAACATATATTTTTTCCTACGCACAGGTAACTTTTTTCTTTACATAACTTCCTTTTATAGTTTAATAATAATTTTGGATTTTTCTATACAGGTGAACTGTATCTCGTATTTATTTGGTGTCTTGCTACTTTCATTATATATAGCTCTGTTTGTAATGTGTGATTTCGATTTCTTGGATTCTGTATTTCATATGGTGGAAATCTATTTGATATACTTCCTGATTTTAGTGTGTTTGCCATCAAACAATGTATTTTCTTGAATGGTATTTTGTGGTTTCATTTGGCTTGTGGTGAAATTTGGTTGTGATTTGATGGCCGTGCTGTGCCGTTTTATGTGGTTGTGTCTGTGGGAGGGAATGTTTGCTTGATGGGCCTGCTTATTCCTATGTCATGAGAGTTTGGTTTTGATTTGGGGCCATTTAATATGACTAAATGCCAATTTTTCAGTATTGCCAGTTTAATCTTCATCTCTCACTCACCAAGAGACATGTCATGTGAGCTTGGTCTGAATGGTTGGTGTTGCTTAATCACCGAGGGTTTCTGTGAAGCTTTTTTACTTAATCCATGTACTCTGCAAGAAGCCTATAATGCTTCCATTATGCAACTTCATCTCTATAGCTCATCTGACCATTTGGTTTTCATAACCCTGTTTGACAGGCTTATTTAAGGTTACTAATCTCAACTAATTCTGAACTATTTAATTTTATTACTTATATTAGTTATTATTTTACGTTTAACCTTGTTTACTGGTATCCTGATTTTTTTTTTGTTTTTGTTTGGCTGTGAAGGATTATCACACACTTTGTGCTAATATGTTTACATATGGACAAATGTATGGGCTTGTGCTCCACCGGACAGACACGTCAGCCCTTATGCAACTGTTCTTGCAAATAAACTATTCTGCTTTCTACCATTTGATTTGGTTCACTGAATTCCCTTCTGGAGTTGGGGTTGGTGTGTCCCTTTGGTGGAGCATTGTTTTTTTTTTTTTTTTACTGTATGTGTTTGACTTCATACCTCCAACTTTACATTTCATATGAACGAATTTCACATGAAGCTTTAATTCTTCTATAAATGAATACTAGACAAAGTTATGATTATTTAAGAAATGTGACTTTTATAAAATGAGATTTTTAATTAATGAAAATGCTTTTTACCCTTATTCTTATTGCATACATTTTTATTAGCTTTTGTTTTTTTCTGTATGCATCTTTAAGAATGTGAAAGGAGCGATGGGAGGGGAAGGGGAAGAGTATGTGTCATTTATTTGTATTATTTACATATACTAGCTCATTTTTTTTATTTTATAGCTATATAATTAGTTATACAGATTTTTTTATTTCTGATGAATTTTAATTGTCAATTAATCATAATGTTCTCATTTATATTTAAGTTATTGAATATATTTTAACACTGTTTTCTATTTAATGGCAATCTGACAATATATCTATTATAATCTACTGCTTTTGCATTTTTAACATATTGTTTAGCTTGTGCATCATTCTTCCTTTCTTCACATTCTCAGCTATCTGCTTTAATGCTGACATTAAGCTGTATTGATTATATTTATCAGCTTGATAGCTGAATAGTTAGTTAAATACTGGCACAATTAAATGAGATTAATATGAACAAAATAATACAATTATTTATATGTGTTGGTAAATCTGGATTCTATACAATAATTACTTCTAGACTGTCATAAACACTTTCTCCTTATAGTAGATAAACTAAGATGGCACATGATTTGATCCCTTGTGACTAGCTGACACTAAAGACACAGAATATTGTTAAAAATGATCATAATATATTAAAGAAAATGTAGATATTATTAGTTGTTGATGGAATTATAAATTGATTTAGCAGTAACAAGAAAATGTAGATAATATTAGTTGTTGATGAAACCACAAGATGTTTAAATTAGCACATATATATACTGAGTTGTATTGACACTCCACAAAAATAGAGTGTGCATATACTTATATAACATATCATATAATTAATCAATACATTTGAGGCAGAGTAATAGCTATTTTAGTTTACTGCCATTGTATGGAGTGAAATGGGAGAAGGAAATAGCAAAAGGGTGGAATGATTTTCTTCTTTGTTATTTTATAATACCTTTTTTATATATCTCTTTATTTTAACATCCATACTATTAGCTATCAGTTTTTTCATATACTTGAACCAAAATTTACACTGTCTCTGTTAGATAAAAAACTTTACTGCAGAGTTCTAGCAGATGAGCTTTCTGTGGTTACCATTTTAGGTTAAGGTTTGGTTAGGTAATGATGGCCATTCTGATAATTCTATGTTTGCACTCAATATGTATTACTTACAAAATAACTATTATATTTTTTATTTTTATTTTCTCTTTTGGACTAAATTATTAATCTTTATGATCCAACATTATGAGAGACATCCTGTTACTTACTATATTTTTTGTTTCTTCTTCTTCTTCTTCTTTATTTAAGGAAAGAGAGAAGATGGGAAAAAAGGGAAAAAGTAATCATCTTATTATTTAGATAGATTTATCACTCTTATGTTTAAATATTAATGGTTTAAATAATCCAAGGAAAATAGTAAATCTAATGCATTATTTATATACCAATAAGGCACAAATAGTCTTTCTACAAGAAACAGATATCAAGCAAACAAAAAAAAACATCTGGAACCCTGGCAACTTTATAATCATTGCTCAATTTTCTTTTAAAACTAAGAGAAGGGGTAATTTATGATGTAATTTATTTAGGAAAGATCAAGAAATATATTGCATATGAACAACTATCGTATATGATCAATACTTATAATTACTTATAATTGACCGCAATCTTAAAACAGAGTGTAGATGCCATATCATTTAGAACAGGTGTATTGATGTCATATAACCAAATTGTCATAACTGTTCTTTAAATTCCAACCTGGATTCCCAGTCTCTACCCCTAGGGTCAGCATGCACTTTCTCCAGTATACCAAATTTGTATCCACGTAATCCTTTACAAATAACAGAATGTTTGAAAAGTGCATTATTGTTGTTCTTAATCCTAATATTGTATAGATGTTCATATATCCTTTTCTGAAAAACACTTTCAGTTTTTCCTACATAAAAACTAGTACAGCCTGTGCATATGACTATACAAACCACACCTGCTGTTTAACAATTACCTTTGGCTAATTTAATCTTACTATGTAAACCATTACCAAAGTAATACCCTCTTCAATTAACACATCGGGCATTGTTTACATGTGCTACATTTCCCTGTACTGGAATGTGTGGAAATGCCCCTTGATGCTTATTATTACATTGTAATAACTGGTTGAAATTAACTGCCATTTTAAACACAAATATTGGTTTAGTTGCTAAAATTTCTAGTAATGATGAGCAGGCACTTAAAATATTCCAATTCTTAATAATATCCTTAATTTTATTTGCAAATTCATTGTATTCAATGATAAAAGCTCAATTATATCTCATCAAAGATGAAGCTAGATGACTACTTTCACTTATCAAGAGGTCCTGGTTGTCTTCTAAACCTAAACCCAGCAGGGATGTGTATTTCTGGTTGTAGTGAGAGAGCCCTGCATGTACGGCAAATGCAGGGCCAAACCAAATCTGGAACAAAATACAAGTGGTCAGCACTAAGGTGTAAATGACAAAAAAGCCTCAAAATACTGCCATATGGTAGGTAAATCAAAGTTTAATCCTCCATACCGGTTTCGGCATAACCACCTTCATCAGGTATTTCTCTGATTAAGGCAGTTATGCCGAAACCGGTAGGGAGGATTAAACTTTGATTTACCTAACATATGGCAGCATTTTGAGTCTTTTTTGCCATTTACACCTTAGTGCTGGACACATGTGTTTTATGTATATTTCTGGCCCCATTATTCTAAAATAAAATCACTGTTGTTTCTTATAAACTGAAAAGGGTAACCTCTCTCTAAAAACATATTTTCTAATTTTATAAATTGATAATAAACATGCCTTTTATATGAGGTCATTCGGGCCACATGAATATAATGCTGTTTAAGTAAACTCTTTTTGCACCTCATAGGATGAAGGCAATTATAATGTAAATATGAGTTACTAAATGTGGGTTTTGGTAAATTATAGAGACAAAACCCTTACCATTGGAACTAATCAAAGTATCAAGATAATTCATACTACTGTTATTATAGTTCCAAGTAAATTTAAGGAATGGTGTAGTATCATTTAAGAAATTTGCAAATTCCTTAACTGGACCATCCCACAGAATAAAGATGTTTTCAAGGTATCTGAAGTATAGTTTACAAAATTTATAATATAATGAGCTTAGAAAGTGGGATTTTTTCCATGCAAGTAATACTAAGTTGGAATACATCAGGGCACAAAGTGCCGCCATTGCCACCCCTTGATCTGTTTAAAAAATTCCCCCTCAATATAAATAAAAATATTATCTAGTACTATAGTCATCAGGTCCATAAGGAGTTGAATATCTTAGGCTAACAGAAAGGAGCACCCAATGAAACTTTAATGGAATAATTCCAATTCATCTTCTCTCAGAATGGCAGTAAACAGATTGACTACATCTACTGTCAGAAAAACCAATATTTTCCGACCATATATGTTGGTTGAATAGAGTATTACTTTGGATAAAGGTTAGAAGAACTATTAGTGGAAGGAAGAAATAATGAAGAGATTAATACTTTCTTAATGGTGAGAAAAACCTTTGATTTCCACATTATTTTGGAATCCCTAAAATCCATAAAGATATTCATAATTTGAAATATAGACCAATTGTAGCAGCTAGTGGCACCAACAGATATACCCTTGCCACCTTGGTTGATAGAACCCACCTCTTGAAGGATTCCTGGGACTTTTTGGCTAGAATAACCCCTTTGTTATGGCAAAGAATATTTGTTTTCTGACAGTAGATGTAGTTGATTTGTTTACTTCCATTCTAAGATAAGATGGTTGGGAATAATTGCATGAAAATTTGATTGTGTGTTCCTTTCTCTCAGCCTATGATATTCAACTTCGTATGGTCCTGATGACTAGAGTACTAGATAAAAATCAGAAAAAAAAAAAAAAAGATCAAGGGGGTGATAATGGGAAAAGTTTGTATCCCAATGTATTCTAACCTGGTATTACTTGCATGGGAAATGCCCATGTTTTAGTTCATCACATTATAAATTTTGTAAACTATACTTATGATAACTTAATGACATATTTTGTACTGTGGGAAGGTCCAGTTGAAGATGTTAAGGAATTTGTGAATTTCTTAAATGATATTGCATCCTTCCTTAAATTTACTTGGAACTATAATAACAATAGTATGAATTATCTGGATACTTTGATTAGTTCTGATGGCAAAGGGTTTGTATCTACAATTTACCAAAAACCCACATTTAGTAACTCATATTTACATTATAATAGTCTTCATACTATGAGTTGCAAGATGAGTTTAATTAAAGGTCAATATATTTGTGTGGCCCGGATGATTTTAAATGGGATGTTTATGATGAATTTATGAAATTAGAAAATATGTTTTTAGAGAGAGGTTACCCTCTTAGTTTATAAGAAACATTGGTGATTTTCTTTTAGAAGAATGGGGCCAGAAATAGAAACCCTTGCTGAGTGTAGGTTTAGAAGACAATCAGACATGTCGATAAGTGAAAGTAATTCTCTGTCTTTATCTTGAATACAATTAATGTGCAAATAAAATGAAGGATATTATTAATAAGAACTGGAATATTTTAAGTGCATGCTCATCATTACTATAAATTTTAGGAACTAAACCAATCTTTGTGTTTAAAATGGCAGCTAATTTCAAACAATTATTGGAAAGCAATAATAAATATTAAGGGGGCATTTCCACATGTTCCAGAATGTGGTAGATGTAAACAATGCCCCTATACATGGATTGAAGAGAGTACTACTTTGGATAATGGTTTAAAAGTAAAATTAAGTTAGGCAAAGGTAATTGTAAAACAGCAGGTGTGGCTTATATAGTTTTAATCATGGACTGTACTAGTTTTTATGTAAGAAAAGCTGAACATGTTTTGCATAAAAGGATATATGAAAACCTATATGATATTAGGACTAAGAACAGCAATAATACACTTTTCAAACATTCTATTATTTGTAAAGGATTATGTGGGTACAAATTTGGTATATTGGAAAAAGTGCATGCTGACCCTAGGGGTGAAGACTAGGAATTCAGAATGAATTTAAAGAATTGTTATGGCAATTTAGGTTAGATGCCAGAAATCCACTGGACTAAATGATATGGCATCTCTGCACTGTGTTTTAAGATTGTTGTCAGCAAAATTATAAGTATTGATCATATCTGGTAGCTGTTCCTAAATAAATTAATTAATATGTTAACTTTGAATTCATTCAGATGCTGTTTTATTAATGGACATGTTTTTGGCTTTATTGAATAATTTTAAATATGTATTTTCAAGGAGTGTTATTTTTAAATTATTTTTATACATTATGCATTATTTTTAAATAAGCATATGTTGTAAATTATTGAATATTTTAGAATGATTTATGATTTAAGAATTTGGTATTTAAGGAAATTATGTAATCAGACTCATGATTCTGAAGAAGTTCCAGGTTATGGGTCAAAAACATTAAAATCTGTTAATAAATGTTTTGATTTTCATGGCCTGATTCTTTGGTCCTCAAATTAATGTTGATCTTGTGGTGGATTTCACTGCTCATTCATTTGGTTGGGCATCCTGCTTGGAAGCTTATGTGACATTTGTTTTCTTGGTTATTTTTTTTCCTTACACTGTACACCTTCTTGGTGCATTTGGTTATTGGTTTATTTTTGGTATTTGAAGCTCACAGGTATGGATAACATTTCGGGTGGTGATATTCCTTCTGTTTATGGAGGTGTGGCTATTCATCAATTAGCTGAAGATATGGATATCATTAAAAATAATCTCCCTCACTCATAGAATAGCTGATACCTCAGTTTGGTGATCAAAGACTTGGTTCTATTCACCATGAGCCAGCTGGATCTCAGTGATGTACATGGTTGAATAATATGGCCAGCCATGACTTGTTTTGATACTAATAATTCCAGGAATACAACCTCTGTCAACCAATGTGTCACTACTTTTGTGAACAATGGAAACAATTTGAATGGCAAACAACAAAGTACTGTAATTTTATCTGGATGCATTTATTATGGTCCTTATACAATATTTCTTTTGGCAATCCACATTTTAGTTTGCAATTATGATTAAATCAGTATTTCAATTTTATGCAGTTGTATTCCAACGGACAGAATGATCAGAATACAGGGTATTCTCATCAGTGTGCTTTGGGTTCTCTTAGAGACAATAAAATCTTTTTGAAAAGTAGGTGCAAATGGTTAAAAATCTTCAGCGTGATACTTCTTATTTGTCTAAGTGTTTGAAATGATCTATAGTTGTTAAAGAACTAAGAAGTTATAAATTCCAGAATGGATTAAAATGCAATGATAATTTATATAAGGATTTTATTACTATGTTTGCCCATTATGGTCTGGAGTTAATTTAACTTATCATTAAATATAATTCTACAACAATAGCAGGTGTTTAAATGACAGTGAGAATCTTGATAAGTCTAATAATAATGATTTATTGTTTGAACAATACAGATCATTTTACAATAATGTTTTTTCTGGAATTGATCAAAAATGTAAGATCAATATGGATAGAAAAATCAAAAAATAGATACAGATTTAAAACAATACAAGGAAAATACAGCGTATCCGTTCAAGATGAACACTCCACAAGTGGGGGACTTTACATTCAGAGATGCATTACATCAGCAGGTGACTGTGGAACTAAATAGGGATAAAGATATTATAGCTACATCTACTTATGATTTAAATAGTGAGCAGGGTTTGCCAGAGTTGCTGAGATCAGAAAGAATAGCATCCCTCTCCCAGTATCCACAGTAGCTGGGCCCATGTGTGGGACCTCAGCCATTTTGAATCATCATTATCCTAACAAGAAAGGCAGGGGAATAGGAAACAGAATGGCAAGAGATGGTAACAGTCCCTGATACCAATGGTATTATGGTCACCTATAAGGGATATAATATTTTAATTATAGCTACATTTTTTGTTACTTTGGATCATTTTAACCTGTTTCCCAGAGGATATAAATTTATACCAGCTTCACCTTTCAGTGTGGCAGATTCATTATTAGAATTCAAATTATTAACTCAGAAATTGAATTTAGTGTTTTTTTTTCAATAACAATAATCCGGGTGAGGGATTCAATAACAATAATCTGGGTGAGGTATTACAACAGTCTAAATCTTTGTTTAAAAAGAAAAGTCTGTTTTATACCACCATGTACCCAGTGATACAAGCATGTGAAGAAGCATGCTGTAGGGATTATCATAAGCTGTGTACTGAACATAAATACATTATGAAACCCAACTTAAACCTCCTAGAAAAATTATTTTTGACTCTTTGAAAAATGATAAAACATTACAAATTATGAAGCCTGATAAAGAGGATATTACATCTACTGCCAATCATTAGCGGACCGGAGTTCCGCTGTGGTGACCCCTTACCGGGAAAAGCCAAAAGACAACAACAACAACATAAAGAGGATACTACAGTTATTGTAGATGCTCTGGCATATTTTGCAGCCATGTTTGAAGATGTTGTATGATACAGACACATATATGTCTTTATCATTAAATTAAATTAACAACGCATATAATAAAACTGATCTGTTTTTAGAAGAATTATTATTGAAAGAAAGAATTAATGAAGAGATTCATACTTTCTTAATGGTGAGAAAAGCTTTGATTCCCACATTTTTTGGAATCCCTAAAATCCATAAAGGTATTCATAATTTGAAATATAGACTGATTGTAGCAGCTAGTGGCTCCTAAACATACTCCCTTGCCACCTTTGTTGATAGAAAATTAAGACCAGCATTTAACACCAAAGCCCACCTTTTGAAGGATTCCTGTTACTTTTTGAGTAGAATAACTCTTTTGTTATGGTCAGAAAATATTGGTTTTCTGACAGTAAATGTAATCAATCTATGTACTTAAATTCTGTGAGAAGAGGGATTGGAATTATTCCATAAAAATTTGAATAGGTGCTCCTTTCTTTCAGCCTAGGATATTCAACTTCTCATAGATCTGATGACTATAGTACTAATAATGTTATTTATTTCAAGGGGTATTTTTAAACAGATCAAGGGGGTGGCAATGCTTGCAGTTTGTGCCCCAATCTATTCTAATCTGGTGTTGCTTGCATGGGGAAAAGCCCATTTTTTTACTTCATTAGATTATAAATTTTGTAAACTATACTTGAGATGCCTTGGCAACATTTTTATACTGTGGAAAGGTCCAGCTGACACTGTTAAGGAATTTGTGAAGTTTGTATTATTGAGGACGCAAATGAAGTTGTTTTAAGAACGTTCATGTGGATGTGATTTTTCTTTTTTGTTTTTATGTGATTTGGCCATGTTCATATTAAAGGATTTGGCTCTGGTATCTTGTCTCATCTGGAGCGTTCCTTTTGGAGTTTCTAGGTTTTACTATGAACACTCCTTTCTTCACTTTTTGGAATTTGTGAATTTCCTAAATGATACTACATCCTATCTTAAATCTATTTGGAACTATACTAACAGTAGTATGAATTATCTGCATATTTTGATTAATTGCAATGGTAAGGTGTTTGTCTCTAAAGTTTAACAAAAACCCACATTTAGCAACTCTTATTTACATTATAATAGTCTTCATCCTTTGAGTTACAAAAAAAGTTGAATTAAATGATAATATATTTGTGTGGACCAGGTAACCTCAAATAAAGGTGGGGTTTAGATGATGACTTTATGAATTTAGAAGATATGTTTTAGAGAGAGATTACCCTCTTAAGTTTCTAAGAAACATCAGTGATTTTATTTTAGAAGAATGGAACACAAATACAAACCCCGGCTGGGTGTAGGTTTAGAAGACAACCAGGACATCTTAATAAGTGAAAGTAATTCTCCATCTTCAACTCTGATGATATACAACAGAGCAATTATCATTGAATACAATGAATGTGCAAATAAAATTAAGAGTATTATTAACAAGAATTGGAATATTTTAAGTGCCTGCTCATCATTACTAGAAAGTTTAGCAACTAAACCAATCTTTGTGTTTAAAATGGCAGTTAATTTCAAACAATTATTGGAACATAATAATAAGTATCGGGGGGGCGGACATTTCCACAGGTTCTGGTATTGGGAAATGTGACAGATGTAAACAATGCCCCTATATATGGGTTGAAGGAGGTATTACTTTGGATAATGGTTTACATAGTAAGATTAAGTTAGCCAAAGGTAATTCTAAAGCAGCTGGTGTGGTTTATATAATTATATGCACAGGCAGTACTAGTTTTTATGTAAGAAAACCTGAACGTGCTTTACAGAAAAGGATATATGAACACCTATATGATGTTAGGACTAAGATCAACAATAATGCACTTTTCAAACATTGTATTATTTATAAAGGATATGTGGGTACAAATTTGGTATATTGGAAAAGTTCCGTGTTGACCCTATGGGTGGAGACTTGAATCCAGGTTGGAATTTAAAGAGCTATTATGGCAGTTTAGGTTCAACGAACTTCACAATAGTGTGTCAACAACTGAATAATTAAAAGCAAGTAAACACTAAAAATATTGGATCCCTTGGAAGAAATACGGATCAGCTAGCTATAATACCACAGGTTTAATCACAGAATAAATGTTAAAAATTTAGCGCTTTCATCCACTATATTGTGAACTTCTTCAGAATATTCAAAATTAGTCACTCAGCCTTTTAAATACAACTTTAGGTGCCAAAAAAAACTACATTCCTTCATTTAAAGTGATACACATTTAAAAACATACAAAAATCATGCATTTAATTATAAAACGCTGAAGGTTTTTTACAATCAAATGCATGTTTTTTTTATAATTAAATGCATGATTTTTGTATGTTTTTAAATGTGTATCACTTTAAATGAAGGAATGTAGTTTTTTGGCACCTAAAGTTGTATTTAAAAGGCTGATTGACTAATTTTGAATATTCTGATGAAGTCCACAATATAGTGGATGAAAGCGCTAAATTTGTAACGTTTATTCTGTGATTAAACCTGTGGTATTATAGCTAGCTGGTCCGTATTTCTTCCAAGGGATCCAATATCTTTAGCGTTTACTTCTTTTAATTTAGGTTCAATGCCATCAGTCCACCTGGACTAAATAATATGGAATCTATGCACTCTGTTTTAAGACTGCTGTTAGCAAAATTATGAGTATTGATTATATCAGGTAGTTATTCATGTGCAATATATTTATTGGTTTCCTAAATAAATTCATTAAGGTGTTATTAATAACTTTTAATTAAGTTAGCTATTGTTTTATTAATATAGATGTTTTTGGATTTATTGAATAATTTTAAATATATCTTTTCAAGGAAGGTTATTTATTAAATGATTTTTATGTATTATGTATTATTTTTAAATAGGCATATGTTGTAAA
Source organism: Protopterus annectens (assembly GCF_019279795.1). Classification (NCBI taxonomy): domain Eukaryota; kingdom Metazoa; phylum Chordata; order Ceratodontiformes; family Protopteridae; genus Protopterus; species Protopterus annectens. The sequence continues at coordinate 647,311,605 of NC_056744.1, read as the reverse complement.
TTATTGAATCATTTAGGATTATTTATAACTATAAAAAGTCTTTGATATTTAAGGAAATGATGTAATCAGGTTCATGATTCTGAAAATGTTCCAGTTTATGGAACGAAAGTGCTAAATCTGTTAATAAATGTTTTGATTTTTATGGCCTGATTCTTTGGTGCTCAAATTGATGTTGATTCTGGGGTAGATTTTGCTGCTCATTCATTCAGTTGGACATCCTGTCTGGAAGCCTCTATGGTGTTTGTGTCCCTTCCTCTTACAAACTAAGAAAGTTACTAGAATAACAGGATGTGTGTTTGCCTGTATCTTCTGAAGGTTACGAAGTCTGAAACCTAAATGTATGTCATCATTAAGTGTCTTCAGCCATCCCTGATTTTTCTTAAGACCACAGAGTTTATCAAGAATGTGCCAAGCAAACTATGCAAAAATCTGGACTTTCTGTGAAAATCTGAACAGTTTATTGGCATGGTAAGGTAAGTGTAAATGCAAGGGGACTGTATGTTACACTGCCATTGTGACAGTGCTTGCTAAATGACAAAGTGCTTTACAAATTTGAAAGCCAGCAAACATTTAGCATTTTGTTTTATTTTATTTATTTTTTTTTTACAGTAACTAGCAGGAAAAGCTCCATGCACTACAAAGAATTATAATCAGCTTTCCGACCATAACCCTAAATTATGTGTTCTCAACATGGATGCCAAGAAATTCACCTTGAAAGTGGAGTTCAAAAGAGAAATCTTAGCATCCATGTTGAGAACAGACAATAAGAGTTATGATCAGTGAGATCTAGTCATAAGGCTTTGTATGCAGCTTTATGTACTCCATGTACTAGCAGTTACAGAAAAAAAAAACAGTTTTGAAGATCAGTAAAGCACTTAGCCATAGTAAACAGCAGACAGAAGCTAAATGTCCCTCTGAAATTGAATAGCTTTCAAAGTTGATAGACAATTTGTTCTGTTGTATTTTATTTATAAATGTGCCAGAGTAAAGTTCTAATAGTGTTCTTAAAGCTATTTTACTTTTTGCTCCTGTTTATTTTTTCCAGCTAGCACATCTTGCTGTTAATCACTAGGGTCACAGTCTTAACATCATTTAGGGGTATTTAACAAAAGTCTGTTGAGCTCTGACATCATAAAGAAACAACACATTTGTCTTTTTCCCATTTTTGCTACATAATCCTGGTGTGCCATGAACTTTGGATTTATTATGGTCAGCCTTTTGAACAAAAGTAGTAAATACTATATTGTTTTCTGAACAGGATTTAATACAGTGAAGCTGAAGTCTTTGCTTGAGTTAGAAAGAATTACTTTTTGTTTGGACATGAGGAATTCCAGCTATCACCTTCACAATATAGCCAAAATAAAAAGCTATATTCTACGTTTACAGATTTCCAGAGCAGCATGCTTATAATCACTTAATTTATAATTTTCCAAAGTAATGATGTTATGACAATGTACTTATCAGTAGTGGTCAGAATGTACACATTATAATCTTCAGCTAATGTCTATTTTACTGGGTTGTTTTCAGGAGTCTTTCCTTTCCACTTTGTATTACAAAAAGATTTATGTTTATCTATTGCATGGCATTATGGCACCATTATAAATGGGAGAGGAATAACACACTTCCCATTAATGTGAAACAGAGCTCTTCTCTAATCCTGTTCAAATGCAATTTGGACCAATGGATGGGAAATAGCAAATTCTCCCCTGGCTTGTGATCTGTGCCCCTTATGGATGGAGGCAGTTTGTAGATGCCCTAAGGCACAAGTATATACCAAAGCCATTCTAGCCTGTGGGCATTGATAATTGAGAAATTGGGGCATGATTGGCTAGGCTTTAAAAGGCTCTAGGTCCATTAGCGTAGTAACCTTCTATGATCCTATGAGTAGCATTTTTCATGCCTGCTAGGCTGTAAAGCCAAGAGTAAAAACAGTAATACTGAAATGTCAATTTAATGTGTGTCAGATGATTAATGGACTAATAGAATGACAATAAGTGTAAACAGATGGACTGGAGAAATCAATGGGAAAATTCTATTACTGTTCTAGCTAAACAAACTGGTCAGTGGAAGATGTTCTATAATGTGTGATATGGGAGAAAAATAAGCATGTGTAACCCCTCCTAAAAGAAAAGAGAAACAAATTCTGAAGAGAACAGATGTGTTAAAGCTTAGGAAAAATAAGTTATGAGCATAGCTCTAGATGACAAAGGATACAAGAAAGTGGTGTTAAATCATTTGAGGCAGCTGATATATAGAAATCAGCTATATGCATTCACACATATAACACCTTCTGGTTTATTTCCACTTGACATCTATAGCTCCTTATTGTATCCTGACATTACTTGGAACAATCATCATTAATAAAGTGACTTCTCAATAAATGACAGGCATTATGTGATAGGGCAGTTTATAAATAGCAAACTAACAATAAGACTGTTTGTATGGGGTACACTGCTAGAGAGATATTAACCCTAATTTTCAGCTTATTGTGAATATTTTCATATTTACATTAATGTTTACATTAAACATATTGTACAGCATATAGTGTTGTCACCTCACATCAAGAGGATCCCCAGTTCAATTCTTGGCTGGGGTGCCTTCTGTGTGGAGTCTGCATGTCCTCCCTGTGTCGCGTGGGTTTCCTCTGGGTGCTGTGGTTTCCTCACACATTCCAAAGATATGCAGTAATTGGATTGGACACTCAACTGGCTATAGGTGTGAGTGTGTTTGTGGTGTGGAAGAACTGCCACAGCTAAAAAAAAACTGACTTAGGTACTTGCACTGTCAGTTGTACATCTTCAGAGATAGTACATTTGGTTTACACTACCAACTATTCATAAAGAAATAATCCCAAGGATTCATTAAGGTACTACTACATTACATTATCAGCCTATTTCCATGATGTGGTAATACATGATTTGTAGATACATTAGCCACACTGAAAAAAGGGGTCTATAATAGAACATCGAAAGTTTAATGGTTCGAATCACTAAAGGTAGACCTTTAATGATCGAACCATTAAAATTTTGAATGTTCAGAAAAAATTAAAAAAAAAGAAAATCTAAAGGGTATAGGCAGGGAGGCAAGCCCCGCTGCACCCCCCACACCCCCTGCTACTTAAATATACCAACTCCGAGACCGCACTACATTAAAGTAAGTGGAAATCTCCCCTCATGGAGATTTCTGTTTACCCATTCGACGTTCTGCACTTTTGCTATTCTCATGTCGACAATGTCAGATTCAACATTGTCGGCTTTAGAGAATATAATAGGTAACCAAAAAAAGACTTCATTATGAACTAATCTGCAAGTCTATGAATCACAATTAACTACCATGAAGTGCAAAGCTGCACTTCCCATGGTAATTAACTCTTGCAGCCACATCATGTAAGCACAGGCACCCTTACCCCCACTTACTCTCCCACACACACGCAAGAACACAGTAAAATGCACACACACACACACAGACACACGCACACACCCACCCCATATCTGTCCTTGTTGCTAAAATGTCCACAATCTCTCCTTTTTACCTGCCCAGATATGTAATGGGTGATTATTTATTTTACATTTGTTTACCGGGGAGGCCCAACTGGGCAAGTAGCCTGTTTTCAGCAGTAGCCTGGGAAGGAAAGCTCCAAAAAATACAATTATTTACAAAAAACAAACAGACATACTTGAATTATTTACATAGCAAAACAGACATGATTGAATTAAAGTATTTACAGAGAGATAGCACATATATGTATTGCTGAATAAGGAATTATAGGAAGGAAACACTAGAAATTATGCAATGGATGCACTGGATAGTATTATGAGAAGAAGTAGTAGAGGGATAAAGGGGTGTTAGGGATAAGAGTTGAGAGGAAAAATATGTGAAGAATGGGGAAAACGTTTAGGTGGGGGGAGAGTGGAGAAAGAAAAGGTTAAACAGGAGTGATAGAGCAGAGTGGAACTCTGAGAAAGTAGGTAGTTTAATATTTAGGTTTATTGAAGCAGGGAGAGAGGTATAGGTGTGAGAATGAGAATGTAAGGGTGGTGGCAGAATCAGCCAGGGGACGTGCATGTGCAGTGCCAGATTACAGTCAGGCTGTAATGCCAGACATTCAAGTTTCACACCTCATATCCTTCAGTAAATGCATTCTAGGGCAAAAGCTGTTAATAAGACTGAGAGGTATACCTAACCTGTCCTGTCCATCTCCCTTGTATGATACAACATGCTGCAGGTGATATTCTCCATATATATTCAAAAACACTACTGTACAGACTTATCAGTTAGTCTAGTGGGCAAATGCAGGGGGTTCTTGTGGCAAAGGTGTGCTATTCAAATCCCTTTTCCTTCATAGGATCATAGGATCATAGGAGGTTACTAGGCTAATGGCCTTGGTGCCCCTATAAGCCTAGCCAAGAGTTTATCCCCAAAAAGAAACCTCAGTCAGCACCCATCACCCTGTCAGTGAAGAACATAGGTAGAACCCCTGGGACAGATCTGTAGTTTCCCATCCAGTCATCAAGGTTGCTCTTGAAGAAGGTCAGCGAGGTGCTCTGTTTGACATGTATGCTAAGTCTATTCCAGAGATGGGGCAGCCTCTGGGAGACAAGCCTGTCTATCCAGCAGGTTTTTTTGATGTCACATATTAGATTCAGGCCTTTCAAGTGGGTAATGCATGAGGAGTTAGACTTACAGATATGGAGAACTAGGGAAGGGTCCGAGACTGCCTTGTAGGCAAGACGCAGATTATCCCTGAGCAAGCTGTACGATACCGAATAGAGTGATAATAATTTGAGCCTGTCTGCATAGGACAGGTATTGGAGGCCACTGATTCTCTTTGTGAGGTATTTCAGTAACCTTTCCAGTTGGTGCAGATGTTTGGAAAGGTACATACCAAACGGGACGTTATACTCAATTATTGGTCTAATGAGGGAGGAGTATAGAGAGGTAATAGCCTCCTTTTTTCTGGATCTATTTTTGTTTTATTTTTTTTTTTCAGTTAAATATTTTTATAATAAATCCCTGTTATCTAGTGGTATTGCAGAAGACTAATATCCTTTGTTAAAGATGGGATGGTACTTGGTTTGAAGTCGGAACATGCTACTTATCCCTGGTTCCTTGCACATTTTTTAAGGTACACCATTTTGGGTACCTTGGTGTCTAGTGCCCCTCCTGCTGCCAATCCCAGCAGTGTATAAGTGCTGCTCAAGCATTAGTAAAGAGTCATCCTTGTCAGCTACTGGTTCCCCTACCCAATTTTGCAGATGCTACCCATTAGTCTAGAGGTATGTGGAGGTATGACAGCCACCCCAACCCACCCACACACATGCATATATATATACACACAGGGTCTATATTAGATAAACGAAAGTTTATCTACTCAAACTCTCACATGAGCGAAAATTGAGGAACTCGAAACCGCAATTGTGAGATCGCGATACAGTGAAGATGGGAATATTTGCCCTTTCCTCACTGAAATGCGATCTCGGAGTTGGAATATATATTTAGTGGGGGGTGTGGGGGGGGTGCAGCCCCCCACAATTGCAGTTTTGAGTACCTGGATTTTCGCTCATGTGAGCGTTTGGTTAAATAAACTTTCGTTTATCTAATATAGACCCTACACACACACCCACACACACACACACACACACACACACACACACACACACACACACACACACACACACACACACACACACACACACACACACAAACACACACTCACACATGCAGCCCCTCACATACCATAGCACTCATACCTTTTCACCCTATCTTACCAGTAAACTCCCTAGCACTTACCTCTACCAAGATGGATGAACACAGCCACTGCCAAGAGGTGCAAGGAGTAACTGTGCTACTCTACACAGCTGAACAATTCTGTGATTCACACAGCCTGTAGATAGATGCCTTTGTGGAGGAAGTTCCAGGGATGAGAGCATGTGGCCAGTTAGTATACACCTCTCTCCAGGACTGCCTCATTAACATGTAGCATGATTGCAGAGACAGCACCTTGGTAGGGCTGTTTGTGAATTCAAAAAGTTCCTTTGAGGTATATATATTATGTACACCTTATGGGTAACCTTTATGCGTTTCTAAGGTGTCTCAAGCCCATAATGTGGATTCTTTTCATGTACAACAAACTATGCAGAAATAAATGAGGGTGTAATAAACAGCACCATCGGTTAGGAACACAAATGCTGAAAATGCATAAGAACTAGTACCATTTTTCTCAGTCTGAAAATGTCTCAGCTGCAGTTCTGCAATCTGCCAAATAATTAAAAGGAGAAAGCAGACATACAACCAAGAAAGGCTGATCTTATAAATTATGTGGGGATGTATGATGCTTATGGTCTGCTGTCCACTCAAAGCAACAATTCTTAATGCTTCCAGATCCCCTCTTTACTATCACAACATGGGATAAGTCTTACAATACCCAAGGCCACAGCATCTTCCGTTTTACTGTAACAAAAAGTTACCCCAGAAAAGTTGTACAGGCAGTACCAGTTACCAAATATGGATGTTAGATTCCTTTAAAGGTCTGCATAAATGCAAGTCAATTTGGTCTAAATAGAAGTTATAAAGCAAAAATGGCTGCACAAATAGCCACCAAATGTCTGTCACTATTGTTTGTTTGCAGCAAAGAATTTGCACCTCAACACTTAAGATTTCAGACTTGTATTATACGTGAGCATCACATACAAGCTGATGTGATGTGATGTGACTGCAGCTGTAGGTAAATGGGCCACATTTCCCTGAGATGGAGTGATTTCAGAGTTGATTATATTAAGCAGGAAGGTGTCGGGTATGTAGCCCTCTTCAGGGGAGTTGATGAGCTTTGACCTTACACCTTATTTTGTTTTCTTGTTATTCAGTTGATACCACAATTCAACTGCTTTGCATATGAGTGAGTAATCAATAGCACTTTATGTAATTCAGATTATGCCTGAAGATTTCAAATGTTCAGTTTTCCAAAAGGTTCTCTTTACAGCAGTTACTGGACATTAAAATGTCCTCCCCTTTTTTCCCCAGTTGCAGCTGTGCTCAGAGCAGCTGCCAGATTAATATAAATATTTCCATTTTTGAGAAATATTTTAAAGCTGAACATCTTCTCATGAACCTAGAAGTCTAAATTAAACACTTAAAAATATGCAAATTCCAAAAACATAGTATATTAAAACATACTGGTGAGTACTTTCATATTGCAGAATAGCTCTTCATCATACACCTAGTGGTTATAAAACGTGATTCTCAAGTCCTTGCAAAATGGGTTTACAATTTGGAAAATTGACTCAGATACTGACCACACATCAATGCTAAGCAATCTGATCCAGAGGTCATTACCTGTACCTACTGCTAACTTAGCAATAAAAGACTTCTGAAATATTATAATTTGAGTATAGCCTCCTACTAAAACTGTTTCAGGAGATTCAGGCTGTAAACAGGTATTCTCTGTACCAGATGACTTAGGTTATTCTTTTCAGGAGGAATTCTGCAGAGTAGCATGATGTAAGAGATCTTGAACAGGAAAAAGCCCTCCATCGTTATGCCCACACATTAGCCCCAGGCACTGATATCTATGGGCATAGTCACATTCCTTCCTAAATACTTGCAGTGGTAACATGAGTGGTGGGCTGTGACCTTGATTGACTAAGGAATCAGAATATGTCATCTGAAATGACAGTTCTGTATCACTAATGATCCATGTGCTGCTCAATTTGGGCACAAAATATAAAATCCAGCCTGGTTATGAACTGCAAAGATGAAAATTGCATGCCTTTTTGAGACATGATTTAAAGGTGCCTTTTAGGCATTCCTTAATTCATCAGTTTAAATATTGGATCTCTATCACAGTCTTATATCAGGAAGTGGCAACAGCTAGAGCTGATAAACCAGTTCTTTTGTAAAATATACAGTCAAATCCTTCTGAACAGGATGCAGTGATGAGATATCTAGTTTACTGTGGATGTTGGAATTGTCAAAACATACTTTCCTCTCCCAGTGGACTCAGATTAGAATTGCTACTGCACTGCAGGATTCAAACTGCTCAGCTACTACAAAGTACGCTATAAAGGCCATTGTAAAAGTTCAGGTGGTTGTTAGGTACCACTCAACACTGCAGCAAAACTTGTGACACACAGAAGTTAACCTAGTTACAGAAAGCAGAATGGTCATCTTTAACAGCAAATACATTTGCATACCTTAGCTGCTCAACTGTAGCAAGAAATTTACAAGCACGCACACTACATGCACACAGACACAGACACATACAGACAAACACTCACACACATTTATTTATCCTAAAGTAAACTTTAGATAGATGGTATAATATAACCTGTATGATACATTGTGCACATATTTTTGTAAATGCTGCTAGATAAAAACTAAAATGAAAGTTGAGATACTCTACACAGAAATTATAAATGCTTTCACAGCCCAAAAGATACCAGCCTCTGGTTTATGTGGTACTTTAAATATCTTTTTTGTGAAATTAGTGAACCTGGTTTATGGCTCAGGTTTCACCATTCAAGGTAGTTCATAGGTTCATAGGTAGGTACTAGGCTGTCAGCCCAAGGGCCTAAGTAAGCCTAGCCAACAAGGTTCCTGGCTTATGCCACCCAAAAATTTTATTTTCTTGTGCCCCTGTCGAGCAGAGCCACAGAAGTGATCCCCAGGGTTTATTTCCTATTTCCCATCCACTCATCAAGATTTTTCTTGAAGAGTGCTAATGAGGAACTTTGCTTGACATAGATGGGTAGCTTGTTCTAGAGTATGGGAAGTCTCTGGTACAGGAATCTATCCCTCTAGCATGTCCTGTTTATTGTGGTGACAAGGTTTAGGTCCCTAGAGCATGTAGCTCGGAGGGATTAGGATTTCTTTAGGTGTAGCATGTCCAACAGCTCTGGGTTTGACATAGCTTTATATGTTAGGCAGGGATCACCTCAGAGTAGGCGATATGCTACGGAGTAAAGCTGGAGTTTTTTGAGACGGTCAGTGTAGGGCACCTGTTTGAGGCCAGTAATCCTCTTTGTGAGGTACTTCTGTGGCCTTTCCAGCTGCTGCAGATGTCTTGTGAGGTACATTCCAAAAGGGGCATTGTACTCTATGATGGGTCTGAGTATCGAGTGGAGGGGAACAATGACCTCTTTTGTCCTGGATGAGAACCCTTTTGTGATGAGGTGTGCCACGTAGAAGGATTTCCTGACTACTATAGCGATGTGATTATCAAAGGAGAGACTACTGTCCACCTGGGTCCCAAGTCTCTTACCACACATTCAGAGTGGTAGTTCATGGGTACAGAGTTTTTGCCAAAGGGGATGACAATGCACTTTTTGGCATTGAGCTTGAGGCCATGGATCTGACATCAGGTATCTGTCCCATTGAGGCCCTTCTGTAGGATGTCCACATCATTTGGGGACTCGACTATGGCTCCTAGTTTGCAGTCATCTGTGAACTTCATTTGCCAAAGGCCTTCTGTGTTAGCCTGTACTTCAGAGAAGTAGATACCAAACAGGAGAGGTCCCAGGACTGAACCCTGTGGTATTCCACTTGTCAGTGGTTTGAAGTCAGATTTGGAGTCTGCAACTTTTACAGTGTGGACTCTGTCAGTGAGCCAGTTGGCAACCCATCTTGTGACACAGAGATTTATACCTAGTTTAGTGAGTTTAGCTATAATTCCAGAAAGGGGTATGGTGTCAAAAGCCTTGGCAAGGTCAAGATAGGCTGTGTGAACCACCTTACCCTTGTCTACAGCTTTGGTGACTGCCTCAAAGAAGTCGATTAGGTTCAGAAGGCATGATCTGCCTTTCACAAGCCCGAACTGGGTGGGGTCCAGAGTTTGGAGGTTACCAATGTCTTGGTACGTTCCATGTCCTTACAGACCAGGCTCGTCAGGCTAATAGGGAGATAGTTTCCGAGATCAGTGGTGGCTCCCCCTTTGTGAAGAGGGATAACTGTTGCTGTGCTCCATTCAGTGGGCACAAAGCCTGATGTGAGGCTATGACTGAACATGGTGCTTAGGTGAGGAACCAGTTCATTCTGAAGTTCATATAAAACGCTGCCTGGGATGTTGTCTGGTCCCATGGATGCTGTGTTTTTGGCTTTAGAGAGTGCAACTTTTACCTTCATAGTTGTGATTACAGGGACTCTGCATTCTTCCTGTATAAATATGGGCCCTTTAGGGGGTGAGAGGGGGGGGTAAAGTTAGCACTGAACCTATCTGCCAGGATGTTGGGAATATCAGTCAGTTCTGTAATTTTCATGCTATTGAGCTGTAGCTCAGAGCAGATCTGGGTGTTGCCACTGAGATTATTGACATAGCTATAGAATGCTTTGTGGTTGCTACTAGAATGAGTGGCAATTTTATTTTTCATAGCCAGCTTTCGAGGATCTTATAAGGGATCTCAGCTTCTTACTGAGGCTGATCAGGGAGCTCCTCCACTCATGGGATTTTACTCTCTTTTGCAACAGTTTCTTCCTTCTATTGTAGTTTGTTTATGGCAGGGGACCACCAGATTGGCTTCTTTTTTTTTGGAGGAGAGCATCTTGGTTCTGTTTGGAATAGCATGATCCATGCACTCATGTAAGTGCTTATAGAGTGCATTTGTGTAGGGTTCAGTAGTCGTAACTGTATTGTCCATCTGCATAGGTGTCATGATGTTTGCCACTTCTGTCTTAAGAAGCATGCAGTCGGCTTTGGAAAAATTTTTGCCATGGCTTCCTTAATGGGGGGTGGGGGCGGAATGTGTATATCTAGGATAATTAGCTTATGGTCGGATCTGACCAACGAGTAGTTGACTTCAGGTGTGGAATACCAGTCACTCATGTTGGTAATGACTAAGTCTAGGATATTGTTGCCCCTGGTGGGGGTGTGGATAAGTTGATCCAGGGCATTGGAATTTATGAATTCCAGAAAGCGTTGAGCGAAGGAGTTGGTACATGAGTAGTTTTAAACTTACTACATGCCGATACAAGATAAAGTGAAGAAAAGCAATTTTCTGATGTAAAACAAATCATCGTCAGAAAAAAAACAAATAGCTTTTATTACAACAAGCAGAGCTTTCAGTCAAACAACCTTCTTCAATGCTAAACATCATACTATATTTTCTCATTCATTGAAAAGGAGCAGAGCAGATGCAATGTGACCACAGCCATCCAATCACAAAGTACCCTTAATTAAGTACTTATACACACATAAATTACATAAATACACTACAATCTTATAAAATATTATAAATTATACTGTTGCATCCTAACAAGGACAGGCTTAATACTAATTTTGTTGTTTATACCTGGTTCACTATCTGCACAAAGCCTAAGTATCCACTCATATTCTTTGGTGGGGACTTAAACAATTGTTTAGAAAATAAAGAATATGAATGGATTCTTAGGCTTTGATACTAAGGCCTGTCCTTGTTGGGATGCAACGGTATAATGTATAATATTTTATAAGATTGTAGTGTATTTATATAATTTATTTGTTTATAAGTACTTAATTAAGGGTACTTCGTGATTGGATGGCTGTGGTCACATTTTATCTGCTTTCCTCCTTTTAAATGAATGAGAAAATATAGTATGATGTTTAGCATTGAAGAAGGTTGTTTGACCGAAAGCTCTGCTTGTTGTAATAAAAGCTACTTGTTTTTTCTGACAATGATTTGTTTTACTTGAGTAGTTTTCCCAGTTAATGGTGGGGTAGTTGAAATTGCCCATTATTAGGGTGTTTGGTTGAACCCTAATATTTTCCAGTATATCAAGAAAAGACAAGTGGGAATCCTGGGGCATGGTGGGGGATCTATAGCAAGCTACAATTTGGATTGCAGTTTTGCCCAGAGTTAGTTGTATTTGGATAACCTCGGATCCATTATGCTGAGCAACTAGCCTGGAGGTGTGGATATCCTTAATGAATATGGACACACCTCCTCCTTTCGTGTTCTGCTCCAGGTTAGGTGGCCGAAAAGTTTGGTATGAGTTATAGCCTGGTAATTCAGGGGTGCTTTCTGGAGCCTTGAACCAGGTCTCAGTCACTGCACAGATATCGATGTTCTCCATTTTAAGGAGTGCCACGAGGGAGTGCATTTTGAGATTTAGACTTCTAGCACTGACTAGCATTACTCTCAGTTTTTCCTTGCCTGTTCCTGTTACGGTGGTGAATTTGTCGTTTAAACCTTGCCTAAAAAATGGCACTATAGGAGTGGCAAGAGCCTTAGCTAGTATCTGGAATCCCAGGGGTGACAGGTGCAGGCCATCTCTGGCAAAGCATCATGGTCTGTCGATCATGTCATCCCAGGCAGACAGATACTGGATTCCTTTAGAATGACACCAGAAGCTTAGCCAATTGTTGAAGTAAATCATTTTGTCCTTGTACTGTGGTATCATTCTGGGCAATGGCAGGATGCTACTCAGGGCTAAAGTCATACCTGCCTGGGCTACAAGATCAGAGAGCTCTTCCGTGTCTCTTTTCATGTAGTCCAGGGAGGTACATTTCAGGACATTCACATCAACATGGACAATGACAGAGTCATATTTGTACTTGTTGTGGAGTGACCTGAGTGCATGGGTTATGTGGCGGATCCTGGCACCCGACAGGCAGCTGACAGTAACCTTCTCCTTGTTTAGCCTGGTGAGTGGGACATCAGTATGCCTGACTGTAGAGCCACCTATGACTAGTGTGTTGGGTACATTGTTTTGCCTTATGGGCTGTGATTGAGTGGCACACTGAGTCTGTGGGCTATGTGTCATTTGGGTTGTGTTGGGGGGGGTGGAGGTTGCTTGCATTTCTGCTTTGGAGGTCTCTGTTGCTTGAACAGATTATTATTGAGAGCCTCCACAAATGTTGTTGTGTTTCTATGTGTGGATTTTGGTGGTGTAGGTTTAGTGGGATTATGTAATGAGTGTGGTGTGGTGCAAGTGTTTACCTTCTCCTCTTGACTGTCAAGTTGAGTCTTGGTTGGAGAGAACTTTACCTCCAGTTTGGCTAGATAAGTGCATCTCTCACAGGTTATAGTGTTGAGTAGTAGGAGGAGAGGGTTGTCTGTGTACATGAGGCAATTGCTACATTGCCCCAAGATACCCAGATTCATCAGATAAACAGGAGAGAACACAGGGAGCTAACCCATGGACATGCCTGAATAAAAAAAAATGTTCCTCTTGACAAGTGAGGAAAGTGAGTACAAGAGCTGTTTTTCTCTAAGCAACTGAGGAAATTAAGTACAAAACCTGTTTTCCTCTAGGTAATGAGGAAGGTTGACTGCTATAGTAATTTGTAGCTTATTTAGTGCTTACAACAAGTTCTGAACAAGTGCTGAGCATGAATAAGCAAATTCAAGTGCTAAAACTAAGAATCTGTATCTGAACTAGACTAGTTACAGGAAAGAAACAAAGTGCAAATGCGGGCTTTTAAATCAGAAAGTTGAGAGATATGGAAAACCTGCCCATACAGCCAATAACTACAGTTTCTGGGCCAGAACCACTCCTTATGTGGTAGATAGGCTACCTAGTTATTACCACTCCCACTGATAAGTTAGAAGACTTCCCTCCAACACTGAACGGCTTGGGGACCTCAGGAGCTAACAGACAGTCTTGGATATAGCAAATCTGTATCTGGGCTAGACTAGTTACAGGAAGGGGGGAACAATGCAAATGCGGGCTTTTAAATCAGGAAGTTGAGAATGATGGAAAAACTGCCCAAATGGCCAATAACTACAATTTCTGAGCCAGAAACCACTCCTTATGTGGTAGATAAGTTACCTAGTGCTTACCACTCCCACTGATAAGCTAGCACATGTGTGTGTGTGTGTGTGTGTGTGTGTGTGTGTGTGTGTGTGTGTGTGTGTGTGTGTGTGTGTGTGTGTGTGTGTGTGTGGTGTGTGTGTTATGTATACACACTTACACATATGCTGATGCATGCATATTAAATTAATTGATTTATTGATTTATTAACAACAATATGTATACTGATCTTGTCATGATGATGCATGGTGATGCAGACAACTCTGGTATCAGTAACAATAACTTACTTTTAACTAACCTTTTGTTATTTTTAATATTGTTTAATGGGATTGGGAATTGTATCACTTAAATATAAACTGACCAGTAATCTTTTCTTCTCCAAAATTTCTCCCTCATAATTTGCTCAGCACACAGTGGATGGTTACACATATAGGTTCATAGGTTCATAAGTGTTTACTAGGCTAACGACCACAAGGGCCTTTTTTAGGCCCAGCCATGCATCCCAAATCTCTGACAAGTTCTGATAACCTTGATAAGTGTAACCTTGGGCCTGGGAGATGAACCATTTACAGGTTACCTGTGTTCAGTAGAGACATAGCTGCCAAACCAGGGATGAATTTCCAGTTTCCCATCCAATTGTCCAAGTTGCACTTGAATTGGGTTAGGGAGGAACTTGGTTTCACATGGATAGGCAGCCTGTTCCAAAGACAGGGTAGTCTCTGGGATACATACCTATCTCTCCAGCAGGTCCTATTTATATCACAGGCAAGGTTTAAGTCTTTATAATGGGTAATTCTGGTACTGTTTGTTTTGTGGAGATGCAGGAGGTCCATCAGACTGGGGTCTGACAATGCCCTGTATGCCAGGCATAGATCTCCTATCAAAAGCCTGTAGGAGACAGAATACAGGGATAAGGCCTTGAGGCAGTCTGCATAGGACATTTTACTTAGGCCATGTATTCTTTTAGTGAGGAACCTCCAACCAAGTGTTGGATCTTGGATGTGCCCGGTAAGGTACATACCTAAGGGGGCATTGTATTCAATGATAGGTCTGATGAATGTCGAATACAGTGGAACAATGACTTCCTTGGATTTAGATGTCATACCTTTGTTTATAAATTGCGCAACATAGAATGATTCCCTCACCACTGTAGACATGTGATGGTCAAAGGCTAGATTACTATCGATGTGTGTCCCTAAGTCCCTGACTACTGGGTCAACTCTAACGGGTGTGTTGTCAATATGATAGTTACCAGGGATACATGACTTCCCAAAGGATACTATTATGCATTTCTTGGCATTTAGTTTTAGTCCATGGCTCTGACATCAGTTGTTTGTGTCAGCCCCTTCTGGAGAGCATTTGTGTCAGTGTGAGATTCAATGACAGCTCCTAATTTGAAATCATCTGCAAATTTATTCAGCCAGAGACCAATGCCATTAGCCTTGACTTCCGAGAAGTAAATGCCAAAAAGGTGTGGTCCAAGAACTGATCCCTGAGAGGACTCCACTTGTGACTGGTCTTTTTGTAGATGTCGACTCCCCAGTTCTAACTTCCTGGATCCTGTCTGTGAACCAGTTGGCTATCCATCGGGTGACATACAGGTTTGTACCTAACCTCTTGAGTTTGACAACAATGCCCGAGTGGGATATTGTGTCAAATGTCTTGGCCAGGTCAAAGTAGGCAGAATGAATGATTTTGCCCATAATCATTGCTTTGGTGACCTTCTCGAAGAAGTCCACCAGGTTGAGTAGACATGATCTGCCCTTGACGAAACCAAACTGGGTTGGGTCCAGTGTCTAGAGGTTTGCTATATCTCTGTTAATCATCTCCATGATCATTCCATAGCTTTACATATAAAACTAGTAAGATTTATGGGTCTGTAGTTTCCAGGGTCTGTAGATGGCCCACCTTTGTGCAGAGGGATGACTGTTGCCTTTCTCCATTCTTGATAACATGAAGCCTGTTTGGAGTTCACAGTTAAATAGTAATTCCAGAGGCCCTGATAAGTCATGTTTCATGCTATTTAGAAGACATCCTGGAATACTGTCTGGGCCCATTGATGCAGTGTTCTTGGTCTTAGAGAGAACATTAAGGACCTGTTCCCTAGTGATAGGAGGGGGAGTTATATTTCATGATATTTCCAGAGGAAAGGTTGAGGGGGAGAGAGAGAGGTAAAATTGGAGCTGGATTTATCATCCAGGAGGTTTTCTATATCTTCTGACTCAGTATAGGTGGTTCAATTTACAATGAGCTCTGCACACAATTGTGTATTGCCTTTGAGGTTGTGGACATAGCTAAAGAATGGTTTGTGGATGTCCTTGGCCTGGGCGGCCAAACTTTCTTCAAATTTGGTTTTGTTAGACTTTATTTTTCCTCCGAGTTGTTTGTTTAGTTTGATGAGAGTGCTTTTATCCTGCTGGGTGCTCCACCTCCTAATTTTTGCCATATTATTCTTCCTCCTGTTATACAGCCTACTGATTTTGTGATTCCACCAGGGGTGGCTTGTTTTTTGAGTTAGTTCTGTACTTCTTCCTGGTGGGTACAGCTACCTATATGCAGCTACTAACATGCTTGAACAGGGTTTCTGTGTACAGTTCTCCATAGGCAACAGTGTTATCAGGGTTTATGGGAGCTTGAGATTTTGCCAGGTTCTCACTTAAGAGCAGGAGATTAGCCTTAGAATAGTTTCTGAATATTCCAGGTTTAGCTGGGGGCCAGGTTTTATTTTGCAAAGGAGACCATTTTCTGGTCTGACCTTATCAGGGGAGGCATTACAGTAGGGGGTGTGCAGCAGTCTCCAATATTACTGAGGACCAGATTCAGTATGGTTGCACTCCTGGTTGGTGTATTGACTATCTGGTCCAGGGAGTTTGTGTTTACAAAATCCAGGAATATCTGTGATTGTATGTTTGGTGTTGTACAGGATTCACAGTTAATAGTGGGGTAATTAGTCACCCATGAATATGATATTGGGTTGGATAGTTTGTGTCTCTAATAAGTTTAAATACAAGGTGTGGGTTTCTTGGGTCATAGAGGAAGACCTATAGCTTGCAAGGAAGTGGTATTGGATTTTGCCTATGGTGATTTGAACATGTAGTAGCTCAAGTGCATTGTCTTGTTTGACCAGCCCTGAAGTATATTTATTTTTGTTGTAAATAGAGACACCTCCACCTTTGGTCCCTGTCTGTGAAGTAACAGGCCTAAATGTGTGGAAGACATTATAACCTTGCACTGTTGGTGTGCTCTCCATAGCTTTAAACCATGTCTCATTGACCACACAGGCATCAGCATTTGCTATGGTAAAGAGATCTTCTAGGGAGTGGAGTTTTTTACTTATACTCCTAGCATTGAGCAGTAACACCTTTAGATCTTCATGGTTTTTATTTTCTATGTCAGAAGTACTTTCAGTTTGGTATTACCCAAAAAGGAACTATGGGTGAAGGCAATGTTTTAGCTAATATTAGAAAGCCTAGAGGGGAGAGGTGCAGACCATCCCTGGCAAAGCAGCGTGGTCTGTTAACCATCTCCTTCCATGACAAATATTGCACCCCCTTAGAAAGATACCAGAAACTAAGCCAATTATTAATGTCAATCATCTTTTATTAATATTGTGGCATCATCCTTGGAGAAGGTAAAATACTGCTCAATGGTAGGCTCATACCAGCCTGAGACACATATTGTGACAGCTCCATGATATCTCTCTTCATATAGTCTAGGAAGGTATATTTCAGGTCATTTACACCCACATGGACTATGACTGAGTCATATTGGTAGTTGTGGTCCAGTGACCTGAGTGCATGCATAATCTGGTGGATCCTAGCCCCTGATAAGCAACTGGCCATAACTTTCTCCTTACTCAGCCTGGTGAGAGGGACATCAGTGTGTCTCACAATGGAGTCTCCAAAGACTAGAATGTTGGATTGTGTGGTGCCTTGCCTTATGGGCTTAGAGGTAGAGGCTCCATGAAATGTAGTTCTATGTTTTTAAGTGGCTGTTGTTTTGAAAGAGTACATTTAGAGCTGCTGAAGGTATTTATGTGTACTTCCTCTAGGAGGTCTTTGTGGTTTAGGAAGGTTACATGTACAAGCTTCAGCATATGTGGGTCAATATGTCTGCTTTGACGTGTGCGTGATGGGTGCAGCATTTGTACTACTGACAACCTTATTGACATTAGGAGTACTTTTATGTGAGAGCTTTGTCTCCAGTGACATTGTGTAAATACATCTCTCACATACCATATCACTTTGTTTGAGAATTAACTAGTTGTCAGTAAACATGAGGCAATTTCTACATTGCCTCAAAATGCCCATATCCATGAAGCCAGTAACAGAGACAGTAGGAAAATTCATATCCATGGCAACAGATCTTTTTTTTTATCAGACAGTTGGAGTGAGAATATCAATCACTGTATACTATATAGGTTCATACTAAGCTAACTGCACTTCTGGGAACTTTTGGGCCATTTTAACATAGCCAATATACTCTTCAAAGGTGAGAATCAGACCTGGTGGTTTGTATCTGTGAGATAAACACCTTAACCATTATGCCAACCCCCAACCCTGTGCCATACATGCATCATTATTAGTTTAGGTTTGGGGCTAGCAATAGCGTATCAAAATAGTTGTGCAGTTGTTATTGGCACGGAAACCTCCTAGCACTAACCTTTTTAACTTCTCTACCTTGTTCACTTCTTAGAATACTGTGTCACATGATGGATTAGGTCCATGCAGTATCTCACAATTACCTGTCAGAGTTAATAATGTCTATGAATTTCTATGATTGCTTTTGGACTGATAAAACCACCTGTTAATTTTACCCTGTCAGTTTCATCTATGGCATGTCCTAGCAAAATCTAAGCACTGCACTGTTGCTTTGAATAGCCATGCCTAAAACTAGTAGCCCAAATATAATTTAGAAATCTTAGACCACATCATTGGCTTCTTCCCCATGTTTATATGTGACATAAAAGAAATTTAGGATAAACTATTCTATCCCCAAGAACAGATCACTAAACTGGCAAAAGTAAGCTTAAACCAACAAAACCAGATGGATGACCATGTGGGTCAGCTAATGCAAGCTGACCAAATTTTCAGGGATGTGCAGTTCAAGATGGAGTGCTTGACTGCAAAACTAGAAGATATGGAGAAATTAGTATGGGAACAAACTAAGGATTGTTGATTTGCCAGGATGTATGTAAGAAGTCACTTCAAATTCCTTCCATACTGCCATCTTTCAGAAAGTACTGAAACACATATATATTCCAGTATTTAAGATCACACAGAGGATTATTATAATGAAACATAAACTGTGCAAAGGAAGATTAGATTTTAGTCAGCAATGTATTCCAATCACTGGGAATTTAGACTTGTAAGCCATGATATTAAATCTGACTGAGAATGAAAAGGCCAAAGGTTAAGGGAACACAAATGCAGGTGTTCACTACCCTCCTGCTTTGCAAGCTTAATAATAAAAAAATATTTCTCAAACATGAGGAAAATGACAAGTTTTAAAATAATATCATTTTTAAGTCTTCTAGCCCCAATTAGTATACAGGCCCAAATGATAAAGAAAAAAGAATGTTACTTCTGAGGTAATATGATAAAAAGTAAATAGTTTCCCTTCCCGTCATTAGAAAGATGGGATAACTCTCTGTTCTTGGGGATCCATGAAGAATTCACTGAAGTGATTCAAAAGCCAAACCTTCTCTATCATGGGGAATCTTAATATGAGTAAACTTAAGACTACAGCTCTCTGAAGCCAGGCCAGCAAAGTTTGCAATTATTATATTATATTAATGAAAGCTACTGCTTCTTCTCCAGGGAGACACATCCCCAGAGACCCACAAACTGAATCTACTGAAGTTCAACTTACCTTGAACAAGACAAATTATCAACTTATAGCCTGCTATGATACCCTTCATATTTCTGATGATCACATGAGATTCCTAAATACACTTGATGACCAACTTATTAATGCTTTTAAAATAGGAAATTTCAAGTAACCCTGTATAAAAAAGTAAGTCAGATAGGATGGCGGTAGCGTGGGTTACTTAACATGAAGAGCAGTACTGAGGGAGAAAGAGAGGGTACAGTTACCACAATGGGGGCACCAGGTTCAGTCTTGGCATGAGAAGAAACTTTTTTAAATTAGAGATGGTGGACTGTAGGTGAAGTGACACTTTCAAGAAGGAATATGACAAATGGTAAGAGAGAAGAGAGGTTGATATCAGCACTGGGCCTCAAAGAACAGACTAGATGGTCAAATTTGCCTTTTGTTTATATTGTGCAAAGTTTGTTAGGATGATGAACTAGATTTCTAGCACCTGATCCATTATGTTCACATACAGTAGAATTCTATAGGATGTAGTACAGCATAGCCCACTTTCAGACCACTTTAACATTTTCTTTACTGGTGTCATCAGCTACCCTTTTGCTCTTACTGATTGTATAATTTGTTCAAATTTTTTTTACTATTTTCAATCAACATCCGACACTCAGAACTGCCATTTTTTGAAGATCTCACTTCATCTTGGACCTCACCATTCATAGGTTTGTCACAGTCACTTCCAACATGTACTGTAACACTTAAACTGCTATTTTACACTCCCTATTCCACTGTTTTTGTTTCTCTGCAGCCTAATTTGTATTTGCTCATATTTGGTCAAACATTGCATTGTTCCTCTGATAGGATAGTATACATATTTTAGTGTTGCTGTTAACTGTTTCATCTCAGTCTATAAACAAGTCTGAGCAAATTTTCTGAAGTGTTAACTTGCACAGCATTATTAACATACATACGTTAGAAGCATATTTTGCCTTTTCTGTATATGTTCACATTTTAAAGTTTAAGATATTCATATTTCAGGTATTCTGCACCATGCATGACTCCTTTTTCCTGCAATTTTGGGTTTTCTTTGGTTTATAGCTCCTTATACACTACACTGCAATCGACCTCTTCCCTAATTAATTCAAGTACCAAGATGTCCTGTGTCACTCTTTGTACAATGTTGTTGGTGGAAGGGACTCCTCTTTAAAACTTCCCAGATTTCCCCATTTCTGAAATGTCACCTTAAATTGACTTCAAAACAGACTAGATAATGTGGGTAGGAAAGTGCAGATCAGTACATCTAAGTTGTTATACTTTGGTCATTCTTTCATCCGTGCCAAGTCCCTTCTCATCCTGCTGCTTGTGCCTTTTGCTTTCCAGTTTTACTGTGGCACCATTCATGAGGACCACTCACAATAATTAAGTCTGTTCAGTAGCTCATGAGCATATTATTTTCATTGCTGAGTCTGTTATATTATTGCCATTATTGTGCCACCTCTGTGACATATACAAGCAGCTTGGGAATTCTCTGCACTGCCCAGCACTGCTGGAAATGGTTTCATTCAGTAAACTGTGGGATACATGTTTACGTATGTTTCACAATCAGCTGCATGTCACTAGCACCAGTGGTTGGTATAATGGGCAGAGAAGAGAGTATTCAGATCAGTTATATCTGCAGCTGAAAGAGCAGGATGGCAACAGACATATCATCAGGAAGGACTGAAAAACAGATGCTTTACCATTAGACAAGATCTAGACAATAATATCACCAGGAAGGGTTCAAAAGCCAGCTGCTTTATCTTTAGATAATAAGCTGTCTGCTTTACCCTTAGATAATATCAAACACTCTCTTCTTATATTCATGGTACAACAGTTGTCTACATGCTCTGATTCTAAGACAAGTGTATAGTTAGATCCAGTTGCAGTACAACATTTCATGGCTGCATTACTCCGGCTTTTCATGACTTTATTCTTGAGATAACTGCCAAAATAATGTTATTTACAATGCTCCTTCATGCCATGAAGTGCTCTGTAACACAAGATTGGCTTGGTATTTCTGACTCAATATTTGTTTGTATTCCTCTGTTGGGGTGATGAAAAATTAACAATAAAAGTGCAATCATTATTCAAACTGAATGCATAGTAATAAATGAAATATCTCCTATTTTTTATGAAGTGAATTATAATAAACATTTATTTGACTAAATCTTGCATTTGTACCACAGCTTGCCAAGCTCTTTGATTGTCTTTATTGCATTTATTTGACTTAATCTTGCATTTGTACCATAGCTTGCCAATCTCTTTGATTGTCTTTATTGTAGCACTGCGCAGCTCTAGCAACCAAAATTCTGGTGCATTTGAACCTGTAATTAGGGAGGTGAACATTTTTCCTGGTATAAGTATACTGACAATTTATGTTGTGGAAAAGATAAATCCCAGAACCATGTTTTCTTACCACTTCTGCTATTTACATGTGCTTGTAAAGATGATGTAACGGTGGAATGCCGGTGTAAAAACTTGGAATGTTGGCATAAGTAACACTATAGAAGTTTTATTTGTGTTGCTTGACTTTGAAAATCATTTAATGGGAGAGCAGCAGCTAAGAGCAAATGGAAGAAAGTATCAAAAGAAAGGCAGGCAGAATGTATGCAGAAATAGAGCACGATTAAAGTAATAAAAGACTGAAACTATTTCAATTTTCTTCTACATAGTGATGCGTCAGATGTTCTGGAAACACTGGCAACAACACATTACATTGTGACTTAATATAAGATGTACAGCAATAAACATTTCAAGTACAACAGAATTAATACAAATTGAAGAATTTCCTAGGACAATACATGATATCTATGTATGTATATTAAAATAATCAGTACAGTAAACTCTGTTAACCAGCACCCATGGGGAATGGTAGATGCCGGATAACTGTAGTTTCTGGTTGCTTGAGAGTTACTATTAAAAATAGACTTGACTAATACTGTACCCTATACTATTTGTTTGGTTTGACTTATTTTCAGATTGGGCAGAGAAAGGGAATTTATTCCTATCTTCCTTTTTAAAATTCTAAAACTCTAAAAATGTAAGGTATGTTTCCATGGGGGGGGGATACAAAGTGCAATACATGAAAACTGTACTCTCTTTATTTTTTTTTGTTGGTTGCTTAAGAGTGCTGGTTGCTTGCGTTTGGTTAACTGAGAGTTTACTGTAATACTGAAGGCAGATACCTGCATTGAAAATGTGTTAAAAATTTCTTCTTTTTTTTCATCTTATCTCTAATAAAGTGAATAAATAATTTCTTTTTTGCAGACTGTAACAGCTATAATTTAGTGCATGTAGTGTTCTCTACCATATACTGTGTCTGCTATGCAGGTAATGTAAACTGAAAGGTGATCAAACATTTGATGTGAAGTGGTGAAATAATAATGCACTCTAAAACATATTTTGGGCACAACACACATACTTTTAAATTAATAATATTGGAATCATTGCTTCCTAGAGGGCATGCTGGTGTAAATCTTTTCCCTGAGTTTTAGCCATTGACAAAGGAACAACCTCTCATTTTAATGAAAATAAGTGAGGGTGATAATCTTTTTTCTTCCTACAGGGAAAATGCCCCTGCTCAACTATTTTACTTTATACCCAACAACAATGTCACACTTACTTGGGGAAGGGGAAAAACAGAACATTGCTATGGCTCATTTTTATTAAAATTAGCTTTTTCTCCTTTTCAGCTAACTCCTCAGGACAGCCCATTGCTATAGCAACGAAATATACTGTGCATAAACAGATTGTTATTTTAAGGGCAGATTCAGAAGTTGTTTTGAATGGTAGCTGCTTCTTCAAGACAGCATTAAAGCTTAGACATTGAAAACACTGGTTTTAAAGTGAATTTAATTTTAAGAGTTTTTAAATAAATCTAATTTATATACACTCTATACATATCATTAGTTGCCCTTTTAGGGAAATCATATCAGCACTGTTGTGCAAGCTTTAAATGTTAATTGGTAAGTTTCTTGTATATTAATTGTTAAATGCTTTAAATGATAACTTTTTGTGCTGCTACCATTTCATTGTCTTTTCAGAACACATGAGAAAGAGCATTGTTTTACAACAGTGCCCCCTCCCGATTTGCAGTAGCAAGGTCCGCCCAAACCCCACCCAAGACCCAGCACATGGTGATTTTATTTCTATATCATCGAATAAACTGATGTTTTGTTTGCAGGAATATTCATCCGGGATTGCTGGCATGTGGAAAGCCTCATGTACACAAGGTACAGCAGTTGATACTGACCTCAGATTGTTTGCTTTTTAAATGGTCCTTCAGAGCAATCAGCTCAGTATTCACCTATAATGAAAAAGTGTCCACTTTAGTGTATAATCAGAACTGGAACTCTGCAATTGGGCTAATCAATGGTCCTTTATATAGAGAAGCCTTCTACAGCAATACAAGTTTTTTTCATCCAGCTTCTGACTGTAGTGATCCTTTAAACATGGTATTCTTGCACAATACTGATGTCCCCCTAGCACCAACCAACTGTATCCCTACTGCCAAGTCTAGTGTCTGGCTAATCAAATATTTTCTTTCCTGCTATGATTTCTGAGGAACAATGAATGGTGATGATGACGAAAATGATGACAATGAAACACCTTGTTTTCCACTCCAGAAATTATTTCCATTCATTTATACTCTAAGCTTCTGTGATCTCTGGTCAGGGTGTCAGTAATCACATTCCAACTAGCAGATCATGTTATTTGTCAATACTAATCTATTTTCAGCTCCAGAAATTGGGTATCTAAGGGACAAAGTTCATGAAATGTAAGCAGAGGAATATAGTTTCATGCCTGCTGGTGCTACAGAAAAACTGATCTATCAGCATAACATATATTTCAATGCTATTTAACTTGCCTGCTCTTATTTAGACACATACTTTAAACATATTAAACCCAATCGAACAAGCCTAATTAGGGAATTGTTTGGTCTGTGATTACTAACATCAGAAGGAGAACCTTGGGCCTTATATTATTATTCCTGTCGGTTTTGGTGAGACAACTTTTGGTTCCATGTGCATTATTACGCTGGAATAACGTACACATTCAATAACTGTATGTATGGACATTTCATTTATCTTTTGGAGAATCTCAGTTCATTACCAGAATAGCGTACGCACTCATAGAGTACCACCAGCTATTTTTTGAGTGCAAACTGTTCATTTTTTATATGGATGTATTTTTTCCGTTTATGTGAACATGGAAAGTTAACGTTCCAACATATGGTGATGTTTTGGGATCTGATGTTCATGCAGGAACTATCGTTTTCGTTTTTTGGTCATCCTTCTCCGTTGATGTTACATCTTTTTGGACTGTGCTTTATTCTGACTTTGTTTTGGTAACAATACAACAAAAAGCAATATAGTTGGATTTGTTGGACATATGAATGGTGGACTCTTCTAACTGTTTTTTATATCTTTTATATTATTGCTATAGTTGCATTCTCACAGTTACATGGTTATATGGCTATATGTCACTACCATTATATACAACTATTACATGTAACTCTAACAACAGGTCAAATTGGAATATATAACATCAGCTCCTGGCCTTGGGCATTTGCTATCCTTATCAAACAGCAATATTGAGATTGTGTACTAATTTCATCCAGTATGCTTAATAACAGTACTTATTTAGACTATGAATGCATTTTGGTTATGAATACCACTTAGATAACTATATCTTTTTGGCTGTCTTTTGAATTATGTTGCTCCACATTTAAAGTGTTACACCTCAAGGAAGTTTACCATTTTCCTATATTTCCATATTAGTTATGTTCTGACTAATACTATATATAGGTGTATCTATGACTATATAGTCAAGTATTTCTATTTAACCTATATATTAGTGTGCCTATATGCATGACTGATTATTACAAAAACTTTAGCCAGAACATGCTACAACTTTTGAAGTAGGGTGTCATTTGGATATAGCATACAACGATATCCTTATTGATATATTTTAAACACTATATGCATTTCAATTGCTGTTTATATCCACATTGGATTCATTCTTTGATTTTTTATACAGTGAGGACAGCATACTATAGGTTCTGAGGCAAATTTCTTGATATTGCACATCTTTTTATTAACCCTAATAAGGGGTAACCATTTTGATACAGGGTTTATTTTTGTCTCAAACTTTTTGAGATCTCTACATAAATATTTTCTTAATGAATCTTCTGATTCAGCATTATTATTCAACCCCGTTTTTTGAAAGAATTACATGTTTTATTTGCATCTCACTTTGTGTGTATTCCTGATTTTTTAATTATTGGACCTCATTTATTCCTTACAGAATTTTTGGTGCCAATGGGTGAATCTCTACTGCATTCAGCACATTTTTGATACACGTCAAGTACTATTATTTGTGACTTGGTGGTTTGTTCAGACACTTTTCTCATTCCTTGTGATTCGAATCTCCTTTTTACCTAGCGAATTTCCTGTCTAACAACTTATAGTCATGGATCTTGGGAAATTACTATCCAGCTTATGTGCTGATAAGGATGACCTACAGGTATTCGGTATTGGTACTGGTTCCACAAATACCACTGACTTACCCATATTGGATCCAGTTGACGGTTGTGTCTCTGAATTTAATCAGCTAGGTAAACAAATTAAAACCCTAAGAACCAACATTTGGCACCACAAGCTTTTTAAGGCATACCAGGCCCAAAATATTTCACCAAGAGGATTGAGATCCAAGATTTTAATCAGGGATTGGCAAGTAGCACAGCAAGAAGCCGCTATGGCACTGGTTAACATATTAGCTTCCTTCTATGAAAGGACAGTGAATGTCAATACCTTGGATGTTGAAAAAACATGTAATAATTTGAAACAATTTGAAAATCATTCACAATTTCAAAATTGTCTGAACAAACTATCCAAGGAATTATCCACATTGGAGAATAATCTTAAAACTAAAAAACTCCACAAATTTGCTAGAGATAAAGAAGACTATAGTAGGGGTAGACAATTTGAATCTCAGAGGGGTGTGAGATTCACCCAGGGCACCAAAAATTCTACTTTTGTGCGTAAAAAGAGACCAAGATCAATTCTTAAAAAATCAGGATCTTCCAGCAATACTCTTGGTGAGGAGTCCTCCACAACAGACAATGAATCCACCAGCACTGGTGAATCACCACATATTAAAAGAGGTAGAACCATGGTTAGCCCTTTAGGGGCAGGAAACACAGGGGAGGGAGAAAGCATTGGGGTCAAAAGTCTAGAGGAACCTACAAATGTGTTAAACATCTCAAAGTACACTCTCTCATCTGATGAATATTCTCTACTTAATAAAGGTCTGGGTTTTATTCCTGGTTTCTTTATTCATGAAAGTTCACATGTATCTGACATTTTAGAGTTTTGTAGAAAAATTAATCTTAACCTATTTTTCAAACAACAGGATAACTCTGACCTCTCTCAAAGATCTACAGACTTTAGATTTCACAAATCCACATTTAATCCCCCTATGGATAAACATGTTGCAGTGTTTCAGCAGGCTGTCATTAAAGATTTACATTTCTATTCCAACAGTTCTGATAATATTAGAAATAATATATCTTACAAGGAACAACTTGCCCTTACCAGGCTCAAAAACAACAAAGATATAGTTATACTCTCTGCGGACAAAGGGGGTGCGGTCGTAGTCATGGACGCCGATTATTATCGGGATGAGGGAAATGGACAATTGTCCAACCATCATCACTACATGAAAATGAGTACAGATCCCACACCCTCTTTCCAACAAGAAATTAATGATTTTCTACAAGAAGCAGTAGAAGCTGGTATAATTTCTGAAAAAACTAAGATACATCTTACGGTCAAGGATCCAGCCAAACAATATCTTTATTTGCTTCCAAAAATTCATAAGTCTATTAACAAACCACCTGGTAGACCCATTGTATCGGGCATTGGATCTCTGACAGAACCATTATCCATGTTCCTGACTGAAAAACTAAAACCACTGTTAGCATGTATCAGAGCTCGAATTCAAGACACCACAGAATTCTTACAAATTGTCTCTGAATCTCAACTTGAACCTGGTTGGCTATTATGCACTTTGAATGTTAAATCATTATATACTAGCATTCCACATTGGGCAGGATTGATGGCTCTGGATTTTTGGCTGAACAAAGCCAATATTTATCCCCCTGGATTGAACACACTACTTGTATGTATGGCGGAACACGTTCTGACCAAAAATGTATTTTATTTCCAGCAAGATTGTTACTGGCAAATACAAGGCACGGCCATGGGGGCCTCTTTTGCACCAATTTATGCAGATCTGTACATGGGTTATATTGAAGAGCACATCATTTATGATGAATTGCATAATGTGTATTTACCGGAAATTGACATCTGGAGGAGATATTTGGATGACTGTTGGCTAGTGTGGAAAGGTGGTTCAAATTACCTTCAAGAATTCATGGAACATCTAAATGGAAATATGTGGGGGACCGAATTTACTGTGGAATATGATCTGAATGACATTCATTTTTTAGATGTCCACTTACAACGACAACCTGACCACACACTCAAAACATCTGTGTATCGCAAATTTCCACAATATAATACCCTATTACATGCCAACAGTCTCCATCCAAAACACATTATTAAGAACATTCCGAAATCTCAGTTTCTGAGAATAAAAAGAATATGTTCATCAGAACAGGATTTGAATAAGCATCATGATGATTTAGCCAATAGATTTTTGACCAGAGGATATCATTGGAATACAATGAGTTCTGCTGCACAATGGAGTAACAACAAACCCAGGGATTCATTGCTAGTTTATAATAAACAAGTTAGATCTAATAATCTAGATACATGCAGATTTGTCACTACATATGGTAGAAACAGTCATAATCTCATTAATATCATTAATACACATTGGAATATACTCAAATCTCACCCTCTTTTGGAAGGATATTTAGGAGAACGATGCTACTTTTCATACAGGAAGGGCAAAACACTTGGTTCCCATTTTTCTTATTACAAAAGGAGTGGCATGTGGGATAACTCTTGTACGCAGAGAACATTAACAGGGGACAAACTAGTTGGTACATACCCCTGTGGTCATTGCAGTTTTTGTGGTTATATATTCATAACCAAAAGTTTTACCAGTAGAAATACTGGTCATTTATATGACATAATTTTTTTTGGAAACTGCAGCTCGGACTGGATTATTTATCTAGCCACCTGTACCTGCCAGGCTTTTTATGTTGGTCAGACATCCAGACAATTTCGCATCAGGATATCAGAACATCTGGGTGATATTAGAAACTGCAGGATCACAAATGCACTATACAGACACACCATTAAGCATCCCACTGCTAAATTCTCATTCTGCATTATTGATAATATTATTGGAAACCGGGCATTTAAAACAGGATGGCATGACATTTTAAACAACAAGGAGAAAAGATGGATAGTAAAACTTGGTGGGCTTTTCTCACCGGGACTTAATGATAAAATGTGATTTATTGTTATAACATCTTATTTCAGCTCAATCGTTGATGGTTTAAACATGTGGTATTCCCATTGTAACCCAAATATGATCTATTGTTACTATAACAATTTTTTAGTGAATCTTATGACATAATGTGAGTTAAAGACCTATTGTGTTAATCTATTTTTTATTTCATACAGCCAAAATCTTCTTCATTATACTAAGGTAATATTTTGTTTTTCACCTAACAAGTATCATGACAGTTTGGTACAGTTTAAGGTAGACTATTCTTTCTGAATGTTTTGTAACCATTTATTTTTCATTTTATTAATGTTTTTTCTTTTTTGACAGGAAGTGATGTCATTCCTTCCTTGAAGGGTATATAAGGAGTATTCTCATTCTATGATTGTAACTACTGAGGAAAGCTAAATAGCTGAAACCGGTCTAGTTTCAGTGCAATAAATTATTACTTTTGGATCCATTCGTGGTGCTGGCTTATTTTTCTCATCTGGTCACATAAGCTTGGTTGCCGGGCACCAGCCGTACTTGCTAGCTTCATCTTACACTAATTAGGGAAAATGCAAGATGAAATATAATAATGTTAACACACAAAAGTCATTTTATCTTCTCACTTCTTTGCAGATGATAAATCTGCACCTTCTGATCTACAACTGCAAATATTACTTTTTTTCCCTTGGTTTTGCAGGGGCGGGCAAGCCCCCTGCAACCCCTGCTACTTAAATATACCAACTCCAAGATCGCAGTAGTTGAGAAGGGTACACAATGATTAGATAATGGATATTCATGATGTCACTGGAAAATCTGCATGGTATATCAATCATGAATCGTTGGCAGAGCACATCACAGCCACTAGGCATGTCAATCACTCTGACCATGCCCATTCCTGCATGAAACAACCGGGGGGGGGTACTGTTGTTAAACATCGCCTGAGAAAATGTCTTGTATATGAAATTTTATGTTATTTTAATGTCTTATTTAATAACGTGCTCTTTCTTCTGTGTGCACCATGCAAAACTTTATGTTGTTGCTTTACTTGTGGTTTATTAGCTCAGCATTATCGAATCAACTATTTGGACTTGTTCAATGGTAGAAATTACCTATGATAAATGATAAAGAATTTTAAGAATGATTGAGTTCAGTAGTAGATATCTGATATCTATGAATAGTGCTACTAATTATGTTTTGTGTTATTTAGATGCTGTTAACCGTGGGGGTTGACTTGTCCAGGGATCCTTTTCTGCTGTAGAGGCCATAATGGCAGCATGGGTACAAACAAATTGATGGACTATAAACTATAAAAATTGTAGCCAATAAACCATATTCAAAAGTTGCCTCCAACTTTAAGGAGATCAGTGCAAGATAGACTGAGGAATAGTTTGAAGCTGCCCATCTAATTATCTATGTTTACCTTGAAGGTAACAAGATTGCTACTCTGCAGACATGTTGTGGATATTTGCTCCAGAGAAGGGGGATATGTCAAGATATGAATCTATCACAACAATATGTCTTATTTATTTTTTGTTAAAAGATCCTTAACCACGTATTTAAGGAACCATTTGTTCTCATAAGGAGTAGAAGGTCAAAGAGGGTTATATCTTAAATGGCTTGAAATGCTATGCACAGGTCCCCATGGAGGAGTCTTTAAGAGACCAAGTAAAGGGATACACCTGCAAGTCTATCTGGACAACTGAGAGTCTTTTAGGAATCTCTGTGGTATCTCAAGTTGAGTGATATATTTTGGCAAATACATTCCAAAAGGGGTATTATGTTCAATAATGGGACTGATAAGAAATGAATACAGGAAAATTAACTTTCTCTGTATCTTGAAAATATGTCTTTGTAAACTATTGATCAGATAGCATTTCTGAATTACTATGGATAAATGATGGTCAAATAATAAGGAATCATCAAGTGTGTTAGATCCTTTATAACAGTATCTGTCTGGAGGGAGCGTTACTTATATGGTATAACATGAAAATATTTATTTACAAAAATGAAACTATGCAACATTCTTTTGTGTTTAGGTTTAGATCATTGTCCATATTACAACTGTTTATGTAATCTAGCTTATTGGAATAGTTTTTATTCAGCAGAGGAATAAACAGCAACACACAGTTTACACCTGTCTGCAAATTTTGATAACCATAGACCGAGCTTGTTGACTTGAATGTTTGAGAAATAAATGCCAAGTAGAAGAGGGCCTGACACTAAACCCTGTGGTATACCATTGGCAACTTTTTTCTTTCAGAAGTGGTATCTGTGAGTTTAACAACATGGGTTCTGTCCAAAAACTAGTTAGATATCCACTACACAGCATATGAACTGATATTCAGATTTACAAGTCTGTCAATAATACTTCGATGAGGAAAATTTCAAAAGGCTGCTTTGGCAACTTTTTCAAAGAAATTAACAAGGTTGAGGAGGCACAGTTTGCCAAAGCTAAAGTGAAGAAATTCCAGGGTTAAGAGTTTTTTAATATCCAGATTAATGATATCTGGTATAATACATTCCATATCACTAAATATGATGCTAGTGAGACTAATGGGTCAGTGTTTGGGTCAAAGTTCTGTAATGGCAGTACAGTTGGTATTTTCCAGGCTTCAGGAATGCAACCAGTAGAGAGATTTAGAATAAATATGTTAAGCAGAGAGTTCAAATTGACCATATTTTGTACTGATAATCGGGCAACCTGTTATTATCAGGTTCCATGGATGAGATGTTCTTAACTTTTGAAAGAGCTGAAAAAACTTGTTTAGTAGTAATGATAGGGGTATCTGGATCTGTGGAATTTATAGTGCAGTTATAATTGTAGGAGAAGTAAAATTGTGTTAAATTGTCAGCTAAGATATCAGTTAAATCTGAGCCAGTATTATTGTGGACTAGCTCAGAACATTGCTGGGTCTTAGCTCTTGTCTTCCTGACATAGATAAAGATTCATCATTATTTTTAGTTTTAGTCGCTATTTTAAGTCCCTATTCAACTTTGAGCTTCCTAATGGTACCCTTATACACTTTATTATTTTGATTAAGTGTGATATTAAGGTGAGTAAAATGAAGTCTCTTATAAGCACAAAGTATTTTCTTTCACTTGATATACTCCAGAATTCAATAAACTCCATGTAGACTTCAACAGAAGCCTATACTGAGTTTATGTATTTGTGTGGTGAATGCTAATTACATATTCATGTCACACACTGCATTTAAACATAAACAAATGTGGTTTCATGGCCGGCAACAGTGTTGCCAGCCAGGAAACCATGTAAAGCAACACTGATAGCAGCAGACATATAGACCTGTTTACCTATGGGCAAATTAGGTCTGCAGAATGCCACAGTGATTACCACCAGGGTAAATAATATAGCAATGTCTATGGTCCAAACACATTATAGGACAGTGTATACAGTTCAGAATATTGTGGAATACTATTTCAGGCATTCTAAACAAAAGTTGTATAAATGATCTGTAATGGTACATAGACTACCATTTAAAATAAACAGTCAGGGGAAGTGTGTGTTTATTGAACAGGGACACATAGATGATCGTAGTAATGAAAATGGGGAAAGAGGACAGCTGAAACATCACAATATACAGATGATGAGGGTATTTAAATGGAAGACAGTTGTAGCAGGAACACTAATCCTATATCAACATGGTACAGTGTGGACTGCACAATGAAAATGTATATTATATGACTGTCAGGACAAGGTGACATAATAATGGTGATGATGTCTTTGTGATATAAGCATCCTAAACGTGAATAATGGAGAGGACATCTATCAGGGATGTTATATGCAATCAGGGTTGGGTGCATATTGTGAAGCTGTGTAAACTGATTTGCCTGAATATGACTGTAATGTCAGCAGTGGTCTGCAACAGGCGGGACACAGTTACAGGCTCATGGACAACAGTAAACAGAAATGTTTACAATCATGGACAATATCAGAATAATGCCATCAGTAATCCAATATCTCTGACACAACATATGTGATTCTAAGTGATCATAGATGATTCTGCATGAATACACTTGTACAACTATTATGGCATGTCAGCAATCTATGGGTGTAATTAAGCACATCGTTCTGACAATGTAACATCTGCTGGAAGTGTTAAGAGAGACACTGCTATACCTGTATGTGACATTATGATAAATCCAGGCTAGTTAACTGGTGTGTATGGCATATATCTAGCTATCTCTTTATATATATGTATGTATATGTATATATATATATATATATATATATATATATATATATATATATATATATATATATATAGCACACTCCATGCTATCGTGAATGCAACCCATGCCATCAATGTTGTCAAACAGCTATGTATGTGTTGAGTGTATAACCAGAACAAATATCACACATGCATCTGGTATAACACCTGAAGGGGGTTCTGTACCATCATACAGTAATGTTAATGCAACAAAAAGAACACCTAGGTATGGCCAGTAAGATGTGTGAGAGCTCACTGTGGCAAAGGTGGTGCACTTCAGTTACACATCACTGGAAGATGTATAGGGAGATACATGAAGAAGGGTACATTGTATTCAGTTATCGGTGTGATGAAGGCTGTAAACTATGGAAGTATTATGGCCTTTGATGTGGAGGTCCTGTACATACTCAGTAGTTGTGTTACATACAAGGGAATAGTCACCATTCTGGCCACATGCTGGTGGACATTCCACATACTGTCTAATCCAGGACACAGGTCACATACCACTTGATCTGCTTATAGGGGCATGATGTCTACATTTTCATTGGGTTATGCATTTGTTTTCATAACGTGACACATCCCCCCATGTTTTTGTTTCATCTCATGTGTTGTCATGGCTGTGGCAGCAATCTTTGGTGTGTGTTGATACTGTCTATATTATACTAATATTACAGTTGGAGTCAATGATTGCCCACAATCTGTAGTCCTCCAGACAGCTGTTTGGACACAGGATGTGTATGTTGTTCTTGACTTTGTCACTTAAATAATGGACAAGAAAGAGCCTAGCACACAGCCCTGATGTATGGACCTGATCACTGGAATCAAAATATAGATCACTTCACACATTTCAACATATTTAGATGCCATGTATGTGATCCAGTGGTCTACCCACTGGGTGATATAGATCTTTGTGGACACATCTGTCAGTGTTGAGTGAATGCCTCTGTGTAGATTTCTGTCAAATGCCTTGGTCTGGTCAAGTTCCATAGGATGATAGTTTTGTCATCAAGCATGCCCCTGATGACCTCTTTGAGGACATCTAAAAGATGTAACAGACATGGATGTAGCATTAAAAACTCACACATGTCTTTTGCACAAAGCCAGGAAATTACCAGTGTCCATTTAGAAAAAGTCTATGGTTACATGTCAATCTACCTCAAAGATGAGGAGAGTCAGTCTGTATCTATACATGCATGCATCAGTTGCTGTCCCCCGTACACAGATGGATGCATATTGATGTACACCCTTCTGTGAGAAAATATTCTGTCTGGAGGGTATATTGAAGTGACTATCCAACTGTGTTAGGTAGGTGTGTGTTCTGAGTCATGCTATAGGTGATCTGTGATGTTGTCACAGCCCATTGATTCTGTGTGAGGCCTGAATGAAGGTAAGAAAGTGCATACTGCCTATTTTGATCTGGCATAGGGTTTGGACACAATCCCCTATTCAGGTATCATTGAGAAACTTTCCCAGCTGGAGAGCTGCAAAATGAGTCATTACTGGGTTCATTGCGGATGCTGCAAAGAGCACTTCTGGCTGACATCAAAGCTTCAATAACAAGGCTAATTTCATGAACTTTAACCATACTTTGATTTAGGAATGGGGTCCATTCCCATCATGGTATTAAAAACCCAAAAGATTTGGAGAAATAAAAAACTGGAGATTACCGATTATGTCACTATATGGTTAACTAACTGACTCACTGACAGAGCACATACTGTGAAAGTTAGTCAGCCAACCTATATCAGTAGAGCTATCACCATGGGTGTACCCCAAGCATCTGTGCTGGGCCCTTTACTGTTTGGAATCTATTTCTCAACAGTCCAGGCTAAAATATACAGACTTTGGCATACCAAGGTCGCTGATTATTGCATATTGGGTACAATCATTGATTCCACCAATGATGTTAACATATTGCAGGAGGGGTTAATTTGGAAAATGATTGCTGCCAAAGCCACACGGTCTACAAGTAAATGCAAAAATGTGTCATTGTGATTGCCTTCCACAAAGTGGAATTCCCTGCTAATTCCAGCATTGACAACACCCCCATGCTCAATCACAATGGAGCAAGACCTGGGAACACATGCAGATTACAGTCTGAAGATCAACCACCAAGTTTCTACAGTGGTATGGAAAGGTTACATCATGCACCTCATAAGTCAGGCCATCATATCCAGATCTAAGGATATTATAACAGTACTGTACTCGACCTTCATCAGAACACTAATAGAGCATAATGCTCCCTTTTGCATGTACCTCACCAGACACCTGCATCAGCTGGAAAGACCACAGGGGTTTCTCACCCAGAAAATACAGACCCTATAAACCATGCCATGATGTATGTGGATAGACGGAAAGCCCTGTCACTGTAATCTGTATCATACAGAATGAGGTGACTTGTGCCTGACCTAACGGCCAGTCTCTGACCCTGCCATGATAGAAATACTGCACATCCACAAATCAGCTATAGCTGATAACATCAGCAGAGTCTGGTGAAAGGAAGATGGCAATAGCAGTGTCCTACAGGCTGGCATAAAATGCTCTCTCTCTAATGTTAAGCAAGTGCACACACACACACACACACACACACACACACACACACACACACACACACACACACACACACACACACACACACACACACACACACACACACCTCAGTTGACTGCAGTAAGAACAGAACCCCTTCCTAAGTACACACACTACAAAAATCTGTATTTTACACACGCACCATAGCACAAGTGTGATTTTTGCAAGGCTGCAGGACAACTTATAATGGATGACATCAGCAGTTACTGTTCAAGAGAAGATGTTGGGAGGCCTGCATGAAATGGATATGTAGGCATGTGCAAGTGTCAAAATATCGGCAGTTCATGGGATTGGACTGGTAACTGCAGGATACACACTTATGCACTTCTGAATAGATAGGCACAAACACACACACACACACACACAAACACACACACACACACACACACACACACACACACACACACACGCACACACACACACACACACACACACACACACACACACCTCAAAGTTGACTGTAGTGATAACAGAACCCTTACCTGTCTAAGTACACAGACTAGAGAACTAATTATTTTACACAAGTGCCATGGCACAAGTCTGACTTTTACAAGGCTGCAGGACAAGTTATAGTGGATGACAGCAGTGGATATTGGAGTGAAGATGTTGGGAGGCCAGCATGAAATTGATATCTAGCCATGTCCAACTGGCATGATATTAAAGTTCTCCACCAGATTGATGAGTATGCAATGTGTAGTATTTATTGGTTGTGTTTCCAATGTGCAGTTGTACTTTAAGAGGCAGCTTTACAAGCTATATGCACACAGGTGTCCACATTATTACAAGTACAGGAAAATCTGAATGTGCATTGTCAAAATAAAGATATGCATGGTATATAAGACATTTGTTATTTATTTATATAGTGTAGTTGATATATTTGTGAACAGGTACTGAGAGACCAAGGCTGTAACAGATTGCTGCATTGTAAATGTATGTCATTTTCTTAATTAGCACATCATTTTGTTTATGGTTTCATATGTAGTTTCATGGCACAAAGATGAAATGGACAATAAACAAAAGTAATACATGCTGTTGCCATTTTGCATAGCACACTGCTGAGCAGTGGGTTTGCGTGATGGTTGGCAAAGTGTTTGCACATGTGAGATACACATTTCTACCACTTTCCCTGTTTGCACATAGTTAAGCAGTGTACAAACACAAGCCTCACTGCTAAAATATGAGAGTTTTCAGTACTGAGGTTATGAAACACACCTGCTGCTTAGATGACTCTCTGGCAGCAGTTGTAAATGCATTGACACATTTCTTCTGGAGCCCAGATGATATAGGATACAAATCCAGGTGTATGTAATACTTTTAAATAAGTAGTGATTATGCAAATAAATTATTCTTTATACTACATTCACCATGTGTTATTGTTTGTTGAAGTAGAGCAGCATGTTTAAGTGGCATTGTGTGGCGGTAACCGTGCACAGAAGAGCTGTTCACTATTGTTTGGCATTGGTGTGTAATGCCAAACTCTGTGCAAACACAGAGGCCAAAAAGTTAAAGGCTCCATTGTTTTTCTTTGTTACTTATGTGTGTTGTGTGTGATTCTATTTTTGAACAGATTATAGGTGTTAAAATGGGGTAGATAAGAAGGTGGTAAAATGGGAGCATGCAAGAGGAAGAACAAAGGGAAAGTGATATAGGAATGTGCAGGCTGAAGCTAGGAAAGAACCATAGCTATCCATTTCTTCAACAGTGTAAAATGAAAATTTGTACAGAATATTAGCTGAATTTGGACTGTCATCTCCACAGAGAGGGGTGACAATGCAATCATGTTGTATAGCCAATTGGACCAAATCAAGTGTGTCAAGACGACATGTGTGAAATGGAGAGTTATGTATGGGACGATAGTTTTTGGGTGGGACGTGTCTTCTTTTTTACATCAGTAAGAGAGGAATGCTGAGTAAGGGATGTTGGTATTTCTGGGTCAGGTAAGTTGTGTAGGTGAGAAAGCAAATGCAAACAAATAGGTCAGACAAGACACAGGGACAGGGAGGGGCACAAAAGGTTGGGGGACACCATGATTGGGGTGAGGGAGGAAAAAGCGCAAGCTATTGCCCATCAATCATGTGGACAGTGAGAATCTATTCTTCACCCGCAGGACTGTCATCACTGTCCCCTTAGTCTGCTGGCTGCTGAAGTGCTTGAGGACTCCTCCTCCTATGGACCATAAGGTAGAACAGCCTCTTTATCCATCATAGGTGTACACCAATGGTGCTATGCATCACCCTACACACCAACCCTGGCATCTCCTGGCAGGTGATGAAATCCCCACCTCCTCCAGTACTCCTGGAGGGTACCACAGCACCATCTGTTGGGGTGGTATTACCGGAAGGCACAGGTAGTGCAGGGGCAGCAGAGGCAGTACTAGGTTGGGTCCCAGATGTGCTGGGCATCAATGCCAGAGCCAGTAGAGTGTAGGCAGCCTGAGCCACTGGGGTTGGCCTACCTCCCTGTGCTGTGAAGCATTTAGTGATTTGCTACAGATGGATGACATGGAGACATTTTGATGACACACAATAGAAAATAAAAAAGAGATAAGAGTTGAGGTGAGAGAAAACAAAGCGATAAAATTAGTCCCATCATATGTGACATACAATGCATTATGAGAATAATACAACTATTTTACCTGAAGTTTTATATGTAAGTATACTTCCTAACAACTAAAAATGATAATTACAGATTGTTCAAAGTAATTCTTGAAATGTGCAGATATTGCACATATGCTTGGTCCAATTATACTGATTAATGTTAACAGCAGGGCATTATGCCAATTCTGTAGAATTTAATTTCTGTAATATTATTAATGAACTGCAGTATTGTATAGTTGTTCCTTGTGGTATTTGAACCCACAAGTTCTAACTACAGTCTTACACTTCATTCCTAAAGTTGGTATGTGCTACAGACTGATGCATGCATACTTGCTTTTACAGTTAGGATATGAATGTTTACTTTGCTAGTACTGTATAGAAAAAAACATTTTTCTTTACATTTTAGTAAATAATAATTATCTTGTGCGCATACATACCACTTGCTTCCCTCAGCCTCTCTAGACACTCAACATGGGCCTGCCTATTTCCATCTATTTCAGAATTAGCTGTAAAAAAAGAACAGAAGAGCATTATACATACCAGTCCTGACTATATTTAGCTTTCTATGTGTTATAAATTCTCTTTATTCGCATACCTACACAACTGTGGGATGTTGGGATGTTCAGAACCCATCCAACCACTGGTTGA
Organism: Protopterus annectens; assembly: GCF_019279795.1. Taxonomy (NCBI): domain Eukaryota; kingdom Metazoa; phylum Chordata; order Ceratodontiformes; family Protopteridae; genus Protopterus; species Protopterus annectens. Next base: position 647,272,490 of record NC_056744.1, on the reverse strand, counting down.
GTGTACTCCTCTTGCTCCTTTTTAGGTCATTAAAGTAGTGCATACACTATTCTCCAGTGCATGCGATGCCAGTTGCACTGAATACAGCATTAGCCAGACTATTACAAGTCTCAGATTTGTACTGGGAGTCAGAATAGTCCCCCTACAAACGCCTTTGGCTGTGGTGCTTTATCAGGAGTCCAGTAAATATTCTGGACTCCTAAACACCCCACCTCTGCCACTAAATTGGGCACCTTTCACTCTAACACCAGAGATGTCTAATTCAAAGTAGTGCAATAGCAAATAATGATTTTCTGCCAGTTCCTTTTATCACATTTACTGGTAGTGCGCAAACCTGAGCAATGACGCCAGCCACATTTTCACAATGTTAAGTGAAGAACAACATTCCCAAACAGAGAGGAAATCATTTTCAGAAATTGGAAGGTTGATCTGACACTTGACATTAGTTTGAGGGGTGCATGCTGCTGCAACTGTTAGGTGAGTTAACTTTGCAGACATGCTCTGAGGGCATATATTTTATGACCTGCCACTTGTTTGTTTGGCTTTGTACACTGCTAATATTGATTTTTACATACTGGGATTGAAACCTAAGCATAAGAGACAAAAATTTTCTTCCACAGTGGTACTTTTTCATCTTTTGTCACAGGATAAGTGCTTTTCAGACATAATCATGAATTATTTATAAATACAGATGTCAGACTGACATGTCAACCATGTATGTGTGTGACCTGGCAAGGTCCCAAGGCCCTTGTTTATACATTTGTGTATGTGTCTTATTTAAATGTGAAGGCCATCAAAGTCCAGATAGCAGAGTTACATTTACAGAAACACAGTAGACAGTATACCCTCAGTCATATATCTGAACCTTCAAAACACAGTAAGCTTGTCTTATCCCTCATATATATAATTCATAGCAGCTCCACTATTTATAATTATGTATAAATTGTTATAAGTGATATTTAATATAATGTGAAATGGAAAAACAGTAAACAATGTCTGGAGTCTCCTGTTTTAGAACCCAGGACCATGTGTATGGCAGCCCTACACTTACACCTGTTGCCACAGGAATATTGAAATAACACTCGGATATTGTTTGGCTTTGTACACTGCTAATATTGATTTTTACATACTGGGATTGAAACCTAAGCATAAGAGACAAAAATTTTCTTCCACAGTGGTACTTTTTCATCTTTTGTCACAGGATAAGTGCTTTTCAGACATAATCATGAATTATTTATAAATACAGATGTCAGACTGACATGTCAACCATGTATGTGTGTGACCTGGCAAGGTCCCAAGGCCCTTGTTTATACATTTGTGTATGTGTCTTATTTAAATGTGAAGGCCATCAAAGTCCAGATAGCAGAGTTACATTTACAGAAACACAGTAGACAGTATACCCTCAGTCATATATCTGAACCTTCAAAACACAGTAAGCTTGTCTTATCCCTCATATATATAATTCATAGCAGCTCCACTATTTATAATTATGTATAAATTGTTATAAGTGATATTTAATATAATGTGAAATGGAAAAACAGTAAACAATGTCTGGAGTCTCCTGTATTAGAACCCAGGACCATGTGTATGGCAGCCCTACACTTACACCTGTTGCCACAGGAATATTGAAATAACACTTGGATATTTTCCTTTTCATTACTATAAACTGAACTGTCACAACAGTAAAATATGTTGAACTTCCTGTATTAGAACCCAAAACCATCTGCAGTACAGCCCTACACTTACACCTGCTGCCACAGGAATAGATAGGTAACAGCTGGATATTTGCCTGTTCATTATTAACTTATGAGTCTTAACCACTACACAACTCTGCTCACCATGTTTGCGTGGTGCCCAAAACACAGTTAATTCAATGTATCCATTTTTAAATTGTTGACTGACTGCTTCCTCTCTGCAGGTGTTCGATGGCTGCAGGTGTTGGGGAAGCTTGCTAACTGCCTCACAATGTCCCTTAGTGGTGTTGTGAGATAGAAAACAAAAACTGCAACAATGTATCTTTTTTGACTTTTAGAATGTCTATGCCCTGTCTGCAGGTGTTCTGTCTGTTTCTTGTGTGGGCCACTAGTCCAAGTTTGAACACTACTAAGCATTGCACAAATGAGATAAGCAAAGCTAAACATGACATTTATTGTGTTTCTCTGTTTCCCTTGTTTGCGCTAAGCCTCACACCGCTCAAATACTACCATTAAAAAAGGAAAATTTGCAGAAAGGAAGAAAGGAAATCTATTGAACAAACAACCCTACAAAAATTTAAGTTGGTACACATGAAATATTTTTACACAGGTCTGGAGTTGCACTTTCACCCCAGTGAAACTTCAAAACACTGTAATGGTGTCTTATCCCTCTTTGCCACACAAACAGCTTTACAACAGAGAATGAAAATCATTGTGCATATAAGCAAGTGCAACATAATCCACAGTATTAACAAACATATGACAGTTCTACAGTTCTGAACTTTTGTACATGTATTAATTTCAGATGCAGTACACTGAGTGATCACACAACCATTTATGACTATTGATTGTAGAAATGCACCTTTGTCTTATCTCTCTATGTTTGTTGCTCATTTTTGTCTTATCTGACCAGAGATCTGAGACATGCAGTCTGTAAGGCATTTTGTATCATTGTCTTTAAGATGTGTGAGGATGTTAAATGGCAATAATACACAATTGTCAAGAAATGAGGGGCAGGTTGGATGTTACTGAACAGAAACTGTGAAGTGTGTGCTGCTTACTTATATTAAAAACCTTGATACAATTTCTTCTATACTTTATAAGTCTAACATAGCTGACACACCCACTGGAGGTAAAGGATTCTTACTTGCTGTTGTGTTTTCCTTCTCCCTACCACTAATCCTTCACAGTTGCAATCAATTAACAACAAACACTGAGGGAGTGCCTGCACTATGTTTACATTTGATTCATGGAGCCAAGTATTTGAGATTCAGTAATTCTAATGAGTTCACACCTTATTTGCATCTTCACCATGTTCACAGACCTGAATCTACACTATAAAAATAGAACTGTGTAGCTAGGAAACCTGAAGGTGAGGAGATTTGTTTATGCGGATAACATAGAAGGAGATATCACTTTGGGATTTATCTGCACAGAAAACTACTCATCTTGATAAGGTATGATTGCATTTTTCAGTTATATATTGGATATGCTCACGTCACTAAGAAAAATCTTTTATATATATATATATATATATATATATATATATATATATATATATAGGAGTGTTTGTATATATATATATATATATATATATATATATATATATATATATATATATATATATAACATTAGCAAATGCTATTTTTATATGTATGCACTTCTTAGAAGTTAATTGATGGTATAGGCATGTTTGTCAAGGCATTTTACTTTCTCAGATGCACAGCCTTATTAACTGTCATCAGAAGTACTAATGTTTCAACTGTATTTCTTTTTAAACTCTTCTGTTGTTATTTCAGTGAAATGTAAATGTCCTATATTGTCAATGACACAGGGGTGTTAGCCTTCTAGGATGGCCCATAGACACCTCAAGGGGAGTGCTGGCTACAAGTAGACATGACTAACAATTGCATAAAACTGAATATTCTGTGGAAAATGTGCACACGTATTTTTGGGACAGTTTATTTGATAATTTCAACAGTTCACTGATTGTTTATTAGCAAAATGTGTCATTTGTCTGTTGTTTTGGGGATGGAGGAGACAAGTTCCATTTCTCTGTTGGCATAAACAAAATTGTTTGTACAGTGGTTTGCTTTGCTGTTGTTACTCTCCTTGTTTTAGATCCAACCTTGCTTTGTGTGTGATTGTAATATGTTACAACCACATAATTCCTTTTTTATACTTAAATATCTTGACTATTTGTTGCTTCTCCAGTAGGTAATATTGAAAAACTACCTTACATGTGTTATATCTAAACAGGACTTTTATTTATGTAATACTTATGTGTATTATCCTTATTTTGTGCTTTATGTCACCTAGGACTATGGCACCCAGGTGTCCCAATCCCCACAAACCCTCCTTCAGTGACCCTGGGAAAGAGGTGATTGTTGAAGTATTTAGGCAACACAGTGCCTTTCTGCTTGAGAGGGGACAGAGAATATGTCTGGCAGAATCCAAATTTGGCAGCAAATAGTGGCTGATGAGATAATTGATGACCTCTTTCTTCCTGGATGCAAAACCCTTGATAATGAGATGTGCCTTTCTGACCACAGTGGCAATGTGGTGGTCGAAGGAAAGGTTGCTGTCAACCTGTATCCCCAGATCTCTTATAACACCTTCAGTGTTCAGTGGGCTACCATTAATGTGGTAATTAGTTTGAACTCAGTTTTTCCCAAAGGGGATAACTACGCATTTTTTGGCATTAAGCTCAAGGCCATGCTTTCAACACCAGTCATTGGTCTCAGTGAAGCCTTTCTGTAGGATGTCTGCATCACTTGGGGAGCTAATAATGGCTCCCAGCTTGCAGTTGTCTGTGAATTTAGTCAGCCAGAGTCCCTCCATGTTGGCCTGGACTTCTGAGAAGTAGATGCCAAACAGGAGAATACCAAGGACCAATCCCTGTGGGACTCCACTCGTGACTGGTCAGCATTCTGACTTGGAGTCCACTACTTTCACACTGTGGGTTCTGTCTGTGAGCCAATCTGCAACCCACCTAATAATATAGGGGTTTATGCCTAATTTGCTGAGTTTATCAATAATTCCTGAGTGAGGAATGGTATCAAAGGCCTTGGCCAGATCGAGGTAGGCTCTATGAACTGCTTTACCTTCATTCACTGCTCTGGTGACTGACTCAAAGAAGTCAACCAAGTTGAGCAGGCATGATCTACCTTTCACAAAACCAAATTACGTGGGATCTAGAGTTTGAAGATTCCCTATATCCTTGTTAATTAGGTCCATGATGATGCGCTCCATAGCCTTACATATCAGACTCATCAGGCTAATGGGGCCATAATTTCCAGGATCTGTAGTCACTCCTCCTTTATGGAGAGGGATGACTGTAGCAGTGCACCATTCAGTAGGAACAAAGCCTGAAGTGAGGCTGTGAGTGAACAGAGCACACAGATGTGGTGCCAATTCACTTTGTAATTCATGTAGAACTCAGCCAGGGATATTGTCAGGTCCCATGGAAGCTGTATTCTTGGCCTTAGACAATGCAGCTTTAACCTGTGCTGCAGTAATTTTGGGTGCCTGGCATTTTGCCAGTATTGAGATTGGTCTTTTAGGGGGGAGAGAGGGGTACAGTTGGCACTGAATCTGTCGGCCAGTATGTTGGCAATATCTGTTGGCTCAGTATAGGAGGTACCATTGTGCAGTAACTCAGAGCAAATCTGGGTATTGCAATGGAGATCCTTGATATAACTATAGAAGGCTTTGTGGTTGTTTTTAGTGTATGCCGCAATTCTGCCTTCATAGCTGGCTTTGGAGGTTTTGATGAGGGATCTCAACTTTTTGTTGAGGCTAATAAGGGGAATTTTTCCAATCTTGGGACTTCACCTTTTTCTGCAACAGTTTCTTCCTTTTGTTGTAGAGTTTATTAATAGCAGGTGACCACCAGACTGGTTAACTTTTTTTGGAGGAGAGCATCTTGGTTCTGTTGGGTATGGCTAGTTCCATGCATTTATGTATGTGTTTATACAGTGCATTGGTGTATGATTTGGCAGTCATGCATCTATTTTCCATTGGCATGTGTGCCGTGAAGTTAGTCACCTCTGTTTTTAAAAGTCCAAAGACAGCTTTTGAGAAGTTTTTCATGGTGCATACTTTTGCGGGCGGTGTGGGTGAGATGTGGATTTCCATGGTGATTAGTTTGTGGTCGGATCTAACCAGGGAGGAATTGACTACTGGTGTAGAGCAACAGTTGCTCATGTTAGTAATAACCAGGTCAGGGATGTTGCTTCCTCTAGTGGGGGTAAGAATGAGTTGGTCCAGGGCACTGGAACTGATGAATTCCAGGAAGAGGTGGGCCAGTGCATTGGTGCATGAGTATTTTTCCCAGCTGATGGAGGGGTAGTTGAAGTTGCCTAGTATGAGAGTGTTGGATTGAATCTTAATAGTTTTCAGGGTGCTTGGGAGTGTAGAGTGACAGTCTTGGGACATGGTTGGGGACCTGTAGCAGGCTACAACCTGAGTCGCTGTATTATCCAATGTTAGTTGTACCTGGAGTATCTCAGATGCATTATGCTGGGCTACTAGTCTGAAGGTGTGCATATCCTTTATGAATATGGAGACACCACTGCCTTTGGAGCTTTGGTCCATGTTCTGGAGCCAAAAGGTGTAGATTGAGTTCTAGCCTGGTAGCTCAGGGGTGCTTTCTGCTGCTTTAAACCAGGTCTCCATTACAGCACAAATGTTGATGTTCTCCATTTTGAGGAGTGCTTTGAGCGAGTGCATCTTGAGATTTAGACTTCTAGAGTTGAGCAGCATGACCCTCAGATTGCATTTATTTATAGCTGTTATGGTGGTAATTTGGTCTTTGGAACACTGCCTAAAAAAGCCACTATAGGGGTGGCAAGAGCTTTAGCTAGTACCTGGAAACCCACGGGTGACAGATGCAGGCCCAAGCAGACAGATACTGGATCTCCTTAGAATGACACCAGAAACTTAGCCAATTGTTGAAGTCAATCATTTTTTGTTTGTACTGTGATATCATTCTGGGTGATGGTGGGATGCTGCTCAGGGCTAGGGTCATACCTGCCTGGGCCATATAATCCAAGAGTTCCACCATGTCTCTTTTCATGTAGTCCAGGGAGGTATATCTCAGGTCATTCACACCCACATGGACAATGACAGAGTCATACTTGTATTTGTTGTGGAGTGACCTGAGTGCGTGTGTTATGTGTCGTATTCTGGCACCTGATAGACAGCTGACCATTACCTTCTCTTTATTCAACCTAGTGAGTGGGATATCAGTGTGCCTCACTATTGCATCATCTATGATTATTGTATAGGGCAAGATGTTTTGCCTTAGGGGCTTAAGTTGAGGTGCACACTGTGTAGGTGAGCTATGTGTCTTGTGGTTTGTGCTCTGTTGTGGTGGTCAAGTGCGTTTCTGACTTGGAGGTCTCTGCTGTTTGGGTAGATTTCTGTTGAGAGGCTTTGCAAAGGTGGGTGTGTGGTTTGTGTTTTTATGTGAGGGCTGTGATGGTGGGTGCTCTGGGGGCTATGTGTTCCATGTGGTGTGGTGCAGGTGTTGACCTTCTCCTCTTGACCAGCTATTCCGGTCTTGGCTGGAGAGTGCATGGCTTCCAATTTGGATATATAGGCACATCTCTCACAAGTCTGAGTTTTCTGGAGGTAAGAGGAGAGGGTTGTCTGTGTACATGAGGCAGTTGCTACACTGCCTCAGAATGCCCACGTTCACCAGGTTAATAGGAGAAAGCATAGGAAACTGACCTTTAGACATGCCAGGAGGGATGGTCACCATTACCAAGTACTGGAGCTGTTTCTTTATAGGACATCTAGTGCTGATAGCACTTGTGATACATTTAGAGGTCCAAAAGTGAAATAACTGAAGGCTAATGTAACCAACTACTAATTCAGAGGTCCTATGAAAACCACAGACAAAATGCTCCCTAGGAATGTACCTCACATACATATCAAACAACTAGAAATCACTCAGAATTTCCTTACTAAGAAGATTGTGGACTTAAAGAACCTCAGCTAAAAAGAGGAAATGAAAGCATTGTCCCTTTATTCAGCATCACATAGAATCTTGAGGAGAGATCTACACCTTGCCTTCTGTGCCATTAGAGGCCCAAATATCCTGGACCTCCTGTACTTAAACAAGTCTAATAGTTTCACAAATAGTAAAATCAGGGAGCTAAATTTTCACCAGCAGATTAATGAAACATGGTGGAGGGACAGATTCATCATGCAGCACTTCCCCCACCTTTTGAACAAATTAAGCAGTTGGATACATTCTTCAGATGGGACCTAGATGATTGATGGGTACCTACAAATTCTCCCCTGGATCTTCTGGTCTAGTCCCCCTAGAGAAAGGAAGTACAGCTTAAGTGTGTGTACTGGCAAGATGTAAATGGTCACAAGACTCGAGTGCCTTGATATTTCTATGAATTCCTATGAATATAATCAGTCTCCATTAATTCTGAAAATGAACGTAGAGGTATTTTCTTTAACTATGCCTTCTCTTCTTCACAATTTACAAATATCAAGGCACCATTTGGAGAATAAACCTTCAATACAGAAAAGACAGTCTGTTTTTAACTTACATCTGCTAGATTGTCTCATAGTATCCATAAACTGCAATCACTGCTGAAAAGTTGCTTCCTAATAGCCCTGAACAACATACATCATGAAATCCATTATAAATTTTGTCTGTGATTGTCATAACTGGCACATTACTTGTTCCTTTTTCATACATAGACACACGCTGTTCCAGAATCACTCTGGATTTATCATAAGACCTCTTTGAGATAGACATTGGCAATCTGGTCACCTTCTCAATGCCAAAGATGATTTCATAAACCCTTTCCATAATGCCATCTTGGTTTCCACAAAATCTATCTGGTATGAGACTTATTCTTCTTCCAACACACCAAACATTCTCCAGTTCTTCCTTTGAGACTTATCCTCCATTGTAACCAGTTTGTGTTGCACATATTCCACTTAACAACTCAATTATCTATCCAATTCCATGCTTCCACTATCTGCTGCTGAATAGGAATCATTGCAAGCTATTGATTGTGCAAACACTCAGTGTCAATTCCTTTTTCCTAATATATCTATTAAACAGACCAAACACACGCTTTACTCTAAACTTCACCTCTTTCAGCTTTCTCTTTTCCTAGAATTCACAGTAAAGCTCTGAACACCTGTTCAGTGCAAATATTCAAAACGGTCACTACATGAAGAACTGGAGTCCTAATCAGAGTTGTAATAGGCAGGGGATCACACCTGTATATTGTAGAAAGGACTGCATGAGAAATAGAGATGTGTATCAGTAACAAGATGAGCAATGCTGTGCTCCCATATGACTGGTGTAACACTACAGCAGCTCACCTGGCTGACATGAAGGACATAACAGCTAAGGCAGGCTAGCACAGCTGAACTATGTGGGTGCCTCCACATGCAATGCAGTGACATATAGCCACAACTAGCAGCAAGAAGGTCACCACAGTTGGGCAAAGTGGCCAGCAGAAGACCAATGTGGATGTAGGCAGCATAGTGGCAAACCAGCAACCCAGTTCTATACATAACTGAGGAGGAAATTGGATATATAGGAAAGTAGGAAAGGGGAGAACAGCAAGAAGAGGTAAACACTGAAGAGCAAGAAATAATATTTTTGGGTACACTGTCCCTTTTGTAAGTGCCATAAAAGAAAGGTAATCGGAGAAAGAATCCAATGATGGCTTTGGGTGGAATAGAGAAAAAGGGGCAGGTTGCAGAAGTAGAGAGACAAATATGAACACATATACAGACAAGGAGGGTATACGGTTCTATATTAAATTATCAAAAGTTGAATTTACCAAATGGTATTTCCATCGAAAATACCATTCAGCAAATTTGCTCTTGTGTGGAGCTGCACCCCCCCACCCCGTGCTAATTATATATACCAACTCCGAGATATCACTACAGTGAGGAAAGGGCCGATCACAATATTCAGAATTTGCTGAACGGTATTTTTGATGGAAATATCGTTCGGTGAATTCATCTTTCGATTATTTAATATAGACCCGGATATGCACACAAAGGGATGGAAGGACAGTGGATGGGTATATACTTACATACAGTAGACAACTGGTGGTGGTGAGAGTTAGATAAAGATCAAGGAACAGGGAACGATACATAAGGGAAGGAACACACTGGGAAGGTAATAGGCTGGACTCTTGGAATGGCTATATGGCAGGTATTTCAGTGGAGACCAAACCCAGGCACCAATGTTATAAGTTGGTTGCTTCCCTTAAAACCAGATGGAAGGAGTCTGCTGGTTTCCTGGCTCCATCCGTTGAGAAAGAAGATGTTCTTTGTTATCAAAGTAGGAATCTATTTGCTAGTATACCTCAGACTTCCAGTACACCTTCCGGAAATGAATCTTCATTCCTCCCCTGAGAGACAGACCTTTATGACATCAATAACACCTCCAAGTCACTGGAAAAGCATTACTCGATGCCAGAGGCAGGAGATGGTGAAGATCTACGTGATTGTGGTCTATCTTCCTCTTCCACAACTGGATGTGCAGAAAGGTGACATGTTGGGAAGAAAATATGACCCATACATGCTACAAACACAACAAAAATTGTTCAGTGGACTGACACAGAAGTGATACACAACCTATTGCTTGCACACGAGGTACTGCTTTCTGTGTCACTCCATCATGTTCATCTAGTGCTCTTCTGCATTTGCAAAACAAGGCATGCACTGTTAGGTATATATTACAACACTGTGCACAGTGTATGCAAGGGTAACACCAAAAAAAAAAAGAACTGCTTATAGTACATCTTTGGCTCACCCTGCAGAACCTCCTCCTTCCACTGTCAGAGCAATCTGGGATAGTTCTACCTTAAGTCAGGATAATGATGATGGCATTGCTCACCAGTATAACTGATGACAGCGGCACCACTTATCGCCTGGCTCAGCTCATACAAGGCACCCACCTTCTTGATGGGGTCATATACTGGTGCAGCAGCAGAACATTCTGCTCTCCCTGGCACACCACTTAGGTGGTATGCTTTTCCTACTTGATGAGGCAGCCATGGCCAATCGGTAGGCCCAGTAGATATATATAGATATGGGAAGCCTGTGCGCACTGATGCATGCTTGTGAATCACATGACTGGAAACATATTTTTGCTCTGTGTTATTGCATATGAACATGTGCCATACAGATGAGCCCACAGGTCACATTCTTCATGCTGATTGAAGTACAGATTTCACACTGATATAAACAGATGTATTGTGCAAGGTCATGAGTTACAGACAGAGGCGCTATGCAGATTCATTAGCAGAACCACTGAACTGACTACTACTACTGTCTACTGTTTGACCAATATAAACACACACACACACACACACACACACACACACACACACACACACACACACACACACACACACACACACACACACACACACACACACACACACTCACACATACATACACACACGCACACACACATATATATATATATATATATATATATATATATATATATAATATATATGTATATATATATATATATATATATATATATATATATATATATATATAGTGGTGGTGCTGCGGTAGCATTGTCACCTCACAGTAAGATGCTGTCCAGTTCGATTCTCAGCTAGAGCGTCTTCTGCGTTGAGACGTGCATGAATGGGCGTACCTTCGTTGAAGGTTGTGCATCAGGCCTGGCAAGCCGGTACGTAAAAATCAACTGCCAATCATTAGCGGACCGGAGTTCCGCTGTGGCGACCCCTAACCGGGAAAAGCCAAAAGACGCAAACAAACATATATATATACTATATAAATTATCATTGCATTTTTTAAAACACCTTTTATTGTCATGCATCTATGATGAGGAATTTGAGTAGAACCACTGTACACATAGAACTTTACAGAGTTAAGGAACAAGGCCTGACTGATAAAGTACCTCAGCAGCAGCAACATACCCTGACATGCATCGTGTGAACAAAGTGCTGCACACAAATATTAGTAGGACTAGATTTGGCAGAGAATGCTGTAGGATGTGGATACTGTGGGAGGCCTACAACCAAAAGGTGCATTGCAGGGTTATTAATAGGGTATTCTTCAGAAAGGAAAAGATGTGGGACATTAGGGCAGATAGATCCACTACAAGGGGTAGACCACCACTGTAGAAGTGTTTCACTGAAACAGAGACATTTTAAGTGTCATTTGTCAGCCAGGGTGAGCAGGTAGTTGTCCAAATACCCACTTCACTATGTTTCATGTTTCTGAATTAGCTGTGTTCTGTACAATTTCCTGCATAATCAGGGGTTCTGTGCATCAGGATCATCAACCATGACTCTAAGTGATATATGGAACTGTCTGCAGCACATATCAAACAACATAGTATATATGGCTTATTCTCTACATGCTCAGTACCTGTATGTGTAGGTCTCTGTATATAACATATGTGTGTACCTACCAACCTGATGACTCTGTGGGAAGTTTCCTCCCAGGAACTGCTGTTATAGATCAGATGTGTGTCAAATGTATAAATCATGTGAACTGCCTGGGTGGTACACAGCACAGTATTTACAATGCCTTGTGCATCACAGACCACCTAGCAACTCAGAGAGTGGACGCACATCCTATTAATTTGTCACGGGCCATCTAGACTTTGTGAAGTCTTAATGGCAACATGGGTGCAATCTATGGCTCTGAGGATGTCAGTGAAATGGGCTGTGTCATAAAAGACCTGCACAGTGTTGATTTTCTCCTCTGCTGACCTGGGGAATCACATATGTTCCTTCAAATGTTATAACATTATGTTGAGGTAATGGTTTAGGATTTGCAAGGCTCACACCTGTGATACCTATAACATGTCCCCTGGCCATAGGTTGCTGGAAGGTCCCTGTAGCTAACATAGTTAATGCTGCACATACCTTTCTGTGCACAGGAATGGGCATACTATGCATTTCCTCAATTCCACTTATGCACAACACAGTATGACTAGTTGCTTTACATTAAACTTCTCCATTTGGAAAACAGCCCACAATTTGTTGGTCTGTTAGCTGGTGATATTTTAGGTGCTGTCTACACCCCCTCTGCTGGCATGGATTGGATGGCTGCAATGCACAGCAGAATCAGCAATGGCTCTGATGACAGCTCCCAGCACATGCTGCTGTGTGACCACTGCTGCTATTCCTAGCATGGCCGCCATTTTGTATACCTTGAATCTCGGCATTTAAGGATAAGTACATGTCTCCGTGCAGCATCACTATTTAATATATTTTGAAACTGGCCTACAATTTTGACTTCCTTCATTTTTATAATCCATGCCATTCATTTGCATTGGCTTCCACATTTGCAACTTATTATGCAGTCATTAGCATGTGTGGCATACCATACTGACCACTGCACAGTTGTGCTATCTATTTCTTAGAATCACCCACACCCTAGACATGGCCACTACAAATCCAAAAATTAGTGCTGCACACCGTGATAATCATCTGTGAATCTATAGCACTATCTCCTTGTCATTCAGATGAATTATTTTATCAATAACTGAACATAGCTGCTTTGTCTGTCCATCAATTTGATATCCATCTGTGCATATTTCTTCCTCAATCATTAATTCAGCTAGCAGTTCCATTTTTCAGCCATCCTCAAATCTCTATGACCTTTGCTAACTCAGTCACCATACAGCATGTCAGATTTCATCCATAATCCCCAAAATTCTAACTTTAATTCATCTCATTATATGGACCAAATGGGGAGACATACAACTTCATCAATTGCAGTGAGACTTCTGTAACTCCAGTTCTTAATATTCTGAATGACTCATTTGAAAAAAAGGAAGCATCACTAACCCTAAATTATGGTCTGCAGTATCTGTACTGCACAGTTTATGTAGTATTTTATTTATCTATTTTTTTATTTTTTTTATTTTTTTGAAAAATGTCTGTTTATTTCAAAGCTTTCAACTTTGTAGAGTACACAACCAGCAAACATCAACAGAAATACTAAAATAAAGGATACAATACAATTTTTGAAGAAGAAAAACATCTAACATATTCAGGTAAGAGTACAAAAATAAAAGAACTCAGATTTAATCATACAAACCTTAATCAGTACATTTTTATATTATACGTGAAATTTGAAACTCGTAGGATAACAAAAGCATAATAATGAAATATCTATTGTACCCTTAAATAATAGTAATTCAACAAAATAGTTTTGCTTCACGATTAAGCATTTTGTTTGGTTAATGCAAATATCCTCTTTAATGTAGGATTGCTATGCAGTCCTTCTACAGCTGTGGTATTATTCAAATAGGACATTTGTGACATACATTTCCTGCAGACATCTGTCTACAGTACTTATGTATCCATCTATTGGCTGATAAACGTCTAGAAGCACCAATGAGCTGCACTTGAAACTTGCAGATTCTCTGGCTGCTCTGTGAGAAGCAAAGGAAAGTGCAGACTGTAGATTAGTGTGTATATTGTACCTAGTCAGCCACTGTAGTCAGAGAGCATTCGCATATAAGTTACTGAGCACGTGCGAGATCAGTACCCTTTTGTATAGTCAGGCAGAGTGAGAGTGCAGGCATGAATGGAGATGCACATGTGAGAGTGTCTGAAGTAACAAGTCAGTTAGTTAGCTTATGAAGTTCAAAGTATATGTTCCATTTACAACGCCTGATGTGTTTATGTACAATAAACGACTTGAACGCAGAACCAGCCTCAGTGTCTCATATGATTACACGAGACATGCGACACAGACTAGGCCAAGACAAACATGACAGCATCTAGTGCATGCCTGATTCCAGGAGGGGAGTGCTGTAAAATGGAATGTTCTGCTCACCATAAGACCTATCATACACACAACATAGTGTGTCTTCAGCATATTCTGTTTATCCCATATTTGATAAATGCAACTTTCTACTTTTGCAAAACACTAAAGCTTTGGAAATATAATCAGAACTATTTTTATGTATGTAAACATCTAGGAAACCCTGCCATCTTATTCTTATCATATTTATAACTGCCCTTAGTAGTATGTAATTAAGTCAATCCTGTTTTACACTTTCATCTGTGATTCTCCAGGATATGAATACCAAATGTCTGCCCAATAAGCACATTATATATATATATATAGATGTGTGTGTAAATATACTGATAAATGTTTCATTGGGTATTCATTGGGTAAGTCTTTTTGTTTTAGTTGTTTGCATGATCTATCTGATATCATCCCTAGCTGCACACACAATTGGTTCATTTTTAACACTGATGGAGGGGGTAATAGCTAGGCCCATTTACTTTTAGACAACATGACAGCCATATAACTCATTTATTTCATCAGTAGTGAAAAAATATTATCAGGTCATCCCCACTTGAAAGTGGGAGTCAGTGTGAGAGAACAGGTTTATTTGCCTGTTATACAGTCCCTCCTAACTCTCTGCCATAAACAGCTTGTGAGCTGTACAATTGTTAATTTGCAGGTGCAATATGTGTGTTACCACATATGCCAGCCCCCTCTCCAATTATCACACTGCTGTGCAGTATGGGACTTCACAAGGCTTGTAGGTGCCATCAGTAGAGGAAGCCAAACTCCCTCTCTTACACCAGGATGGGCAAGCCACTGTCCAGCACTTGATCCCATCCTTACAGGCCTGAACATTCCAGCACCGTTCCTCTAATCAAGCTAGGGTTTTATGGGTCATACTTAGGGCTTCATCCCACTACACCATGGGGACAGGTTTCAATTAGCAGGTCTTATGCACAGTATCTTATAGAAATATATATATATATATATATATATATATATATATATATATATATATATATACATACATATATATATATATATATATATATATATACATACATATATATACATATATATATATATATATATATATATATATATATATATGTTGTTGTGTCTTTCGGCTTTTCCCGGTTAGGGGTCGTCACAGCAGAATCCCAGTGCGCTAATGATTGGCAGTAGATTTTTATGTGCCGAGTTGCCAGCTCTGATGCACAACCTTCAATGAAGGTACGCCCATTCACACATGTCTCCACACAGAAGACGCTCTAGCTGAGAATCGAACAGGACAATGTCTTACCGTGAGGCGACACCGCTACCGCAGCACCACCACCACAGTCATTTTATATATATATATATATATATATGTACACACACACACACACACACACATATATATATATATATATATATATATATATATATATATATATATATATGGGTCTACTTCACATAACCGAATGCTCAAATGTTCGAAATTCATATGGCCGAGACCATATGATCGAACATTTGAATGTTCGAAAATGTGAACTAGACTAGTAAAAAACACACATTAAACTGTGTATAGCAGGGGGGCTTAACCCCTCTGCACCCCCACACCCCCCTACAGCTCACAACTCCGAGATCGCACTACAGTGAGAACAAGGGAAATCTCCCAGTCTCACTGTATGCAATTTCCCGTTCAGAATGTCGGTATTTCAAAAATTCGAACATATGGTCTGCGATTTTATGGGTTTTTAAGTTTTGAATTTCAGCATTCTGAAGGGGACTCATATATATATATATATATATATATATATATATATATATATATATATATATATATATATATATATATATATATATATATATATATATATATATATATATATACACACGCACACACACACACACGCACACACACACACACACACACACACACACACACACACACACAATTGTCTTAGAAATAACTTTGGCATTTTACTGTGAGACTTGTTGCATAACATAAATGATAAGATCTGATTTTGTGCATATAGGATACACAGAACAACCACAGTTATTGCATATGTTTTTTTTTTTTTTTTGTAGATGGACAACCATCCAAAGTTCAGAAAAGCTCTTGAGACTTGTTAGGTAAATAAATAATGATTAGATTTTTGTACTGACAATATATAAACAGAGGAGCTACAATTATTACATAACATGTTTTCCTTTCTGTAGTTGGACAGCCATCCAAAGTTCAGCATTTAGAATTCTTACTATCATGCATTGCTGGGCAGCATGAAGCCTTCAGGGAAAAAAGTTCACATCTACCATAAGCTAAGGAAAAGTAATTGCATTCTGACTGCATTAACACACAACAAAATACAATCATCTACACTGTCTTTACTAAATTTATTATATACATAAAACTGAGTAATGCCTACATTTCAAATGTGCTGATGTTTTTCTGTATGCCCTCCTCATCTATCAACAGTATGTGTTGTATCTCCTTAAATGAACTAAAATTAAATTGAACTGTGAAGGGGTATAATGACCCACTATTCCTTACACATACTATGACAAGGTAGATATTCAACCCAAGTGTGATTAACATATATATATATGACTGTCTTCAGTATTGGTGCAGGGTGGTTTAGGGGTAGTGTATGACAGAAAAATGCCAAAGAAGCTGAAAAGTAAGGTATACATAACAGTAGTGTGAGCAGTACTATGGTATGGTACAGGAACCGGGGCAGTAAAGGCAGTACAGTTGAAGAAGCTAGAGGTGATAGAGATGAAGTGCCTGAGATGGGTCATAGGATGTGTACTGTGGGACAGACGAAGAAATGAGCACATCAGAGCAGAAGCCAAAGTAGCTCAAATTGCAGAGAAGATCAAAGAGAACAGGCTATAGCGGCTTCAGAACATGCACAGAAAAGCAGAAGACAATCTAGTGAAGAAGATTTTGGACAGCCAGGAAGAAGGCAAGAGGAAACAAGGATATCCAGCAAAGAAATGGGTGGATTGTGTGAGAGAAGACCTGCAATACTCTGGCATGACTGTCAAAGAAGGTAACAGAGTGGCACTGAATCAAGAGAGATGGCGACGGTTGACATGACACCCCAACCCCATGGAGAAAATGGGAAAAAGGGATTGATGATGATGATGATGATGATTATGATGACTGTCTTCTATATTCTTTGATTTTTGCCCCATGAAAAACAGTCCATCATAACCTATGTCATCACACTCAGTTCTTCCACTGTAGACTCATCATTTACCCCCCCCCACACACACACACATGCATTTATAGTCTAGAGCTGTATGAATCTTTCTTTCATGAAACTAGACACACATTTTACCCTCTGTATGTCAGCTGTAAATTGACTTAAGTACTGCAATATATACACCTCTGGTTTCATACAAGTGTATACTAGACAACAAAAGGAACCTAACTCGTAAGAAAACTACTCATAGTAAACTCACAGCACCTCCTATAAAGAAGAGGGTTTATGAACATATCTACAGTATAGCTAAAGCTAGAAACAAAAATACTCTGGAAGACATTGTAGTAGTAACCCAGGCCACTCCTTTACATTTAGGGTTATAGACCAGATTACGACAGATGTTAGAGGAGGTGCTGTGAGTTTACTATTGGAGAGACAGGCGGTATTGTGACAACTGTGCTTGGACTCTAGTAGAAGACCAGGGCTTAATGAGATCATGTTGATTTCTAGTATTTTAAGATAAACACTAGTCATGAGTAGTTTTATTACAGGTTATGTTCCTTTTTTAGTCTAGTATACACTTGTATAAAAACACAAGTGTAACATATTTATATTTAATATTTGCATTTACATGTGGAGCCCTGTTGGTCAAACTTTTAGTAATGAGTAGTGTAACTTTAAAAGGTTCGATTTTACTTAGTTAAGTTTACATATGCAAAAACGCATATTGAAATATACCACTTTATACAGTGGTATTTGTCTGTAGTATGAACAGTTGTTTTTTAAAAAAATGGTAATTTTTAGAATATTTTTATTAGGTTCTCATTCTGGTTTAAAGTTACTAGTGCTATCTAAGAGTGTGTGAAATTTTAACCTTGATCTGTTTAAAGTGTTAATTGACAATTTATGTCTGTGGGTTCTGATTGGCTGCACTGTATGAGGGAAGGGGTTGATTTGCATTTTTAACATGGTGCTTGCTTTTTGCTTTTTGTCTGAGGAAGTCTGGTGAGTCTAATGGACGAAAAGGGCTTAAACTTACTGTGTTTTTGAGTTGGTTTGTTAGACCATTAAAGTGTCGTTTGGTGTTCAATATCCTCAAAAGTGTTTTTTTTTTTAGTTATTTGTCTAGTCCTGCTGCCAGTTTGATCATTTGTGAACTGGACTATAATACTTTGAAGGAAGTATGTATTGCAAATTTATGGATTTTATGCAGACTGAAGGTAATCCACTTTTGGACTTGAGGTTGAACAGTAACAATGCTGACTCTATAGACTATGATATTTGTAGTTTTTTATCAATGCAAATAGAGTTTGAAGAAGGATTGATTAAATTAAAAAAAATTACAATGGCAACATAACTATTTGGAGGCCTGTCTTCATTTTAAAGTCATCCCCAGGGGCTTACATATCTCAAAGATGCCTACATATGGCTCAGTGTATCCTGAACTTTTAGGCAAATGGCAAAAGATCAATTTGGATACTAGTTTTAACTATGTATGGCTATTAATTGATTATTTTAAGCCCATTGAGGAAACAATGACTGTTGAATTGGGAATGAAACAACATGAACTTCAGAACTCTTTTCCTTTCCAAGCAACTTTGGAGGCTATAGACAAATTATTTAGCAATATGTGTTTGTATGAGAGGAAATTACACACACACAAACAAAGAAAATTACAAAGAGACTTGACTGATTTTAAGACAGGCAATGTTTTCTCTTGGCCAAATGAAAAAAAAAGAGCAGTTGAGTTAGTTGAATCAAGTAGACTTACAAAAACCTCATGTTTGGCAGTTTCTAATATCTCTGAAGTGAGAAATTTGGCTGCATGTTCTTGCAACACCTCTGATGGTATACCTTTGACTTTGACTTGCACTGAGTGTGTACCTTTAAGTAACACCAGTGATGTTATTACTTTGGTACACAGAGAAGAAGATGTAAGACCAAAATCAGGGTCATCACATCTACAAGATGACCTTCAGGTTTTTTCCTCTCTACCATTACCAATAAGAAATCCATTGAAACATGAAAGATCAAGAAGCAGAGGGAGGAAACAAAGAATTTCATCCAAAGAGTTGAACAACACTCTCTCAGTGAAGAAATATTGAGCGCAGAGTTGAACAACCTAGTTTACAATTTATCTACTTATGCTTTAGCTGATGATCAATTGAATGTTTTATAAAAGGCACTGTTCCTGCTACTTCCAGCAATCTTTGTGGCACTATTTTGGACATCAAACTGTTTTGTAGAAAAATTATGCTTAAGTTGATGTTTCCTACTGTGAACACTGATATGAATATTATTAAGAAGCCTAGTTCATTTATTCCTTCTTTACATCCTTTGGTTGAAGATTTTATGAAATCTTGTGAGTGCGACTTATACAATATGTACAATAATAAGTTTAAACCACATAAAAGATTTTATAATGTATCTAAGGAGGCATGTATAGCTCTCAAATCTCTTTGTTCTAACACTGATATTATTATTTGCCCTGCTGACAAAGATGGTGCTGTGGTGATTCTTGATAAGCTGTATTATGTAAATAAGATGATGGACATGCTTTCAGATTTAGATACTTATATTAAGATCAATAGTCCAACTGTAAGAGATATAATATATAGAGTGCATGGAGATTTGTTTGACTGTTTTTCTAATAGATATATTACGAAAGAACTTTATGAATACCTACTAATTGAGACTCCTCTAGTACCTATAATAAAAGGTTTTCCAAAGATACGCAAGTCTTTAACAGACCCTCCTCTTAAACCTATAGTCTCAGGGAAGGGTTGGTTAACAGAGTCTATGTCTACCTATGTAGAAAATACATTGAAACCTGTAGCGGCCAACACAGAGATGGTTCTTAGAGATACCCAAACTTTTCTAGAGTCATTATTTGACCATATTGCTAATAAACCATTACCACCATATTTTTTTATTTGTCACACTGTTTGCTCTTTATGTACATTCCTAATGACACTGGTATTGATTATGTGAAAAGATACTTACAAGAACATACTATTTATTCTACTGGTTTTATCAGTACATTAAGTATGTTTCTTGAATTAATTTTAGAGAATAACGTTTCACCTTTAACAATGAATATATTTTATAAAAAACTGGTGTAGCAATGAGCACTCCATGTGCAAATTAATATGCCAACACTGCAACATTGTAATGGCTTATTGGAAGACCAGATTTGTTTTAACTAATGATAGGTTTAAGAAGCACATTTATTATTATAAATGTTTTGTGGATGACATATTTGTTATTTGTGAAGGTGGATAGGTCTAGTTTAGATGAATTTCTGAACTATATTGACTCTACTACTACTTTTTTAAAATTTACCATGCATGTCTCCAGTGAACTGATAAACTTCTTAGATGTTTCACTGTCTTTTTGAGATGGGACCATTCAAACAGGTATTCACAGGAAGAGCTGCTGGAAAAATAGCTTACCTGACAGAACCAGTATGCAATCCAATCATATATTTGATAATATCGTGAAAACACATTTTTTACGTCTTTCACATCTGATTAGTGATGATGTGTCTTTAAATAATTCTTCTAGAATTTTAATCAATAATTTAAAGGATAGAGTTTACTCGAGTAAGTTATGTGAGCAGCACTTGCTTGCAGTAGCCAATGACAGGCAGGGCGAAGAGAAACCCTATTTTTTTCTAATTGTAAACAACAGAAACAATATAAACCCATCTCTGATAATACCAAGAAGTGCAGGATGTTGCTATCCTGCACTTCTGATAATAGGAGTATTTTAGGTGTTATCAATAAGAACTGGCATATTTTAATAGCTAATGAAGACCTACACAGAATTGTAGGTGACCATTCAAGAAAAACTTATAGGAATTGTAAATCAATAAAACATAGGCTTTGTCATCGTAATGTTGAAATCAGACCATCCATTAATCAGACCATCCATTAATTCCAACAGACTTGGTACTTATAGCTGTAGACATTGTAATACATGCTCCTTTATGGATAATGATTATTTATACACCTTAGTACCAATAGGAGATATATAATGTCGCATTATGCAGATTGTTCAACTCGTAATCTTGTTTATTTAGCCTTTTGCATGGTATGTCCAAAATTTTATGTTGGAAAAATTAACAGAACATTAAGGGGGAGAGTTAGAGAACAGATTTACAAAATAAACAAGAAGGATATAAGCATTGCCATGTCCAAGCATATAGTTCATGCAAACTCTCATCATACCTTTAGATTTTTAGTTTTGGAAATAAATATGAGCCATAGGTTGGGTGATATAAAGAATAGAAATGAAAAAGCAGAACAGAGATAGATAATTAGATTACAAGCAGATAGGTTGCATGGTCTCAACAATAGTGTTTCCTTACAACCTTTTTTGATAGATCGGCCACTCATACATTAGAACATATCAATCCATAATGGTATTTTATGTGTATTCTAGTTTTTTGGGAATACTTATTTAGTTTTAGTACTTATGATCTTATAGTAGACTGAGACCTTTAGTGTTTTTGTGTTGTTCTGCTCTATATTCTATAAGATGTATATTGAATTAATAATTTATAAGTTAGCCATATGCTTCCTATTAGGTTTGTGGGTAAATACTAAAAAGGAGGTGTTTATATTTATATTTACATTTATTTTTATTCTCATTTCTATTTCTACTTCATCTTCATTCTTATTTTATTTACATTTTTCATAGATTGCATAAAGCCATGTAGTTATTATATGGCTGATATTTATTGCAATGCTAATTTCATATGTTAGCATTAATTTTGATTCATTTTTAGAACAAGATGATATTCTTTATATCTCTTCATATCCTCTTGCAAATAAAAAACTAAGTAGGACCTATAGGGTTGGTAAATTCAGTCATTGTTTGTTTATGTTAGCTGATCAAAAATTTATATAAGTAAGGTTAAGAATTACACATGCATGTTACACTGCCCCAGTGTTTCTTTTCACTTGATCAGGTCCTGCTTTGTGACATTTCTGCTTTCACATCAATATTTTTATTGCAGGAATGTTACATTAGTAGTTTTTATTTTCAAGATTTGATCTGTACGCTTTACGATCACATGCCTCATCATTGCACCATGATTGGTTAGCATAGAACAAAGAAGCTGGGAGCTGCTTTCTCCTGTTCAGTGACCTTCCAAAAGAGTAGAATATATCTTTGAATTGTAGGCATCTTAACTGATATTTTTTGAAATGGTATGTGTCAATAACCTAATACAAAAAAGTGTAATCTGGAAAACTTTTTAATGACAGGTTTATTTCTGTTTTTGTTCTGTTTTGTTTTGCACTTGATTTTGACTGAGTATGTTAAGTTAATAATTGTTTTCATATATCTTTATAGTTTAGTACAGCTACATTTTCCTTATAGATTTTAGACTTAATTTCAAGGCTAATTTATTCCGATCGCATATGTGACTGACTTATATGGGTAATGTTATTTACTTGACTAAAACTGAGCTTTGTTGAGTGTATATATTGGGACTGAGATCAGTTTCCATTCAAAGATGCTTAACAATATATTTTATGTGAGATGTGGTCAATAATGTTTTTTAAAATAGTTTATTTAGGTACATTGATTAGTTAACTTTCATTCATGTTTTGACATTTTATAAATGTATATATATATATATATATATATATATATATATATATATATATATATATGTCACTGTGAAATAGATGAGCTTTTGTTTTTGATTGGTATATACTGGTTTAAATGCTGAATGATTCATTAAATGTTTTAATTGTCTGAAGAAGCATTGGATGTACAATGCAAAAGTGCTTGCAATAAATCTGTGGATTTTAATATACAGCCCTGGCATGTGTGCTGTCTCTTGATGGTTTTGACTTGATTTTTACTGTACATATTGCCGAGACAGCTTAATCCTCACAATGTTGTTTTTTTTACGTTTGATTAGTAGAAAAAAGTCAGTATTTAAGTTTCAGAATTGACCTTATGTATAACAAACAATTTCAAAATGCAGGAACAACTTACTTATCAAATTTTCTAGATTTGACTATGAATGTACTTTGATCTGTAAGACTGAAATCAATAGTAAGGTATGACACACCCAGTGACTGAACAAAGATAGCAGTAAACAAAAACACATGTCAGAGTGCTGCAGGTATATTTAGGAGCAACCCTTATATAAGTAATAACATAATAACTGCTGCCATTTCATAGGTACTTACTAGGCTATTGATCTGTGAGGATCTTAAGAAGTTTAGCCTTGCATTCCCATGGCAGTTTTTAGCCCTTATATTTTACATACAAATATCCCATGTGCCTAACAAGGGTATAGGGACATTTATGTGTTTCCCCTCTTCATGAGATTCATGGGGTAGGTGTGCTAAACCAAGGATGAATTTACTGTTATACATCCATTTGCTTTGCTTTATGTGGAGTGGAAGATAAATTCATAGATGCAGTATTCTGTGTGATACACACCTATTTGATATTTATACAAAATCAAAGAAAATTTAACTAAACCCCTGTCAGCCATGTTAAGCAAAATGATACCTGATGTATGGTAGCATGCTAGAGACCCATAGTCTATGTTAAATCATGGAGACAACAATAATGCAACTTATCCAAATGACACAAGGAACCTACTTCCGATAGTTGGAGATCTTACTTTTGGATCTTGTAATATTCATTGATGAGGTAACAACAGCCCTTGACAAAAGGCTGACAATGCACATTGCTTACATCAGCCTTGCCAAAGCATTCAGTATAACTCTACATAATTTAGGCTGTGAAATTCTACACCATCCTGATGGCAGTCCCCAGTGGTGTCACAGAATGTTCTGCACTGGGGCACGTCTTTTCAAAGTATTCCTTTCAGGTGTAAAAGTGGGAAATGTGATCTGAATAACAATATATATAGCAAAAATTGGTTATATAATCAGTTCATTAAAAGATAGAAAATTCTCCAAGATGATATACAAACAATGCATATCTGATGCAGTGGTAATGATCACACCTTTAATTACAATGAAGATTTGCATAAAAAAAGGCATAACATATGATTAATAAAGAAATGGTCACATCTTTCAAAACAATACCATCATTAAAGAGGTAGGGATAATGATGAAAAACAATTTAAACTTTGACCAGTATATAATTACTTAAGTCAGAAAACATTTTAATGGAAATGTTTAGTCAGTGGAGAAAGATTATTATAGCACTTTTGTACGTACCTGAGCAGCATCTCACCTAGTATTATATACAATGCTGTACAAATAAATAAGCCACTTGAAGCAACTTGAAAAGGTACAATAATGCCTTATAAAAATTAAGGGCATAGGTTTGGAACATCAACTTTTCAGAAATGCTTTAGAAATGTCATTCTATTCTGTTTTTTATGGGTTACTTATAGCTGATATTTGCCTCGTCTGTAATTTAATTTCATTCTGTTTGAAAGCCTGTGCCTGCAAGACACCAATGGCAGACACCAGATCAAAAACATAATGCTAAAAATAAATATTACTAAAAAAACTGTACACCAACATATTATGCACCAACTTCTGAGATTATACAATAATAATATCCTTATAATCACAACGGGTCATTTATTAACATAATTTTAACACATGTATGGGAAAC
This sequence comes from Protopterus annectens, assembly GCF_019279795.1. Lineage (NCBI taxonomy): Eukaryota > Metazoa > Chordata > Ceratodontiformes > Protopteridae > Protopterus > Protopterus annectens. The sequence continues at coordinate 647,247,181 of NC_056744.1, read as the reverse complement.
AGAAGATATTAATATGAGATTGCATTAATCAGGCTTCCTAAAGGCCAGTAGGTTATATGTATGACAATCAAACGAAAAACAGTTCCATAGATCATAATGCAAGATTTAATGTACATTGTAAAATCTAGACCCAAATGACTGCCACTTGTCAAATTTAAGAGACAGTATTCAGTACAGTAAATGACCTTTGTCACTGCCAATGTTGATAATGGTTTGAGGTAACTCTAAACAAAATGCATGTTCTAACATCTTTTTCCTATCATAAATGTATCTCAAAAAGTAAGACAACAACTGCAGCTATGAAATTTCTCTTTGGGTGTGAAAATACACAGAGAGGCAGCCCAGTGCACCTGTTGTTGTGGCAATGATTAATACTAGGTAAACATTTCATTTAAGCAATCAGTGCTACACATAATACTGTCCTTGTACCACAATTCTTATATGTTGCTCAAAATATTATCTAATGTTTCCCTGTTATATGTGTCAGCTGAGGTGGTGCAGTGGTTAGCATTGTCGCCTCACAGTAAGAGGTTCTCTGGTTTGATTCTTGTCTGGAGCACCTTTTGTGTGGAGTCTGCATGTCATCCCTGTGGTCGAGTGAATATTTAAAGACATGTTGGTAGGAACATGTGAGTGTGCCTTCTGTGAAGGTTGGGTGCTGGACTGGCAACTTGACATCATAAAAACACCACTGCCAATCAATCTGCAGACCAGTGATCCACTGTGGTGACCCCTAACCAGGAAAAGCTGAAAGACAAAGTTTTCCTGTTGTATGTATGAACATAACCTTTGCTTATAACTCCTGTTTTTGCCAATATATTTGCACTTGTTGATAATACTTTGTTCATTGCCAATGTACAAGTAATTAGACATTGTATGCAATGACTTTAGTTTCCCATTTACACATCTTGTTCTATGCATATTCTGTATTGTATATTATATCTGCACTGCTGCTCACTGATCCAGGGCATTGGTTAATGGGCCAGCCCACCTATCTTGAGATCAAATAATAAATAAAATAAATAAATAAATGTAAACCTGTTCCCAAGGGAGACACCTAATTTACTCTGCTGAGAATGTTGACCCCAACCTACTAAAATTACTAAAATTGTTAGGCTGTATTTAATTCAGTAAAACTACTCTCACTCATTTGTATTTTCCGGTATTTTATCCATAAACTTGTGGAATAAATTCTTTTAAGTGGTTTGGGTTACTTCATTAAAAATGATTACTTACAGTATTAGCTGAACAAAATCATCTTTCCAGAAACATTTATTCAATGCCTACACCTCTTTTCATGCCCTTTGGTCTTAATAAATAGTGTATTAAATGATTTTCTGAAAAGTACTTAGAATCACCAAATGTGCTAGTCTGCGTTTACCTTGGCAAATGTCTTCCTAGTTTTGCAAATCTCAGTATTTTGTCACTGTGTGTAGGTTTGTCATTTCCTCCCATCTCAACTATAATCCTATGATCTGTATTGACTTACACTTATTAGTGTTTCCTTTAGTCTGACATTGTAGCAATTAGCACTTGTCTGAAACCATTGAAGCACTTAATGAGACTAATTGCTTTTTTGGTTTGAAAAGGTGACAGATGAACACGACTCAGCAAATTATACAGAATTATAATGAATATTTATGAATTTACATAGAAACATTTTGTGGCTAAGCAAACATTGCAGCTGAATTTCAAAACGAATACAGTTTTCCTTAAACAGCATTAATATCTCCCTTCTTATAAAACCTGGGACATGTGTGTCCCGATTGGGGCGGGGGGGGGGGGTGCATTCTTGGCTATATGTTTTACAAATTCTGTAATCAGTGCACAGTAACAAAATTGAACCTTGACTTTTAATGACAAATTAATAATAATATGAAGATGGAGATGAGGATGCAAGCATATGAAATGCACAGTAAATAATATGATATTTACAGAAGGCATTTGATTACAGAACACTCAATAGCTGTCATTGCCATAATGATATTATCCATATATGCAATATGAAATACGACTACAAAGACTTTAAAGCAATTGCGGTATTGCAGTCTTCTCTTTTACATTGCATTTGTGATAATGTGCTTTTTTCTTTTGTTTTCTTTTTGTAAGGAATATGTGTAAAGGCTCTAAGTAGTGATTTCTGCAGCATTTATATTAACTTTCGTAATGAAACATTTAATTTTATGCTTTAGCATTTAGTAACAGAAATAAAAATGAATGTCGACTTGACACTTATATAGTCAAAGCAGCAAAGTCAGCGATATCATATCTATAGTACATGGCTACATTTTCTGTAATAAGTGTGTGTGGTTTCAGTGATGCAAAAATTAAAGGAAGCAAAAAGCATGAAATGACACTGTTACATCACTTTCTCCCTTTGACTCAACACTAGGAAACTGAAAATCTAGTAGCTTACATTGGTTTCCATGTACGGCCAAGCAATAAGTGTTTGCCATCTGCATGTTTCGCTACTCATGTTTCTGATACAGCTTCTTCTCTTCTGTTCTCCTTCTTGCAATAAGTTTGTATCTGTTCCGGGAAAACTTGTAGGATTCTGACTCATCTTCTGAGAATGATATTGTAAACGATTCTTCTTAAAATATCGCTATCGCTGCATCTAACATCTAACCTTCTGGTTGGTGATGATTTTGATGTGTATGGCAGTTTAGCATTTAAAATGAAAGAAGTAATGCTGAACACACAGTGTACTGCAAAACAAATAATAATGATGATAAAACACCATATCTGCTTCATTATTTATGTACTGTCACACAAATGATAGCATCCACACAAACTACTGTCAATTTAGTAGAATCGTGCTGCCCCAAATTTGCCTGGATACAAAATTTAAGGGTTGCAGAAATTAAACTAATACTTTTGCCACCTTCATGTGATAAAATACTTAACCATATTATTCAGGAATAAATGTGGCATGAAGAATACTAGAATAGTCAGGTGAAAACACAGTGTGACACAGCACCTTTGTACAGCTGAAAACCCTGATGATTTAGGCTTCATTGAGGGATTTGGTTCAGATACCATTACTGAAACTGAAATGGGAAACCTGACATACAATTAAAAGTAGTTAGTCATGCTTAGCCACAGTGACAGATGGGCTTCATTTATATCATGCCTGTGTTATCATACGTAACATGCAAGTTGCAAAGCACAGCAAATCCTGATTTCTTATTCACAGTATTCAAAGCTCCACTTCTTTAGCCAATTATCTGCTTATATATAATCATTAACGTATTGCTATGTTAACAAATCAAGAAGACAAAGCTGGGTACAGTCTCTGCATCCAGAACTGAGCTAGTAGGTAGAGGCCCATTGCCATTACAGAAAATTCTGACATTCAGATGATGCTGTAGTCTTTATAGGTTAATACAGATTACCATTCACATTTATAAAAGCTTGTGGTGTGCGTCTGGAGATCAGCTGTAAAAATGAACAACCTGTTTGCTGATGTTGAGGTCTCCGGGCCAATAGCCTAGTATCATCCTATGAACCTAAGAATTCAGTGTACAAAGTTGCATTTGTAATCCTAAAGGTAGTTTGAGGTCATACTTCTATAACTGACTTCTTGTTTGGAGTCACACGAATCCTTAATGCTTTTTATTATCCCATGGTTGACCACTATTAGTGTTACATCTGTGTAACTATACTGTATGCTAATCACTATACACTTTAAAAAGAATTGTATTCTGTTCTAATTTGCTTTTCCTTGAAAGTAAATACATTTATTTGGTGATTAATTGTCTGAATGAGTTATTGTGCTGCATTTATATGTAGAAATCTGCTATAGACTACAGAAAACAGCTAACTGCTACAAACCGTCAAACTGTATATACTAACAATTGCATCATTAGAATTCTAAATTACATGACATGGAATTAGGAAGTAACTGGACAGCTGCTCACCCTACAGTAAATACCAATCCAGTTTTACTGTACTTACTAAAATATAATGAGAACATAATTACAGAAAAGAAAATGGCAACGGTTCAATGTAATGCAATATTGCATGTGTGGTATATGTATTGTTTTGTCCCTGCTGAGCTGCTGAAAGAATATATTTGTATTTAGGTGAGACTAAACAGCCTTGAGAAATTGATTATAAGAACTTGCTAAGTATGTTAAAAAAATGTAATCTGAGCAACCCTACTGCCTATGCACATTTCATAATGTCATGATTCTAATGTATAACTCCTTAATGATATATTTTTATTTTATTAGGTGTTAAATATTAGAAATTAGTGAAGTGTTAAAAAGGCTAAATCATAAAGAAACCAGAATTATTTTAAAATTTAGTACTTTGCAGCCTGCTGTTTAAATACTTAACTAATGTGGAAGTTTTTTATTTAATAGCATAATTTTTACAGATAATATAACTGACTTGCTAGAACAACTTACATTAGTATGGAAAATACTAATGCAAACTGCTTCCCACACATATATTAATTTTCGCTGTCAGGTTTGCAGGTATCATATTATAATTATTACAAATACATTAGGATAATATTATCTTATTGCAATAAAATATGAAGCATCTGAAGATTTTCACAGGTATACTGTCCCGGAGGTTCTGCACTCATTATCTATAAGTCTTTGTGGCTTAAGTGTCTGCTTATAACATCATGGAATGTCTAGGTTGACACAAATCTTGCAGTCTACTCTGCCTAGTTCCAGAACTGTTGCAAATGCAAAATAACATGCTCCCCTGAATGCTGAAATGCAAATTTAATAGCAAAGAATGACAGAAGGCCATCCACCAGAGTCCATTAAAATCATTATGTAGTGCTACCAATGCAAACCTTAGATTCCATTGGGTTCTTGGTACTTCTTGGACATCTGGCCTGTAGAAAATGACATATTATACAATGATTGGCTATTAACATTCAAAATCGAGGATGCTGATTGGTCAGCCTAATCAGCGTACCCATTGTAAATCAAGCATATACCAATGGAAAAAAGTCCTGTCACCCAGACTTACTTCTATTAATATATGCTATGGAAAAAAACTCAAAAACCAGAGACTTCAAAAAAAAGAGACAGATGAGACAGAAAAAAATGCAAGGATAACCAGGTATGTTATGCAAAACTAGAGAAACGTACCTGGTTATCCTTATATTTTCTCTGTCCCGTCTTTCCCATACATTGAACATTTGCTGATTTCATTTTTTTAATTAACAACAAAAAAAGCAGCAGAGATCTTCCTTTCCCTGTTGCTTCATTTACACAGCACTGATGTACTGTGTAAGCGTGGGAATGTAATTCCCATACACATCTGCAGTACCAGAGAAAAACCCAGAAGAGCAGCATGGCGCCATTATACAAGGACATTATTTAAGAAAAGTAAGTAACTTTTTTCTTAAATAATGTCATTGTAAAATAGCAATTGCCTACACCCAGACATAGGTTATTGCTATAATGTAAGACTGTTTCTTTAATGCATGATGTTTGACTTTTATAATTCACTGTCACTGGGTTAGTGGTGAGTATGACTTGGGTGCCCATTGAAAGTGTGAGGAGCAGAAATAGCATCCTCATAACAATATGACGTGTTGTGCAAAAAAGAGGGATTATATGTATTAATTCAAGATTATGATACCATGGAACACCCCTATTTTCCAAGGTACAGCAATCTTTGAGTAGTATAGAAGAAAAGCAAGAAAGCAAAGACACATACACCCATGTTGGGGAGGTCCAGGGTTGAAATGCCATCCAAAAATGTTTAAATAGCGCTTAGCTAGTTTCAAATTTGCTGTTTTCATTGTAAACCACAAATTAATTTTTTGCAGTCACAGGACTCATAATTATGATTCGCATAATTAAGGTAGGGAATTGCATGGCTTTAAGTGGTCTGCTTATACTTTAAGTCTCCTTCTCTCTCCCTCTCTGTCTTTTCACACATTTAGACTTTTGACTCCTCAGAGCTACTTAGAATCAGTCAGCCAAAAATAGGAGACACAGTTGTTATAATGTCTAAGGCCCTCACCTCCTAACCACAAAATACAGAGGTTGATCCTGACTTCTGGTCAATGCCTGTGTGGCAATTGTATATTCTCCTGTGTCTCTGTTGAGTTCCTCCCACAAACATGCTGAGTATTTCCACCTTAAACTTGCTAGGTGTTGTCGAACAATGTACACAAAATTGAATGGACTTGTGGGCAGCAGCACAGACTTTAGATGGTGCCTATCAAATGAATAGTTTGTGGACGTCTGCAAACTTGGTGTCAACCTCAAGCCACCCCCCCAATTCACAGAAGCTCCAACTCACACATGTAAACAAATCGTCATCATTAACCCTCTTTTTCTCAATTTCTGCATGGAGTTGGGTTGTGTCAAGTCACTTGTCACCATCTCTCCCTATTCAGTGACACTCTCCTACCTTCTTCAGCACTCATGCCTGACTGTCATAGGTGTTCTTTTACACAATCCATCCACCTCTTTGTTGGATATCCTTATTTCCTCTTGTCTTCTTCCTGTCTGTCCCAATCTTTCTTCATCAGATTGTCTTCTGCTTTCCTGCACATGTGCTCAAACCACCGTAATCTGTTCTATTTGATCTTTTCTGCAATTGAAACTACTTTGGCTTCTGCTCTTATGTCCTCATGTCTTCATCTGTCCCACAGTGTATATCCTACCACCTGACTCAGGCACTTCATTTCCATCACCTCTACAACAATTTATACTCAAAATTGGTTAAATCTAAATGCTAAAAAGTGAAATATCATCACATTTGCTAAACAATCCCTTCATCCATATTATAGAATCGACAACATCCTGCTTCAAAATAAAAGTGTTGTGACAGACCTTGGAACATGGGTAGATAATTCTCTCACCTTTCACCATCACGTTGCAACAGTGGTTAGGAAATCTTTTTACCTGGTGCTGCTGATTGCAAAAGATACTTCATTTCAATCCATTGAAGTTCTTACACAACTATATTCTGCAGTCATTAGACTTTTTATTCAATGCAATGTCCCTTTTTGGGTGTAACTTATCAAGCAAATGGAAATACTCCTGAAGTTTCTAACTAAAAAGGTCACAGGCTTAAAAGGCAGGGTTATCATAAAAGGCTGGAATCACTGCCCCTTTATTCTGTGAATCCTTAGAGGTGATATATGATTTGCCTTTTGGGCTATTAGGGATCCAGTAGTCCAATACTTCTTATATCTTCACAAATCAAACAGTTCCACTAACACTAGAAAAAGGATCAAAGAGTCTAAGAGAGCAGTTGCAATAGCAAAGAACAAAACATCAAAATCACTCTAACAGCTTTCAGAAAGTGACTTAGCTTGCAAGGCAAAGAAAGATAAAGAAAATAATCATCAGACACCATTCATAATGTATACACTTAAATAATTCCAATGACGAAAAAAGCAGGAAACAGTAATTCACTCTGTCGATTTAATATAAAATGAAGACACAGTATACATAAAACACTTTTCATCTTGTAGATACAAAGACTTCTGTCGATTTAATATAAAATGAAGACACAGTATACATAAAGCGCTTTTCGTCTTGTAGATACAAAGACTTCTTCAAGAAGGTAATAGAAATAATGGCCAATATCCCTCAAGTACTTGAATTTCCTGAGTGACTTAAGTATATGGGTCATACGTTTCATGGATTTTATAGGAGTTTCAAGGTCACTTAGTCCAAAGATCATGCATGCTTTGCTAATCGCCTCTCTCCTCAGACTTTATCTTCTTTCCCAATGAAGAAGAGGCCAATTACTCCCAGGGGAAATTTGAGAGAACCCATTCAGTTCCCTAGGTTCAGTTTGAGGGAATATCTTGAATGCCATTGTTTAACCTGAAAATGAAGTTTATTGCAGGGAAGGGGGAGGTGTTGAGTGATGACTCTTTCTCACCATCACGTTCTGTTTGTCTGGTTCTAATTTTAGCTGAACTATTTGACTTATTGAAATACAGGAAGGGAAGGACTGCCAGATCTCTAATGACAAGGTAAACAGATCTGGACTTGGATGAAATACCTTTGGCTATTAGCTGTACTAAGTTGAAGGATTTCCTGACTACAGTTACCAGGTGATGATAAAGGAGAAGGAGTTGTTGATGTCCCTAACTACCTTTTTCTATAGTGTACATAGCAACAACAAATAAAAAATAACCCAGAAAAGTCACATAGGTAAAAACATCAAAGAGTCCCTAGCAAGCCGAAGACTTCAACTATATAATATTGTAAACATCTTTTGAAGTACATTTATGGGAAACATGCAAATGACCCCTTAAAGATACAGACGTCTTTTGGCTACATGGCTTCTGGATACAACTGACTTTGTACAAGTCTTTGTTAAGGCATTCAGGCCAATAAAGCCAAACACAGTAGGTGTAGACATACCATATTTCATCCTTTCTATGGACTCATCAGTACAGCATACGTAGATATTTTGGCCTTTATCTGAAAACACTCAACTATAAACAAAGCCTTATGTCCATAATATTAGGGTGACTGCAGAATACCTCAATAATGAACAAATCAACAAATAAAAAGGTCACACAGAAAAACGTTCAAACTTGTAAACTGTAAAAAAAAAAAAAAAGTCAGGAGCATTCTAAAGTCATGTAGCTGAAGTATTTGTATGTCCTTAAGGGGTCAGGTTTTCCATGATCTTCCATCAAAGGACATTTAAGGTATTGTACAGGGAAGTTTCTGGCTTGCCAGAGTCTTTTTGCTGAGTACCTATGAACGTTCTATAGTGTATAATGTGTAATTTCTACTGCACTGTTTAGCATTCAATTTAAGGTAACTTTACACACACAAAACATTAACTAAGGTAAGCACTTTGTGAAAAGTGATGCTATTTGAGGGAGTTATGACAATTATATCCAGTTTGCAGTCATCTGTAAATTAGGTTAACTAGCCGTCTCGACTATCATTTTTGTGATTAAAGAAGTAGATGCCAAACAGGAAGGAACCAAGTACAGATCCCTGGGGGACACTATTGGTTATCTTAGCATTATTTGAAGAGACATCTGCCTCATAAAGTACATGTATTTGGTCTTTCAGCAAACTGTCTATTCAACTTACCATATAAGGAACTATTATTAGGGATGTTAGTTTCTTTGCAATTCTAGTATGAGGTATAGTAAAGATTGCTTTGGCCATATCAGGATAAGCTGCATGCACAGCATGACCACTGTTAATAGCTTGTGTAACTCTATCAAAGAAATGATCAAGATATAACAGGCAAGATCTCTCTTTGACAAAGGAAAATTGCTGGCAGTCAAGCCTGTTGAGATTTGTAATATCAAAATTAAGAGTAGAAAATGAGTTTCCAAACAAAGTCATTCACAGCTTTAAAATCCCTAAGCTACCAGAAATGACCAGAAATTTTGTCCAACTTTTCTATATCTTATTGGCTGAACAGAACAGATCTACGCCTTGCCTCCAAGCAATCGGGGACCCAGTGGTCCAGTATACCTTCACAAATCAAACAGTCCCACAAATAGCAGAAAAGGGATCTAAACCTGATTCATCAAATTAATAAAACAAGGTAGAGATCTGTTACACAGCATCTCCCTCAGCTCTGGCATAGACTCCCCTGCAGCACTATCTTCCTTTAAACAGAACTTGGATAATTGGATGTGTATTCATAAATTCATCATGAGTTTGATTGCCCTAGCCCTCATTGACAGGGGAGGTACTGTCTGTGGTATGAATTGGCAAGGTGTAATGTTTGTAAGACTCAGTAGTTTTAAACTTCCTATGATTCTTATGATTAATGAGACTGGTTATGATATACTAGCACAGTTGCTATGTCATTTGTGATGGAGTGGGGACGAATTAAAGAAAAGTTTGGAGCAATGTGGAATGTTATTTGTTAGTTTTATAAGATAACTAAAGAAGGATACCTAGTTATTCTTTGCTTCAATATAGAATCTCTATTCATTGTTTTTGTGATGCCCTACTTCTGGGTCAGTAATCAAGGAGCCTGAATCCTCACCAGTGACACTGGAGGGGGACGTTCACGTGGAACAAAAATAAATTCACACAGTATTTTCAGATGCTGATCTCTACACCAAGCACAATTTCCCTTAAGAGTACACAGGGAACACATTCAGTCTGGGGGCTGGGTTTCCCTGTCTCTATCCAGGCCCCAGTAAGAAACCCCACTGGCACAGCTGTAAAATTGAGTCCTCAGCCGAGTGTCCCAGGCCAAGTCTTCCACAACCCTCTTTATGAAACCAGTGCTCTTAGTCTATGCTCCAAGTAGCTGACACACACACCCTTTGAGATTTCATTTTCACACACACACACACACACACACACACACACACACACACACACACACACACACACACACACACACACACACACACACATACAGAGACACACACACACACACACACCTGGGAATGGCTGACACAAATTTACTAGCTATGCCCATCTGCCCAGACTATATAGCAATTACTGCCACCAGAACACTCCAAAGTCAGCTACTCTAAGTCTCTTACAAGGATGCCCAATTATACTGAATGAAATTAATATTAACACAAATGGTAATGTTGACCAACCCAGTAAGGCTTTCAGGAGTGGCCACAGTGTCACCAAATAAACACAAGTACTCTCCAAGATTAAAATATTCTCTAAAAGACCAGCTACAATAAAAGGTTTAAATATATTTAATAATAAATAATAAAAGAACATGAAAATACTATATCGGTTTACAATAAACACCAAAGTTTCAGGCACAGGAAATATTAAAAATAATACAAATGGATAGATTTAGACAGTTACAGAAAAACAGTACTTAACTAATCTTGCTATATTTTCCTGACTGATCTAAAGAAGTACTATTCCCTGGTTACTTAATAAAGCAAGGCAAGATGAAGTGGGTGAGAGATCCTTCTTTGTCAGGCTTCAAGCACAGACTGTTCTGAGAGTTCTGTCTCATCAAGTATTAAAACATCATTTTAGTGCTGGATTACAGAATGATATCACATACATCTGGTCATCTGACTCAGATTCCCATACTACCCCCCCCCTTTACTAGAAACTGTACCAGAATCTCACACATATGTGCCATAATACACATACACATAGAGCTTTTCTAAGATCTGTTGGAGCTTCTGGAAGACATAAAATTATATCAAACCTCCACCCTTCCAGAGCAATAATTAGTTCACCCCCAGGGACAATACAAAAGGCTTCCTATTTCAGACTTTTTGTCTCTGGCTGCATTGAGATCTGTGAGATACAATCTTTATGGCTTAAATTAAGTAATTTAATTTCAACATATTTTTCTGAAAGTTAGTTGGGTCTGAGATTAACCTCTTCTCTTCCAGCATCCTCTGTTGATATATATATTGGTATTTTTTTTAGCTCAAGCAGCTTTATCATTACATTTTCAACACAAGTATCTGTACAAATCAGTTTGATATACAAATGACATACAATTCATTACAAATGTCCAGCTAGCTAAGCTGACACATCCATTGCCCTACTTCTCTTGGCATAGCTGGCAATACCTCATATCATCACATGTCTTCCCCTTAGAAGACTCAAGCTAGTTTTTCAAGTGAATTTTGAGAAATGTGGCTTGATAGACATGAGCCTGTCTGGGAACACATTAACTCATACCCTGTCTTGAGAACCCATCTGCATTGGTATTGCTGACCCCACTGCAGTGCTGCACTGTCATGTCATATGCCTGCAACCCTAGGCTTCACCTTAATATCTTGCCATTTTTCTGGCTGGCTTATGTAGCCATAGATCCCCCTCAGACTCTTCCTGCCTCCTACTGCAAATACTCAGCACAAGGGCCTCCCTATCATGGTAAGGTTTCATCGTGTTAACATGGTACAATTTGTGTCCTAGCAGGTTTACCATGTAGTTAACATCACTGACCTTCCTTATCACTTCAAAGTGTCTCTCCCAAGTTGTCCGCAACTTATTATGTCTGACAGGAATGAGCGCCATAACTTGCTGTCCCACAGAATACTCTCAGTCTTGAGCATTCCTGTCATACCAGACCTTTTTCTGCTGTTGGGCACCTGTCAGTTCTCTGGTGCCAAGCTCATGAGCTTCCTAATTCTTGTCTTGCGGTTTTAGGACATATACCACAACAGACACCTTGTGGGATTCACACTCATCCTCCCACTCATCAGGAATCAAATCTAAAGCTCCCATCAACCTATGCTAATACAGCAACTCAATGGGTGAAAAATGTTTGGATTCCTGGGGTACCTCTCTGCATGCAAACAGCACATGGGACAAATATTTGTCCCACTCTCTCTTAAACTGATCTGCAAATGCCCGTAACAGGTCTTAACTGTAGAGTTTAACCTCTGCATAAGACCATTAGTCTTGGGGTGGTAGGGGTGGTCTTTAGGTACTTCACCTCACAGCATTCCCACAGACAAGCCAGCAGGTCTGACATGAAATTGGTGCTTCAGTCAGTCAGTATTTCTCTCAGGAAACCTACCCTGCTGAAGATCTCTAGCAAAGCATTTGCCACCTTTTCTGCCTCAATGGAGGACAGAGTCACTGCCTCAGGGTATCTAGTAGCATAGTCTACTATCACCAGGATATACTTCTTCACTGTGGAACTTAGAGTACTTAGAGGCCCCACAATATCCATAGCTAAGGCTCTTCAATCACAGACAAAGGTATCAAAGGAGCCTTGACATTATCTCCTGCCTTGCCTACCTTTTGGCACTGCTCACAAGTCTTGCAGTACCCTGTTACATCCCTTACAATCCCAGGCCATTAAATGTTCTGCATAAGATGTCTCTTGGTACACTTTATGTCCATATGACCCGCAAAAGGATTGTCATGGGCTATGGCTAGAAGTGCCAGATGGTAGGCTCTAGGCACTTCCAACTGCTGTATTACCTCACTCTCTAGACCTCCTTCAAGGAACTACTCTCTATACAGTAACCCTCTGTTCCAGTATACAGACTCTCCTTTTCCTTGAGAATCAGGGGGCCTCATTAACTACCTCCCTCAAGCCTCTTAGTTTAGGGTCAGAGAGCTGAGCCTGTCTCAACTCTATCTTTGTGACCCTTCCCTGTTCCCTTTTCACAGGATGTCTGGTATCATCTGACAGCAGTACCTCACTGTCAGCCTGGGTACTACCATTCACCTCTGCGTTTGCAGTCAGTCTGTTCAAAGGAACATCAGTACCTACCAGTAGGCTGTGACTCACCTTCAGGCTCACTGGTACAGGGTAGCTTCCTCTCTGAAATAGCCACCTCACAAGCTCTGGCGTCAGGTGTGGGGTCTGTCTGGGTGTCTCCCAAGCTACCAACCCACGTGCCTGTCTCCAAGCCTGACAGTGTGTAACTGTATGCATACAAGGTACTGCATTATCAAAATTATTCCCTATCAAGACATCTGCAGGGATATCCTCAAAAACATCTACTTGCTTGCTTCCTTTTCCACCCTCCCAGTCAAGGTGGACCCTGGCCAAAGGCATTTGGAATTGGGTCCCTTCTAAAGCTGTGAGTAGAGTGGACTGCCAAAGCAAGTACTGCTCCTCTTTAACCACTACAGGCTTAACAATGGTTATGTCAGAGGCTGTGTCTCTCTTAGCAGTGGCCTGTTTTCCATCCACTAAGATAGGATATAAACACTGATGATAGTCTGGTATCCCTGTTGTCTCCAGACAACTTACCAATGACATACTGTTGTTCCCACTTGCTGGCCCTCCACCTTTCATTCCCCACCTTGCTCTTGTGGACATCTGTATGATACAGGGCCCCACTGAATACATTTAAAACATCTAATCCTTGATCCTGGCTGTGTACCTGAACTAGTGTCTTCCCCTGTTACTGGTGGACTCTGTTGGGGTTGTTTAGGCTGCCCACCATGGGTTCTCTTATATCCATGTGCAACACTGGGTGTCTATCCCCTTCCTGTGCAGTGATGCTCTGCTTGAAAATAGAGATCCCCTTTTCTCCCCAGCTCATCTGCAGAGTTACAGTCCCAGTCTGCCAAACAGATTCTCATGTCCTCAGGCAAAGTGCTAAGGGCACCAAAAGGTCTCCCATCCTTTCAAAAGTGGTGTCCTGACACCTACTCATCCACCTATGAAAATAAGTGCTTAGTTCTGCAATATAATCATATACACCTTTATCTGCCTTGCATCTATGCTCATGAAACTTTTTTCTGTAAGCTTCAGGTGTTAACTTAAAGCATTCTAATGAACACTGTTTACTTTATCATAATGTAAACAATCAGTATCAGACAATTTAGAAACAGCAGTTACAGCTTTACCATGAAGTATGAGGGTCAGGAACTGTACCCAGAGCCCTTGCTCAACATTATACTGTTTACATACTCTTTCAAACATATGAATAAAACTATCAAAATTATCACCTTCTGTAAACTGTGGAAGAAATGTACTCTTCTTTATTGCATCTGGGGTTTGGTTATTCCCTTCCCTATTACTTCCATGATCCTGACAAACAGTCAGCATCTCCCTCTCATGTTGATGCTGCTTCTCATTTTCTTCAGCCTCTAAATGCCACAGTGTCTCATTTTCATCAGCTTCCAAACACTGCAGTATCTCTGCTGATTCTAATTCCATATGTTTTGCCTACTGCAGTCTCTCTCTCTCTGCTGATTCTAATTAACTATGTTTTGCTTACTGCAGTCTGTCTGCTGATTCTAATTTGAAATATTTGGCCTCTAGTTCAAGTCTATTTAACTCCAGATGAATTTTTAAATCCTTTGAGGAAAAGGTGAACTGTCCTGTTTCTGAGGGCTGCATATTCCCATCACCATTCTGGTTATCCTCCTGATTACCAGTCTGGGCTACAGCTGCAATTAAGGCTGCAGTGATTTCCTCTTTAGTCAGATTGGCATGCACCAGTTCTTTGGCTTCACACACCTTGCCCAACTGGTTCTTTGTCAGCTTGCCATAATCCTCTGCTCATATATTTGCCTGCTTTCCCCGACTAAACTAAACTACCAAAAAATAAATAAAACTGTTGTGAAAAAGAAACTCTGTATGTTTACCTTGTAGCTGCTGAGAGTACACACACCTTCAGTGACAACTGCCTACAGGATACAGAAGTTCAATTAATATCCCACCAGTGCTCACATATGTGTTGCCCCACTTCTGGGCCAGTAATCAAGCAGCCTGAATTCTCACCACTGATGCTGGAGGGGGACGTTCACTTGGAACAAAAATAAATACAAACAGAGAGAACTTTTTACAAAAAAAAGCAACTGACAGTTCCATCTTGAAAGAAAGTACACCCTGCATAATTCCTAACTTGTAAGAAAGTACATCCTATACTAAATATACATAATCTGTGTATCTACTAGTATTAGTTAGTAACACTGGAATGCACACCTTGCTGGGACGGTTCCCCTGGGCCCTCTTCTCCTCTTAATAGCACATCTGACCAGAAGAAAAAGGTTAAATAGAAAAGAAGAACCTAAAATATGAGTAAATTATATATATACACCTCACCTGTTTTTTTCTTTTCTTCTAGTTTTCTTCCACAATTAAATGAAACATGCATGTAGTTTATCTAGTGCCATAGTGGAACTGCTTGTTACTTACAGTTCTGCTCATAGTTTAATTGATTAATTTCTCCCTAGAAATTCTGCAAGGGAAACAGTTTTTTTCTCCAGAAAATTGCAAGCCTGATGATTTTTTTAGCAGTATCTGCCTACCTACTCCATTCACCTTTCGCTTCTCTTGAGCTCACTTCACTCTCCTACCCTACCCCTATTCCTACCCTACCCCAATTCCTATCCACCCCACTATGCCTAAACCTAACCATAAGTAACCACTTCCACACATCTCCTCTCGCCAATCACATAAAGGAACTAATAATATTTATTTATTTATTTATTTAAATTTGATGACCGGGGAAGTCCACTGGGCCATAAAGAGCCCATTTTCAGTGGAGGCTTGGGGAGAAAAGCTCCAAGATATTGTAAATTACATGTTACAGAATAAAAGACAAATATTTCAATATAAACATTTAGCATTTACAGAAGAATAGAACAGAAGACCTCTAGTAAGTTAACAATTATACATATGGTTGTTAGCCCTTTGCAGGTTAGGTTAAACTAAACAATTACCTAAAGATAATTTTGTCAATAAGCACTCAGAAATTCAACATCTAAACAGATAGGTAATAAACCTTTAGGTAAGGTGAGCAGTTATTGAAAGGAGAAAGTAGTAGAACATTTAAAATTGAAAGTAGAGTATAATAGCTGAGAAGAAATCATTCAAACAGGGAAGAGAAAGTTTAGGAAGAGAGGCAGTAGTAGTAGTGGTAACTGGTAATGAAATTCAGAGCAGTGCAGAAAAAAGGGGGGGTTTATGTTGGAGTGTGAGACGGGTATTCCCATTTGGATAACAGATGAGAGAAAAGCTGAGATTTGGATTGTGTAAGGTTTGGAAGGTTGCACAGGTGAGGAGGAAGAGAGTTCCACTGTTTAGCTAAGGAGTAGAACAGTAGTAGATGGCCAGGAGGCCATGAAAGTTTGTGAACCCGTAGCAAATTTTGGTGTGTGCATCTGAGTGGGCGGCTAGGTAAATAGGGTGTTAAGGATGTAGTGAGAGATGAGCAATTTGCAGGTTTAAAGATGAGCTTGTGGGCAAAGGTGAGTTGTAGGTATCTGAGGTAATTGGGTAGTTCAAGCCAATTAAGGGTGTTGAGGGAGTGGCAGTGGTGGGCTGAGTACTTATAACTGGTAGCAGAATTTCAAATCTTGTGGTAGCAGGATTCGAGTTTGGCTTGTAGGTCAAGGTTGAGATTGGTGAACAAAGGGGCACCATACATAAGGGAGGGGAGCAGGAATGTGGAAGCTAGGGTTTTATGGGTAGAGGAGATGAGGAAGCTGTTATGCCTGTGGAGGAGACCTATCTTTTGGTGGGTTTTCTTGATTGTGGAGTGGATGTGGATATCAAATTTTAGTTTTTCATCAATTATGATGCCGAGAAGCTTAGTGTTGTGAACAATTTCAATGGGAGTGTTGTTCTGGCTGTGTATGGTGAAAAAGGTTTTGTCTATAAAGGAATTTTTTGTAGGGGAAAAGATCATTACATTGGCTTTATTTGCATTTAAAGCTAAATGGTTGGACTACATCCAGATTTCTGTTGTGGAGAAGGTTAATTGAGTTCAAGATAGGAGCTCGGAGGGGGAGAAGGCTGAGCAGATGATAGTAGAGTCATTAGTATACTGTATGACAGATGATTCTGGGATGGAGTGGTGAAAGTTGTTAATGAATAGGTTAAAGAGCAGAGGGCCAAGAACGGAACCTTGAGGGACACCTGTGGATGTAGGTAGGAAGGGGGAGGTTGAAGTTTTCCATTGAACAGCTTGTTGGCGACTGGACAGGTAGCTGGAAAACCAGGCTATGGTGGAGGGAGAGCAATTTATGGTGGAGAGTTGGGATATGAGTAGGGTGTGGGAGATGGTTTCAAAGGCCTTAGACAGATCTACGAAAAGCGTAGATACAAATTTTCCTGGGTCGCATTCAATGTTGATGGTTTCCAGAAAGGAAAGAAGGGTAGTTATGGTACAGTGGCCAGGGCGAAAGGAGATTATATTTGGCTAGGTGTGTCATAAGTTGTGCTTGGATGGCTTTCTCAAGTATTTTAGAAAGAGGGGAAAGGATGGCAATAGACCTGAAATTGGTGGTGTCAGTATTTTTGCCACCTTTGTGGAGTGGAATGATGTAAGCATGGCACCAGATTGAAGGGACGTATGATTCCTGTATGGATCTATTTATAAGAATAGAGATAAGATAGGTGATGCTGCCTGCAGAACGTTTGAGAAAGGTAGGTGGAAGATTTTCAGGTGATTTGCAACAGGGTTTGAGTTTGAGGAGAAGTCTTTTTATAGTGCGTGTGGGAATGGGAGCAAGGAGGGGCTAGGGCTGGAGCAGGGGGGGGGTGGATATTTTGGCTATGCAGTCTATGAAAAATGAGTTGAACTGGGTGGCTGTGTCAAGGTCAGAGAGGGTGGGTTTTAGACAGGGGTTTACTTTATTGCCAGGGTGTATAATTGATGAGATGGAGTCCCAGAATTTTTTGGGATTTGTGGAGTATAAGGACTGGAGTTTGGAGTAGTAAACTTTGAATTAATAATAATATATTTAATAATATGTTGTTGTTGTTGTGTCTTTCGGCTTTTCCCAGTTCAGGGTCGCCACAGAGGAACTCCGGTCCGGTAATGATTAGCAGTAGATTTTTACGTGCCGAGCTGACAGCCCTCACGCACAACCTTCAACGAAGGTACATCCATTCACGCATGTCTCCACACAGAAGACGCTCTAGCTGAGAATCGAACCGGACAGCGTCTTACTGTGAGGCGATAACGCTACCGCAGCACCACCACCGCGGATATATTTAATAATAATGTAATATATTTAATAATATATAATATAATAATATATTTAATATAAACATGCCATTCACCAATTAGAAAAAGTAAACATTAATAAAAACAACCTGACTTAACTAAAGTAACTACCCCAACAAATTCACTATTAAGACACATTATCAATTAAGTACATTTAATCTATAATAAAGCCACACACCAACAAACTAAATTTACTATAACAAGTCCTTTTCAGCTCATCCCCCCACAACACCATTATGTTACCATTAAATACTACGGCCGTATTACTCTTATTAGTGGCGGCACATTTAACCTCCTACCACATCAAACTGTCTCCCAACAACCCCACTCCCCTTCCCTCAAAAAAAACAATCTGAGCAATATCAGCATATCCCCCTCTATCTTCAACATTACCTCCATACATTAAGCTTCATACACCCTACTGCCTCAACACCATATTCGACAAATCTCCATGAAATACCACAGGTACTTAACCAAAATACTAAAATACCTAACCAGTATAGCAGTTAAACTATTCCTCAGTGGAGACATCCACCCAAACCCTGGATCAGAAAAAACAAACATACACTGCCTGTAACCACCCAATCACTCACTCAATTTACTAAACCATCCCAGAAAAACAACTGACTTTCTACTATTAAACACTAATATTAGAAGTATAATAAATAAAATCCATGCTGTACATGTCACTCTTTCTCTCTACACCCCAGGCATTATTGTAATAGCTCAGACCTGGCTAAAACCTGAAAATAATGATAATGAAATTCTTGTTCCTAGATGCAATATTCTCAGGATTGACAAAAAGTGCAAAAGAGGAGGTGGTATAGCCATTCTATCCAAAAACAATGTTACCATTCAAGCCATTAATCATAATGTCACAAACTTTAATAATGCCGAAATAATTTATACAAAAGTCTAAAAAACACATAAACATAATAGGAACCTATATACCACCTGGAAACAACCTCCCCGATATGGAATACATATTACACTGGGCCTCTAAAAACCTCCCCCAGGAAACACTAATCACTGGTGCTTTCAATAAAGACTGGTTATGCTGCAACTCACAAAACCCCACTAATCAGATTGACCTTCCCGGATTCACTCAAATTATTCAAACACCAACCAGAATAGATAAGTCATCAAACAGACACACCATCCTCAATTTGTTTCTAACAAATAGACCCACACTCTCCTATCACTCCAACTGCCTCCCATATAGCCTCAGTTACCATCTCCCAACCTATTTACTTGGACATTGAATCAACCCAACTAAGCCTGTCTGCCATCTAACAAGGAACAAGAAAAACCTTGACCCCCAAAATGTCATCTCCACCCTCAAACTCTGCAACTGGGCTCCACTTAAGCACATGCCTCTTGAAGAAGCAGTTAAATATTTTAACTAAACCTTCATAAATATCTTAAGCATCCATGTACCACCCAGAACATTAAGAATAAAATCCAACTATGCCTCAAGGCTAAGGTAGGAAGCCAGAGCACTACTAAAATCAAGATACAAAGCCTGGGCACAATCCCACAAAACTACAAAACAAAGATACCAAACAGACATTCTGTGAGCTCAGAAATAAGGCAAAAAAAAAAAAACAAGACAAGATTAACTACTATCACAATATCTAAATTAAACACCATAACAATCCTCAAAAAATTTGGTCAGCTATTAATAACATTCTTCTACCTGACAAAGCTAGCAACCCCCAACTACTACCAGCAAAAATGACAACATAGCCACCGAGTTCAATAAACAGTTTACATGGTTTTGACCCTCTCTAATAACTGCAGCACTACTCCTCCTCCTCCTGCCCTTTCTATGGTTAATAATAACAACAATACCTTCTCCTTGCAACCTGTCTCAACAGACTTGATAAAAAAGCTGCTCAGAAAAACTAAAACCCACTACCCTAGCAGCCGACAAACTGCCTGCTGACTATCTTAGAGCTGCTGCAGATGCAATCGCTTACCCTATATCAATACTTATTAACAGACCCATTTCTGAACACCAAGTCCCTGCAATATGGAAAGCTACCCATATTATCTCATTATATAAAGGAGGTACATCAACAGAACTATCTAATTACTGTCCAGTCACTATAATCTCACCCTTGTCTAAAATCCTCTACGGATGTATACATACACAAATCATGGACTATCTGCTAACTGACAGTCTACTATCAGAGACACAACATGGATTCCGCTCCTTCCACAGCACTACCTCTGCTCTAATGTCCTTCACTAATACTGTAAATCTTTAGAGGAATAATGGTAAATTCATATCCTCCATTTAGACCTTTCAAAAACCTTTGATATGGTCTCAGATAGCAAACTGATCAATGTACTAACTGATCTGAATCTAAGTCAAGCTACTCTAGCATGGTTCCAAGCAAATCTCTCAACCTGGAAACATCAAAAATCTGGAAAAGGCCCATTAAAAATAGGGACAAATCTGTATGCTGATTAACATAACATTTGTATACATAATTATGTAACCCTGTCCACTCCAATGGAATTGTGGGATACCAAATTTCAAATGCAAACTGAAGAACAATCAAAATATGGTACCAGAGTCCCCCTGCAGTTATTCCAATGTCCCATTACCTGGCTATTTCACCCTATTTACCATAAACACTGTGTGCATATTGTTTTACTTCTACAATGATTATTTGGATTTTATTTTTACATTTTATAGCACAATGCACAAACACTAATAGACATCTGCTAAACAAAACAATACTGTCTCACAATGAAAATAGACTTGGCATTAAAACTACTCTGCCCTTGAAACTCACATTCATTGAAACAGCACTGAAACCCACAGAAAATGCATCTGGCCAATGGTGGATAAAGATTACCTTTGGGCTGTTTTCAAATCATTGGCCCCTTGCACACAAAACAAGAAACATACATGTGTTTTTTGATACACCTACCTGACTTTATTAAATTCTATTCCTTGTATAATACAGCACACTTGTTAGAGCACATCTTAAATTTATTGTTTGAACATTTTTCCAGTAGGCAATGAAACAAAATGCATAAACTAATAATGACAAAACTGCCCAATTCAGAACATTTCCATCATAAAAGTCTACTTCCACACCCACACACTATATAAATAAAAATAGAATGACAGTAGTGTAAGCCACAGGCATCTTGCACAGCTTCTCGCACTTATTTTCAATTTCAGTTTTTTTTGGGGGGGTGACAAGGCCAAAAACCAGGGCCACATTTTAAACATTGCTTGTATAATTTTGGAAAGTTGCTAGAATAAAATGTTGTGTTACCACCATGCATTTCACTGCCAGGTCTTGAACCCAGGACCCTGTGCACTACAGTCAGAGCAACATACCACTATGCCATTGCTAAATCAGCAGTTTTCTGAAAGATAGGAAGACTGAAACTTAAATGATTATCATTTAGTGAATTCAGTTCTCACTTCTCATAGTTGTCAACCTCTTAGCACAAAAAACTGGACAAAGCCAATAATGGGGGAGTTCAGCCTCGAAATAGGGACAAATTCCAAATACTGATCTTAGAAAATTTCTAGAATAAAAGGTTTTGTGTTACCATTTATTTTCTGAAGAATATGAAGTCTGAAATTCAAATGCGTGTCATTGCCACAAAAATCCTGAAAAACCACAGATGTTATGAGGAACAGAATAAAAAATATGAGGCATACATTTACAAGTAGTGGCGACTAGGGACTTTAGGCTCTCTTCACTCTCTAACCAAGGTACAGGGTTTGAGTCTGAGTACCTCTAGCCACCAGGTGTATTAAAAGTTGGGCATTTACACACACATACACCTTCCATTCATATGAAACTGCTCACAGATTTCCGTTCACTTACTTCTTGGCAAAGATATAGTGCAGAAGAAATAAAACATTTCTCTGTTCTGACACACACACACCTTCCATTCATATGAAACTGCTCACAGAAATCCTTTCCGTTCACTTACTTTAAAGATAGTGCAGAACAAATAAAATAAAACATTTATTAGTTCTGACACAAACATCTTCCTTTCATATGAAACTGCTCACAGAAATCCTTTCCGTTCACTTACTTCAAAGATAGTGCAGAATAAATAAAACATTTCTCCATTCTGACACACACACACACTTTCCGTTCATACGAAACTGCTCACAGAAATCCTTTCTGTTCACTTATTTCTTGCCAAAGATAGTGCAGAATAAATAAAACATGTCTCCATTCTGAAACTCGAGTGCAAAAGTGCCGCAATTATGATATGATAGCTTGCAGAACAGATACCTGAAATAGTGCAAGTGCAGCCAGAACAGAATCCTTCTGTTCACTGCTCTGCAGAATCCTTCTGTTCACCGCTCTACCCAGGAATTCCCGCAAGTATAACCACCAGACTGTAAACATTACTTCTTGAGTGCAGGCAAAATAAATAAAAGATAGTGCAGCTAACATTTCACCGCTCTGCAGTACCCAGGACTTCCCGCTTGCAAAATGTTTACTCTTCACCGCTCTGCAGTACCTAGGCTAGGACTTAAATTCCCGCTCACAAGTGCAATTCAAAACAAAGCCAGCTGGCCCTTGAGCTCAATTCTGACAGGTTGATAGCCCTGATGGAACCGATGTCATCGCCCACCTGATGACATCAAGTCAGAAAGTGCAAAAAAAAAATTTAAAAAAAAGCTGGGAAAAATTCGGAAATGCAGGGGTGCCACTTGGGAATAGTGGCACCCCATTATTTGGACCCTAAAACTCTGTAAAAACCAAGTAATTCAGTACGGTTGGGAGGTATGGTTCTAAGACTATCTAACCAACCATCAATAAGCTGTGCAATGGCAACAAAACCTCTGTCTTCTCCTCCCAGTTACCATAAGTGTCCCTCAAGGATCTATCCTGGGTCCCCTACTTTTCTCACTATTTACTAACAAACTCCACAGTTCCTCACTGCATGCTTCTTCATTCAGTACATTGGCAATTCCACTCTGATATGTGCAGCATCATCTCTACAATAATTACAACTTATAAAACAAGACTTCTTTTCAAAGGTAGAGGCTTGGCTAACTAATTCCCAATTCATCCTAAACCCCAATAAAACAAAACTCATGATTTTTCAACCTACTAGGCACAATATGCCCTTTCCCTCTTTGAATATTCTGTCCTTGAAAAACACCAACATCTCACCTGTAGACCAGACAAAACTACTGGGAGTAGTTATAGGTACTAGCTTGAGATTTGATATTCATATTGTGCAAACTATAACGGAAGTGCCCAAAAACCTGGGCACCCTATACAGAAACAAACAATATCTTACAAATAATACAAAAGCTAATAATACAAAAGCAACCACTGAATTAACACATCTTATCTCAGCTCTTCTGTATGCCTTACCAGTTCTCACCAATCGAAAGAAATCTGACTTAGCTAAATTGGAATCATGTTACAATAAAATTGCTAGGTTTGCCACAGGCTCTTCTCTTAGGTCACACCATTGCATAGTAATCAAGCAGCTTAATTGGTTAGAATTACCCCAACATCTACTCTATAATCAACTCACTACAGCCCATACAATTCTAAACCACCCAAAGAAGACCAATTTCTTCCAAAATCTCCTACTCCCCTACTCAAGTAGCAGCACCCTACAATCAAAAAACAACTCTCAATTGAAAGTAGTCAAAGTCAACAATGCTGCAGGTGACTCTCTGTTCTCAGACTATATAGTCAAAACCTGGAACATGCTCCCTGCAGACATAACAACTAGTACTAACCTATCACACTTTAAAAATACACCTATTTAAATCATGGCTATATTCATAAAATATCCCGGGATAAATGTCATTTCTTACCCAGCATCCACGCAAACACCTGAAGCACCAGAATGGAAAATGCCCCCTCTTAATCTACTAACTATATGTATACAGAAGTTATCTACTGATTTGTAACCTAAAAATATATCATCTGATTTTATTCAATGTATGTAATATGTAATATGTGATCTGCAGATACATACACACACACACACACATAAACACACACACACACACACACACACACACACACACACACACACACACACACACACACACACACACAGACACCTGGGAAAGGCTGGCACAGATTTACTAGCTATACCCTTCTGCAGAGACTATAAGGTAGTTACTGCCACCAGGACACTCCAGAGCCAGCTACTCTAAGGCTCTGACAAGAGTACCCAATGATACTGAGTGAAATTAATATTAATACAAATGGTAATGTTGACCAATGCAGTAAGGCTTTCAGGAATGGCCACATTGTCACCAAATAAATATAAGCACTCTCAAAGGTTAAAATATTCTCTAAAAGACCAGCCACAATGAAAGGTTTAAATATATGTAATAATAAATAATAAAAGAACATGAAAATGCTAAATATCTATTTACAATAAACAAAGTTTCAGTCACAAGAAATATTAAAAATAATACAAATGGATAGATTTACACAGTTACAGAAAAACAGTACTTAACTAATCTCACTGTATTTTCCTGACTGATCTAAAGAAGTACTATTCCCTGGTTACTTATTAAAGTAAGGCAAGATGAAGTGGGTGAGAGATCCTTCTTTGTCAGGTTTCAAAAATAGACTGTTCTGAGAGTTCTAAAAAAAAAAAAAAAAAAAAAAAACAACAAGAGCAAGTTCCACCAGGATTTATTAAGCACAAATAATCTTTCTCTGACGTCTCGGCCAAAGCCTTCAAGGAGAATGAAACACTTGCATAAAAAAGCAGTTTATATACACAAGCATAATAAAATGATTAAACAATTAATCAATTTGAACAACAATTCAACAAGCTAATACTCTCCAATTGAGCTCTTCATTTAGCCCAAAAGGAAACATGGTTTTAAATTTTAAAATATATACAGCTTCTTTCTGCACTAACACAGTTTTAACATCAGTATTACTAAACATAGAAACACAAACTTGTTCCAAAACAGTCCCTTTCAAACCATCATCACACTTATTATGTGCTTCTAAAAAATGTACTGCAACTGGGCTGTCTTCTTTACCATTTTTGATGTCTCTTAAATGCTCTAAAAATCTTATTTTGAATGCCCTTTTTGTTTCACCAATGTAAAATTTATTACAGGGGCATTGTAGAGCATAAATGACACCCACAGAATTACAACTAAACAAACCCTGACTGTTAAATTTAACTTTGTTAATAAAGTCAAAATTGGGTACAATGTGTTTACAAGCCTTACATTTCCCACAGGGAAAAGTCCCAACTTTAGCAGGTTCCATATACAATCTAAATGAAGGCAACAGAATCTTAGACTTTACTAAAAAATTTTTTATATTCTTACCCTTGCGGTAAGAGAACTTCATATTTACATCAAGCCATTGTTGAACATTCCTAAGAGAACTAAAATAAAGCCAAAATTGGCTAACAATGTCAAGAAACTGTTTAGTAAAGCATCCATACGTAGTTACAAAATAAATGTTTTTTTTAGTTAAGGTTGTATTATCCTGTTGTATCCTGTTACAAGTCCTCTGATAAGTAAGTCTTTCCTGTCTAGGTTTAACCCCTGTCCACAACCTTGTAAAACATTTTTCCAAAATACTCTTACCATAGCCTCGGGTAGAAAAAGATTCCACCAAAAGGCACATTTCTTTATGGAAAATGTCAGATCTATTACATAACCTAGAAATACGTAGCATTTCACCATACGGTAAGGCCTCAATTACATGAGAGGGGTGCCCACTAGTGCCATGTAAATACTGACATGTCCCTTCAAATTTTTTATTGGGCGAAGTTATAATATTCTCCCCGTCTGAAATGTCTAATACTACATCCAAAAAGGGAATAATATGTCCAATATTTAAGCCATCAAATTTAATATGATATTTGTTAACATTAATTTTATCAAAAAATTCAATAATTTCATTTCTATCACTATCCACCAAAAATATTAAATCATCAACATACCTAAAATAATGAATAACATGTTCTTGAAAAAATCTTTGTTTATAAATCACATTCACTTCAAAGAAACCCATAAAAAGATTAGCATACATGGGGGCAAATGAAGCCCCCATTGCTGTACCTTGTAACTGATGATATAAAACATTATTAAACTCAAAAAAAATATGTGTTAAACAAAAATGAACCATTTCAATCACATATTCTGAAGCAGGTGAATTTCCCCAAAAAAACCTTAAAGCTTCCACGCCAAATTCATGTCTAATACTTGTATACAAACTTTTTACATCAATACTAACCCATATCATATCACGACTTATCTTAACCCTTTTCACCTTATTCAAAAAATCAAACACATCGCTTATATAAGAAGGCAATTTAGTAACATGAGGGGACAAAAAATGATGTAAAAAGACACCTAGGTTATTAAGAAAATACTCTGACCCCGATACTATTGGCCTACCGGGAGGTTTTTGAAAATTCTTATGAATTTTAGGCAGACAATAAAATAAGGCCATTTTACAGCCCTCCACTTGAAACTTTTTTCTAACATCTGACTGACAGAAATAGCCTAATCTTAGTCCCTTATTAATCAATTCCATATATTCATTAATAGCTGTAAAAAAAACTTCAGTTTCCACAGCCTTATATGTGTTAATATCACCAAGATGTTTCATACACATATCCAAGTAATCAGAAAAATTCATAACCACCAATTTATTGCCCTTATCAGAGGGCTTGAAAATAATATCATCCATCTTACTCAAAGTTAGCAAGGCCTTCCATTCTTGAATAGACATATTATAAACTATATTAGACCTATTACTCATAAAATCTTTATATGCTAACTCAGAAAAATGATTCACTAAGCTAACAAATTGACATACCTCCCCATTAAGAACTTCAGGCATAAGGGTACTATGAGAAGGAACATCAGAAGTATCAAACATAAAATATGCATTATTTTCATTTTCAGAAGCACATGAATAAAAACTATCTGTGGAACTTTCTAAACTCTCTTCATCCATTTCTAAAACAGAAAAGATGTTCTTGCTAAAAAAATGTTTCAAATGCAATTTTCTAGAAAACGAAAACATATCACTTTGAATGTCGTGCAAACGGGTAACTACCGTAGGGACAAATTTAAGTCCCTTGTTTAACACACACATTTCAATATAATTAAAAATGTAGTTCGATAAGTTAACTACATATTCAGTTGCATTGAACATTACATTAGTATGAGAAACAAAACAAGAATTACCTCCTTCCCCGTTTGAACCCCCCTTGTCCAAAACGCTGCCCACCTGGGTTTGCAGACTGTTCCCAAGTCCGTTTTTGACCCTGGGCTGGAGGAATCGAGGAGGAAGAGGAGTTCCCCCGAAAAGTATGACGGAATCTGTCTCTCTGCTCAGCTGCTGGAAGTCCTGGGAAGTCGCCATCATTCCAATCTTCTTCGTGCGAAGTGTAGCCTCCTTCTGATGCCGAGGAATTGAACGCTTGATTCGCAGCGTCATCTGGGTAAAACCTAACCTGCTTGCGACATTTAGAGCGTTCAGTCCTGGATATGAAAGCCTTATTAGATTCATAGTCACGAATGTCCCGCAAGAGTTTCCCTTTCTTTCTGTTCACCAAGGTTACTTCATACTCCTTCAATTTAACGTTGGTTTGCTTAAGAAAATCATCAAATACGGGCAGTGGAACCGCATTTGTCAAATCAGAACAGAGTTTTTTAATACCAGAACAAAGTTCCTTGTGTTTTAACTGATCACGTTCTATAAGTATCTGGAGCCATTCGCTCACACATTTGTGGGCAGCATGTACCCATCTTTTGTGGAAAGAGATGTCTGTATCCACACTTAAATCAAATGGACTGGAAGGATCCTTAAATACTCTCAGACCCCGAGAGAGTTCTGAGAGTTCTGTCTCATCTAGTATTAAAACATCATTTTAGTGTTGGATTACAGAATATCACATACAACTGGTCATCTGACTCAGATTCTCATACTACCTCCTTTTACTAGAAACTGAACCAGAATCTCACACATATGTGCCCTAATACACACACAGAGCTTTTCTATGACCTGTTGGAGTTTCTGGAAGACATTAAACAATTTCAAACTTCCAGCCTTCCAGAGTAGTAATTAGTTCTCCCCCAAGGACAATACAGAAGACTTCCTAGTACAGACTTTTTGACTCTGGCTGCATTGAGACATGTGAGATACAATCTTTATGGCCTAAATTAAGTAATTTAATTTCAGCATATTTTTTCTAAAACTTATCTGATATAAATATATATTTCTTTTCTGTCCTGCACGACCCACTATCGGTACAGTTTTAGCACAAGCAGCTTTGCAAATACATTTTCAACACAAGCATCTGTACAAATCAGTTTGATATACAAATGACATATAATTTGTTGCAAAACTCCAGCTAGCTAAGCCGGCATATGTTAAGTGGGGATTTGTCTAAGTGGGGATTAAACTTCGTATTGAAGCTGGCTCCTGTATTAGGGTCAGCAATAGTGATGGCATGGATTAATTTAAGGATTTCATCATATAATTGTATAAGCTTCACCCTTTTGAAGTCCTTAAATATGGAGAAAATAGTAACAGGGTATGGGTATATGGTATGACATATCTGGAGAAGGAGAGAATAGGGGAGTGGAGCAGGTACAGGCAATATTATTAAAGGAGAACCACACATACAGACTCAAACAACATGTTTATTTCCTCATGGTTTGGTGTTTCCTACATTTTAACACTGCTCTGGGACTATTTACAGGTTTTTAAATATTTTTATGCATAATATCTGAGTCTGACCACATGGAGTCTAGCATCTTGAAGTGATCCTGATTGTTTAGTCTTCCTCTAGGTATCCCACAATGCAGTGATTGTCTGTAAAAAAATTACATCACGCCGGCCTCTTTCTTCCTAAAACTCCTGTCACTGCATTGATTTTGCATACATACACTGCTGTCACAGAACAGACTTTCAAAGTGCTTTTTACTGCTGCTGCTTTTTAAAATGGTTAAATTGCAGTCTTTTGTGAAACCTGAATTGTACTACTTTGACTCATCTCCCATCCCCCTTCACACTTAACTTCCTTAGCTGCCAAAGTGCTAAGGGCAATTTGAGCTGTTACCACCTGTGATTGACAGCGCACAGCAGGAGACTTGACACATGTACTGTTTCCTTGTTCTAGCCTTTACTTTCTGCATGGGTAGATAAAGGACCAGGGAGCTGTGACATCATAGCATGGGTGGATTTTTAGGACTGCCATGGTGATGTCAGTTTGGGAGGGAATTGGCCAGAAAACTATCTGTATTCATTGGCGTTGATTATATCAATGAATTAGAGACTGCAACAAGCTTTTCCAGGATAGGATAAAAGTTTTTTGAAAGTGAAACCACCACAGTACAGCAAGATACTGTTCTATTGGAGAGAAACAGTCGATTTAAAATATTTTAAATGCTATATTATTGTTTATTCATAGCAGGGAGTGCAAATAGGGAGAAAAAGGGCAGAGAAGTTGAGCATTTAATAATAGAATCCCATTGCTGTCCTTTAAGGACAAGGCTGAGAACATTTTGGCCTCAAGTGAGTTCACTCGGTACATGAGACAGGAAATTCCTATTTATCAAATACAAAATCTTTGGGCATACCCTACATAAGAGGTACAGGTGTTCCAATATATGGCTGAATAGCTAAAGTAACCTAAAATTATGGAGTTATTTCATACAGATTTCTTTTCTGGAATCTAACATGATCACCTAGTTTCATAGAGGGGCTTCTGTAACATGCCATGAGCTGATAGCTTGTCTTATCCACAATAAGGTGAAGCTCTAGGAACACAGTTTGTAGATCTCTGAGGCTGAAGATGAGATGTGGTCCTTGACAAATAGGAAAATACCACAACATCTTCTACTAGAAAGTTTTCCATCTTCATTGTAAATGCCAGATTACAGCAGATTGGTTAAAGGCTTTAAATACAGGGAAACAAGGAAGGAGATAAGGAACACACTTACCTTCTGTCTTATTTGATAGTAAAGTGAAAAGATATGAGAGTGTTTAACTTGATGACTGATGAGTAGGACGAATATTCCTTTCCCAGGATTTAATTGAATCCTGATGGGAACATGAAAACATGTAATAAATTGTTCATCATAAAATATAAAATAGTTTATCTATACTAATGGTCAGGTTTAACTTTTATAAGCCCTTCAATATTGCTTCAGGCAAGCAATACTTGAATAAATTCACAGTGGTTTTGGTGGACAGTGGTGATGGTGGTGATGGATTTGAATATTTTAAATCTTTTAACTCACATGACACATAGATTCTATAACATGCATCAAGAAGAGAAATCTGCAGACATTGAAAACAGGAACAAAAGCCTTTGAAAAGTAGGTACATCCTTTCAACAGTCTGGACATCTAATTATAAAAAAATATGAATACTAAATAATATAAAGCTATTCCTGCTATGACTGGAGAGCTAATCCAAGATGCTTTGAAAATGACATGCTTATCCTGGTAGGTTAGGCATTTAAAAGTTATGGCCTCAGGTTTTTGTTTAGGTCTAACTATCTTGTCTCAGAGGACTTTGTGGCCTGTTTTGTAAGTATAGAGGGTGACTGGGATACAACAAAAGAATCCCTTTCACTATGTTTGAAGGAAGACAATAGTATCCCATCCCTCTCTTCCCTTCACTATACAATACAAGACGTTATTTCTTTTTCCTCTATCTATTTTTGATTTAATACAGTGTTTTGATTTTAAAAATAGGCCACATGTATTTTGATCTCTTGTATTCTTTCATCAGTATCACAAATAGTTTTAGCCAGCTGAGTCAATTACATTTCTTGTATGCCTTATTGGCAGTTACTTGGTTTGTTGGCCATATGTTTCTTTCACTGTAAAAACTTGATTGACATTCTAAACTGTTGGCAGAACTAAGAATTCTATATCATGATTTGCTGGTCTCAGTCTGATGGCTGAAGTGCTTAGCTCCAGAAGCCATGTAATCAGCGAAATAGAAAGGCTGATTTTCTGATGGAGACATTAATGTTCTGAGAGCCAGCCAGAGAGGTCCACCATGCAAGCAAGTGTGAATGTTGCTTTACTTGGCTTTCGACAGACCATCAACCTTCCCTGCAGCCTACTGCCAAATGAATGGCTTATCAGCCCTACACCACAGACCATCCTGACTGAGAGCTGAAGGACTAATAGGAGAGTTCCACTCTCACAACTGAACCTTGCCTGCAGCTTAAAAGCCTAATGAATAATTCATAATGTCCCCTCCATTACTAATCTTCTGATATGTCCACAAGCCTGCAATAAAGATCTTACTATTGTAGACAACTGAACATTTCTTGTTTAAGTCTGGGTTGATGTCAGCACCCACTTTGCCATGGGAATATTCTGGGTTGATGTCAGCACCCACTTTGCCATGGAATATTCTACATCTTCCTCATGTATATGCTTGGGACCACAAATGGAAATGAAAGCTGCCACCACAGGCTTTGAAGCAATTGACCCATGTCTACCAGTACTGGATATATCTGACATTGTCTAAGCCTCCCTTTGCATGGTGGCAGTTGGCCATTTGGAAACACCTCTCTCTCCTCCTCCCAGAATATACAAACATGCATTGGCCATTCATTTCTCTCCTTCCTTTCTGACTCTTCTAAGCCACTAATCAAACTTAGATTATCTGGATCAAAGCCAGGGTTTTATGTTTCTATGCCACAGAGATTGGCTGGGAACACTAATTTTGACACAGATATCATTTTGCATTAATGGAAAAAATGTTCATTTATTTCTAGTCTTGACTGGGGATAATGTGTGAAAAGAGCTTCTTCTACAGATGAATGAAAGAATCTCTGCACATTACTTTAATTTACTGTATTGTCTTTTCCAAAGACATCACATCTGCTATACTGATATTGTAATAGATCTTTTCAAGTTTAGAGCTCCTACAGGACACTGACCTAGTGGCCATGTCCATTACCACAATGATCTCCTGCTTCTCATGGCACGTGGGGATTTCCATACACTGCAGGAAAAAATTACGTATTCCTCTCCTCTAGCTGACAATGGAAAGGAGTATGCATTCTTTCCTAAAATAAAACTTTTGCATGACCATGCACAATGTCATACCCATTTGGTTACCAGTGAAGCTAATCCAGGTTAGTAATCTTGACACCATGATGGATCCTTATCTGTGCCTGAAATAAACTGTCCCATTGTGTGCTGTCTGGTGAATATGGCAGAATAACCAGGGACAATGATATATAAACCCATTCCTCTCATGAGGTACATATTTTTGTTGATGAGCGAAATGAGATCTATAATAAATCTCTATGTGCAATTTACTTTTGTTGTGACTTGTGCAATGTTGCTGCTGAGGGTAAGTTGCAAGTGAGATTAAATTCTCAATCATATAAATGAAATATCTCCACTGTGCACTATCTGTTCTTGTTTATTTTGTTTATTGTTTGCTAATGTTCTGTGTTGGCTGGTCCAAGGATCTTTTTCAGTCATGAACTTACCAGAGGCAACACCAAGCAGTTATAGCAGACACTAAGAAGGGTAACAACTGGTCACAGGTGTTGCCGTCAAGTGTCAATAACTTTCCTTAACATGAACTTCAGTATTCTATTAAATCTTTCCACTAACCTTTCACTCTGCAGATGGTAGGTGCATATTTTCACTATCTGATGTTAAATCAGCAACATAACTGATACAGTACCATTGGCATAAAGTGAGTACCTTGGTGAATAACTATCTCTTTAGGGATACACCCCCCCATCCCGAGAAAGACAGTAGCAGTTCTCTCGCAATAGCCTTGGTATTAGGTTTATGCTACAGAACTATGTCTGGAAACATTGTGGTATAATCTATTATTAATAGTATGTACTGATGTCCATTGCTATATTTTACTAGTGCTCCCACAATGCCCATAACAATATGTTAAAATTGCACCTGTGTGATGGGCATGGTATTAATGGTGCCTTAGATCTGGGATGTGGTGCAGTTTCCTAGCATTCCCATCTCCAGGTTGCCTCCTAACATGTAACTTGGTCCTAGCAAGTGATGCAGGGTTTCTTCCCTTTCCTTACTTGCGCAATATAACAGGTGATCTATAAACTGTGCATACAGTTAAGAAGTAGCAGAAGCATCCTTTTCCCTGGCTTCTCCTACTGCCTCAGTTATACTCTCTGTTATTTTACTTAAATATATCAGTTTCCTACTGTGTTCTTCTGCTATGCCTTCTTCAGTAACTTATCTTGAGGTAGAAGGTGCAGCTTCTTTCACAAAAACCACTGACACCGTAGCTTCTTCAAGTTTTTTCTGGCATAGCACTCAGACATCAACATTTGAAGTCATATTCTCTAATTGTTTTTGTTTTTTTTTTCATGACAGGCACCATCTTGGGGTTAGCAGCTATATTGTCCAGTGTAGCTATCTGCTTTTGAAGTTGTGCCATTTTGTGATCATTTCCCACCTTTAATTCTACAAGTTTATTCAGCAAGTATTCTATGGTTGGGTTTACCTGGAACATGTTAAGAACAGCAGTGGAAGGAAAGGCATTGTGAGTAAATACACCAATCCCACAGTAAATGCCTTAAGGAAACCACAGTAACAACTCTAAAGGGAATTCATAGCCAAAAATGGCTTTGTGAGGAATGATAAATGGCAACTTGTTGGTCATCTGTCAGTGCACATAGGACCAGTATAAAGTCCAAAGAAACATTGTTGGCAGCACATAAAAAAACACATAATTTTAATTCTTCAAATTCAAAAGGGTATATGAAAAAACAAACCTAATTAAAAAAAAGCAGTGCCTTTAGTGTTTTTCCCAACATAAATATTTATAGTCCATATAGCCCTTTTAGGAATGTGAACTATTTGCTACATAAAAGGATGGTTCTAGTTCCTAGGACTTTAAGAAGATATTTATCTGAAGGATGAAAAAGGGGTGAGTAAGAGCTCATCCAAAGATGCTGGAGGTATGGGGAGTGACACAAATCACATTGTCTCAGAAATAACAGATCCATGGATCTTAACCTTCACCAGCAGATATATAAAACATGACGGAGAGTTGGGTTCATTATTCTGCACCTCCCCCACTTCTGGAACAGAGCCTCACTGCAAATTAAGTACTACTCTGGATGATTGGAAGGAAAATCTCAAATTCATGCTAGGCTTGACCAGTCTAGTCCTCCTCAGGACAGATAGTATGGACTAAAG